>NC_080067.1:148222480-148537897 GCF_949987535.1 Balaenoptera acutorostrata | reverse complement strand
GTTGTCTTTTCGTCTTGTTTATGGTTTCCTTTGCTGTGCAAAAGCTTTGAAGTTTCATTAGGTCCCACTTGTTTATTTTTGTTTTTATTTCCATTACTCTAGGAGGTGGATCGAAAAAGATCTTGCTGTGATTTATGTCAAAGAGTGTTCTTCCTATGTTTTCCTCTAAGAGTTTTATAGTGTCCAGTCTTATATTTAGGTCTCTAATCCATTTTGAGTTTATTTTTGTGTATGGTGTTAGGGAGTATTCTAATTTCATTCTTTTACATGTGGCTGTCCAGTTTTCCCAGCACCACTTATTGAAGAGACTGTCTTTTCTCCATTGTATATCTTTGCCTCCTTTGTCATAGATTAGTTGACCATAGGTGCGTGGGTTAATCTCTGGGCTTTCTATCTTGTTCCATTGATCTATGTTTCTGTTTTTGTGCCAGTACCATATTGTCTTGATTACTGTAGCTTTGTAGTATAGTCTGAAGTCAGGGAGTCTGATTCCTCCAGCTCCATTTTTTTGCCTCAAGACTGCTTTGGCTATTCGGGGTCTTTTGTGTCTCCATACAAATTTTAAGATGATTTGTTCTAGCTCCGTAAAAAATGCCATTGGTAATTTGATAGGGATTGCATTGAATCTGTAGATTGCTTTGGGTAGTATACTCATTTTCACAATGTTGATTCTTCCAATCCAAGAACATGGTATATCTCTCCATCTGTTGGTATCATCTTTAATTTCTTTCATCAGTGTCTTATAGTTTTCTGCATACAGGTCTTTTGTCTCCCTAGGTAGGTTTATTCCTAGGTATTTTATTCTTTTTGTTGCAATGGTAAATGGGAGTGTTTCCATAATTTCTCTTTCAGATTTTTCATCATTAGTGTATAGGAATGCAAGAGATTTCTGTGCATTAATTTTGTAACCTGCAACTTTACCATATTCATTAATTAGCTCTAGCAGTTTTCTGGTGGCAGTTTTAGGATTCTCTATGTATAGTATCATGTCATCCGCAAACAGTGACAGTTTTACTTCTTCTTTTCCAATTTGTATTCCTTTTATTTCTTTTTCTTCTCTGATTGCCGTGGCTAGGACTTCCAGAACTATGTTGAATAATAGTGGTGAGAGTGGACATCCTTGTCTCGTTCCTGATCTTAGAGGAAATGCTTTCAGTCTTTCACCATTGAGAATGATGTTTGCTGTGGGTTTGTCATATATGGCCTTTATTATGTTGAGGTAGGTTCCCTCTATGCCCACTTTCTGGAGAGTTTTTATCATAAATGGGTGTTGAATTTTGTCAAAAGCTTTTTCTGCATCTATTGAGATGATCATATGGTTTTTATTCTTCAATTTGTTAATATGGTGTATCACATTGATTGATTTGCGTATATTGAAGAATCCTTGCATCCCTGGGATAAATCCCACTTGATCGTGGTGTATGATCCTTTTAATGTGTTGTTGGATTCTGTTTGCTAGTATTTTGTTGAGGATTTTTGCATCTATATTCATCAGTGATATTGGTCTGTAATTTTCTTTTTTTGTAGTGTCTTTGTCTGGTTTTGGTATCAGGGTGATTGTGGCCTCATAGAATGAGTTTGGGAGAGTTCCTTCCTCTGCAATTTTTTGGAAGAGTTTGAGAAGGATGGGTGTTAGCTCTTCTCTAAATGTTTGATAGAATTCACCTGTGAAGCCATCTGGTCCTGGACTTTTGTTTGTTGGAAGATTTTTAATCACAGTTTCAATTTCATTACTTGTGATTGGTCTGTTGATATTTTCTGTTTCTTCCTGATTCAGTCTTGGAAGGTTATACCTTTCTAAGAATTTGTCCATTTCTTCCAGGTTGTCCATTTTATTGGCATAAAGTTGCTTGTAGTAGTCTCTTAGGATGTTTTGTATTTCTGCGGTGTCTGTTGTAACTTCTCCTTTTTCATTTCTGATTTTATTGATTTGAGTCCTCTCCCTCTTTTTCTTGCTGAGTCTGGCTAATGGCTTATCAATTTTGTTTATCTTCTCAAAGAACCAACTTTTAGTTTTATTGATCTTTGCTATTGTTTTCTTTGTTTCTATTTCATTTATTTCTGCTCTGATCTTTATGATTTCTTTCCTTCTGCTAACTTTGGGTTTTGTTTGTTCTTCTTTCTCTAGTTTCTTTAGGTGTAAAGTTAGATCGTTTACTTGAGATTTTTCTTGTTTCTTTAGGTAGGCTTGTATAGCTATAAACTTCCCTCTTAGAACCGCTTTTGCTGCATCCCATAGGTTTTGGGTCGTCGTGTTTTCATTGTCATTTGTCTCTAGGTATTTTTTTATTTCCTGTTTGATTCCTTCAGTGATCTCTTGGTTATTTAGTAACGTATTGTTTAGCCTCCATGTGTTTGTCTTTTTTACGTTTTTTTCCCTGTAATTCATTTCTAATCTCATAGCGTTGTGGTCAGAAAAGATGCTTGATATGATTTCAATTTTCTTAAATTTACTGAGGCTTGATTTGTGACCCAAGATGTGATCTATCCTGGAGAATGTTCCGTGTGCACTTGAGAAGAACGTGTAATCTGCCGTTCTTGGATGGAATGTCCTATATATATCAATTAAATCTATCTGGTCTATTGTGTCATTTAAAGCTTCTGTTTCCTTATTTATTTTCATTTTGGATGATCTGTCCATTGGTGTAAGTGAGGTGTTAAAGTCCCCCACTATTATTGTGTTACTGTCGATTTCCTCTTTTATAGCTGTTAGCAGTTGCCTTATGTATTGAGGTGCTCCTATGTTGGGTGCATATATATTTATAATTGTTATATCTTCTTCTTGGATTGATCCCTGGATCATTATGTAGTGTCCTTCCTTGTCTCTTGTAACATTCTTTATTTTAAAGTCTATTTTATCTGATATGAGTATAGCTACTCCAGCTTTCTTTTGATTTCCATTTGCATGGAATATCTTTTTCCATCCCCTCACTTTCAGTCTGTATGTGTCCCTAGGTCTGAAGTGGGTCTCTTGTAGACAGCATATATATGGGTCTTGTTTTTGTATCCATTCAGCCAGTCTATGTCTTTTGGTTGGGGCATTTAATCCATTCACGTTTAAGGTAATTATCGATATGTATGTTCCTATGACCATTTTCTTAATTGTTTTGGGTTTGTTTTTGTAGGTCCTTTTCTTCTCTTGTGTTTCCCACTTAGAGAAGTTCCTTTAGCATTTGTTGTAGAGCTGGTTTGGTGGTGCTGAATTCTCTTAGCTTTTGCTTGTCTGTAAAGCTTTTGATTTCTCCATCAAATCTAAATGAGATCCTTGCTGGGTAGAGTAATCTTGGTTGTAGGTTCTTCCCTTTCATCACTTTAAGTATTTCATGCCACTCCCTTCTGGCTTGCAGAGTTTCTGCTGAGAAATCAGCTGTTAACCTTATGGGGGTTCCCTTGTATGTTATTTGTCGTTTTTCCCTTGCTGCTTTCAATAATTTTTCTTTGTCTTTAATTTTTGCCACTTTGATTACTATGTGTCTCGGCGTGTTTCTCCTTGGGTTTATTCTGTATGGGACTCTCTGCGCTTCCTGGACTTGGGTGGCTATTTCCTTTCCCATGTTAGGGAAGTTTTCGATTATAATCTCTTCAAATATTTTCTCTGGTCCTTTCTCTCTCTCTTCTCCTTCTGGGACCCCTATAATGCGAATGTTGTTGCGTTTAATGTTGTCCCAGAGGTCTCTTAGGCTGTCTTCATTTCTTTTTATTCTTTTTTCTTTAGTCTGTTCTGCAGCAGTGAATTCCACCATTCTGTCTTCCAGGTCACTTATCCGTTCTTCTGCCTCAGTTATTCTGCTATTGATTCCTTCTAATATAGTTTTCATTTCAGTTATTGTATCGTTCATCTCTGTTTGTTTGTTTTTTAATTCTTCTAGGTCTTTGTTAAACATTTCTTGCATCTTCTCAATCTTTGCCTCCATTCTTTTTCCGAGGTCCTGGATCATCTTCACTATCATTATTCTGAATTCTTTTTCTGGAAGGTTGCCTATCTCCACTTCATTTAGTTGTTTTTCTGGGGTTTTATCTTGTTCCTTCATCTGGTATGTAGCTCTCTGCCTTTTCATCTCGTCTATCTTCCTGTGAATGAGTTTTTAGTTCCACAGGCTGCAGGATTGTAGTTCTTCTTGCTTCTGCTGTCTGCCCTCTAGTGGATGAGGCTATCTAAGAGGCTTGTGTAAGTTTCCTGATGGGAGGGACTGGTGGTGGGTAGAGCTGACTGTTGCTCTGGTGAGCAGAGCTCAGTAAAACTTTAATCCACTTGACTGTTGATGGGTGGGGCTGGGTTCCCTCCCTGTTGGTTGTTTGGCCCGAGGCAACCCAAAACTGGAGCCCACCTGGGCTCTTTGGTGGGGCTAATGATAGACTCTGGGAAGGCTCAAGCCAAGGAGTACTTCCCAGAAATTCTGCTGCCAGTGTCCTTGTCCCCATGGTGAGCCACAGCCAACCCCTGCCTCTGCAGGAGATCCTCCAACACTAGCATGTAGGTCTGGTTCAGTCTCCCCTGTGGTCACTGCTCCTTCCCCTGGGTCTCGATGCGCACACTACTTTGTGTGTGCCCTCCAAGAGTGGAGTCTCTGTTTCCCCCAGTCTTGTCGAAGTCCTGCAATCAAATCCCACTAGGCTTCAAAGTCTGATTCTCTAGGAATTCTTCCTCCCGTTGCCGGACCCCCAGGTTTGGAAGCCTGACATGGGACTTAGAACCAAAGTCACTCATTTTAACATTGCTGGTGACATCATAAAGAAGTTGCTGAACGGCACAAGCCGGCTCGTATTTTATGTGGTAACATCTTGGGTACGTGAGCAGCACCTGATCCGTTAGGCTGCTTTGGTGAGATGCCTCTGGTTTTCACCAAGAAGCTAGGCAGTGCCATCCTGGAGGGCGGTGGTTGAGAGGTGGGGTCAGGGCACCTGGTCCAGGTCTTACCCACCACTGAAGAACCACAGGGCTCAGGACATTCTCTTAACCTCACCCCCAGGTCCCCAAGTCGTCCTTTATAACCGGCCTTGGCTAAATGTTAGGGCTGTTAGGAAGAGAAAACAGGATCCTTGGTACAGGGGAGTCTTTCTGTCATTTGTTTTTGCATAAACTTTTGTAGCAACTCGAATGGTAAAAGTGGTTTCGTCTCCATCAGGGTGAAGTTTGCATCGAAGCTGGAATGCTAATAACTAACTCTGGGAGGTGGCCTATTCCACAGCCCTCTGACCAGTGCCACACCTGCTGTCAGAGCCTCTGTCCTGCAGAAGGTGCTGCACAGCAGGGACAAGAGAACCAGTTTAGGACACAACCAGTGAGATAAGACTTGGCCCAAGAATCATAATCATTTATACACCATACTCCATCCAGTGGAAGTGCAATCAGATTTGCCTGAATTCTGGGGCCCAGCCCTCAGGAACTCTATTTAGAAAAAGTAGGGGGAAGACATGAACAAAAGGTATAAAACTGAAATAAAGTTTAGTGAGGCTCTTCAGAGATGATCAAATCCAGGCCCTTTGTCCAGTAAATGAAACTCTCCCTACTGGTCAATCATGACTGATCACCAAACCACAGGATAATCTGGGGCTTATGAAACAGTATCACAGAAACAGCCTCTGAGCAAAGCAGGGGCTAGTAACTGCCATCCTTGGGCAGCCCCACTTAAGGGTAGTTTACATGTAATTCTTCTTATTCTTTCCTCTGTTGGAGTGGAGACAGTTCACCACCAGTCCCAGCCAGATGGAAAGTCCTCATGCCTGAAATAACAAATGTACCCATACACCTTTGTCTGGGGTAGACATGGATTGAAATTTGGTCTCATGGTCAGGAGAGGTGCAGCACCAAGGCCCAAGGAGGTAAGACTCCAGCCAGGGACAGCAGGCGGGAGGAAGTGACACAGTTAGTGTCACTGGGAGGGGGCTGGTCCAGTCCTCACCATGGGGACTGAGGTGCAGATCAATGGGAGAATGTACAGTGTCCGCACTTACCCCAGGTTCCTGGAACCTAGGCAAGGAATCAGCAGATGAATTCCAGGCTCACTTGCTGGGCAGAACACCCCTGGCTGGTGCCGAGCTGAGTGTAGGATGTTTAGCTGCAGTTTGGCAGAGTCAGGGAGGCTGGCAGGGATGGCTTGGGGGTGAGGAATCAGGTATTAGGCTCCTTGTCTCTCACTCCTAGTTTTAAATTCCTTGGAGGCCATGGTTAGGACTTGGTGGGATTTTGGAGCCTTGGTCAGTGGAAGGCATTGCTGGGCTTTGGCATTGCCTCTCTGAACAGAGAAGGGTGGTGAAGGCTATTGCTGTGCTCAGCGGGGAGGAATGTGTGGAGAGACCTGGGTGAGCCTGCACCTCACTGGCATGGCCTCTGTGTGGGTCGAGGACTCAGTGGGCAGGAATGTGTGGCTTTGCTCAGTGAGACTGCTGAAATCTAAGAGATTATGGGCAGCTCACACCAACCCCAGACCTGTGTTTAACTTTAGGGAAGGTTTAGGGAAGGTGTGAGCAAGCAGGTCTTGGGGAAGCAGGTCAGTGGGGTGTGGCCAGTGGGGAACCCCTCCAAGGTCAAATACCTGCTCCAGGACTGACTCACGGACTCACCCATGGAGGGGAGGTGGCAGGGAAACTCCCCTCTTTTTCTCTTTTTGGGGAGAGCAAAGCCATTACACTTCATTTTTTAAAATACAGTATTTTTCAATTATAAAAGTTTATTATGTGCCTTATAGAAACATTTCAGGGACTTCCCTGGTGGCACAGTGATTAAGAATCCATCTGCCAATGCAGGGGACACGGGTTCAATCCCTGGTCTGGGAGGATCCCACATGCTGCGGAGCAGCTAAGCCCGTGAGCCACAATACTGAGCCTACGTGCCACAACTACTGAACCCCGTGCACCTAGAGCCCATGCTCCACAACAAGAGAAGACATCACAATGGGAAGCCCGCACACCGCAATGGGAAGCCCGTGCACCGCAATGAAGAGTAACCCCTGCTCGCCACAACTAGAGAAAAGCCTGCACGCAGCAACGAAGACCCAACATAGCCAAAAATAAATAAAATACATAGATTAAAAAAAAAAAAAAGAAACATTTCAATGACCAGGAAAGCAGAATCCAAGGGAAGGGATGGAACTCACCCTTTCACAGTGACACCCACTGGTGTATCTTCTTTTTTCTCCTTTTTTCTACTGAGTTGTTTGTAAAGCTTTGTTGTCTTGTTCTTTCTGAGTTAACACTGCAGGATGAAAATTCTCCACGTGATTACAAATTCCATAGAAATACACTAGTGATGGTTGCATATTTCACTATGTAGCTGTAACCAAGATGTGTTAGTGATTTCTCTACTACTGGTAATTTGGGTTGCTTATAATTTTTCACTATTACTAAGATTTCCTTTGATGAACATCTTCATGCAAAATGATTTTTCTTGGGGAAAAAAAGTGATTTTTCTGTGCTTGGGATTCTTTCTTTAGGACATCTCCAAAGTAGATTTACTGGGTCAGAGAGTGTGCTCTTTCTCAGATTCTTGGTACAAAATACCATGTTGATTTCCACAGAGGTGATGCCGATTTCCACTTACTATGGATGTAGGTGTTCATTTCACCAAGCTTCATTCAACAGCATTGAATCTTCTGATAAAAAAAATCAAAATCTGACGATTTGATCGGTTTGAATATTGTTATCGTTGTTTTAAATTATTTCTTTGATTGCTAATCATTCTTCTCACTTTTCCTGTAATTTTTAAGCATTTGCATATTGTTTCCTAAGAATTTTGTGTTCATGTTCTTTGCTTCTTTAATTATTGGAGTTCCAGTGTTTTAAAAATCATTTTGTGTGAGATCTTTACATCTTAAAGTTTTTTAAACCTTTGTCCATTGTATATACTATAAACTTTGCACAGTTAAAAATTTTTTTATATCCAAAGTTCAAGATATTTTACACGGTCAAATTTGCTCTCTACCTATGTATTTATGTACATTTAGATGATTTCTCTCATTTTTACAAGGGTTAGAAATCCCTAAACCTTCCAGAAATTTGTTAAGTATTTACTGTCATTTTCTTTAATTTACATTAAACATAGCTGCAACAGTACCTGCTTTGGTTGTTGGTCAAGAGGTCAAAGTAGGTTGTCATTGCTTCCTTCCCATTTCATGTCTTGTTATCATCTGCAGTCATTCCAGCTGGATGTGGTTATCTCCCTGGTAGGCTGACCCAAATCTTGACATCCGTAGGATATGAGTTCTGAAGTGGTCTTATATTTACTGGGTTGCTTTGGTTTTCCATCGACCAGGACCCTTGAGTGAGAAAGCACTACCAGTGACCCCCTTGGGCTACAAGCATTGTCCTCCTGGTTCCCACGGGGCAGCAGGTACACAGTTTCCTTCGGGAATTAGGACCAATCCTTCTAGTTGATAATTCTCTGCCAGCTTGTTCAGGGGCCTGAAGAGGTCAAGGGTACAATCCCCACTGCCAGTTCAGTGGAACCAAGAGTGTGTTTCTAAGTGGAAGCCAGCCTCTCTTGGGCAACAGCACTCCAACCCACTCAGGCCATGGTCATGGGGATGGGAAGCAAAATTTCTTACATCCTTTAGTCATCAGAAAAGCCACTCCTACTGCTTGGTTTCTGGACAAGCACAGTTGGCTTGAGATGGTCCCATATTTTGCTGCTGTTTGAGGCATATACTGCTGGCTGCCAAGCAGATAGGTCCATCATTCTATGAAGCTAGCTGCTCCTCGGTGGTGGGCATGTGGAAAGACCAGCGAACAGCTGGGACATTGTTCTATTTCTTTGACCTAAAATGTGTTGTGATGTATTCTGTGCATTGGATTACACTTGCTGTAAATTCACAAGTGCTGGTGCTGCCAGGGGCTGCAGGCTCAGAGGGAAAGCATGTCCAGACCCAAACTATGTGCCCCTGGCCCTCTGTAATGGAAGGAATCCTATCAAATTAACTTGCTACCAGGTTGCCGGCCACTGCTCCTGGGTAATGATGCTATATCCAGGCTCACGTGCCAGCCTCTGATGGGAACTCAGTGGTATAACTCAGATCAGCCACAGTGAGCAGAAACTCATGGGATTGATCCTATATGCCACCATTGTCACTTTTTACATGGGCCAGTTGTATATGGGCAGGGAAAAGAAAATTGATGTGTTTGAATTCATGAGCTATGCATTCATCCCTGGACGACACCTACTGCAGCCAGTGAGAGAGCCTGAGCCAGAGGCCCCAGGAAAGCTGTGGTGGCACATGTAACGTTCAGAAACTAGAAGACGGTAAATGTTTGTTGCTTTAACCCACTAAGTCTTGGGGTCATTTGGCACATGGCAACAGAGAAGTAAGACAGATCTGTGCTGTTTCACTTACTAGGACTTCCCAAAGATGCTGTACACTCTATATGTCTGCCATGAATATTTCACAAGCCATAGAAACTTCTGGGCTCAGTGGCAGGGCATCTTGTATTACAGCCTGGACCAGCTGCTGCCGAGCAGTCTGTGATTCTTAACTCTACTCAAAATTGCAAACTTACTGGTGGCTTGGTAAATAAGCCAGAACAATATGTCCAAATGTTGTGTATATTATCTCAAAATCCCATGAGTATTTTGGGGGTGAGTGGCACAAGCTGCAGAAAATTATCTTTCTCTTTCAAGAGGATATTTCCAGTGCACTGGGTCTCCTAACACCTCACTCATAGGCCAGGTCCCTGAATTTTTGCAGTTCCAATCTCTGACACATGTGTGTTTTGCTAAGGCATCTTACTTCCTGTTTTCCAAATGCAATCAACATAGCATCCTGTCATCAGTGTAATGGGCCAGCGGGATGTTTAGCATAATGTTCAAGGTCCCTCTGAATGTGTTATATCAGAGAGCAGGGGACTTGGTGTAACCCAATATAACTCACACAGTAGAGGTATATTGCTGCCCTTGCCATGCAAAGGCAAAGTACTTCTGATGATTTTTTCTGAAGGAATGGTGGAAAACCAAACATTTTCTAGGTCAGTAGTTGCATATCAGGTGCCAGGGAATTTGCTCCAGTAATGATATTACATCCAGAACATCAGCAACAATTGTCATCATCACTTGGTTAAATTTATGATACTCTATATCAAGGACTTGACAAATGTCAGTCTGTGGGCCAAATCTTGCGTGTGGCCTGTTTAAATACAACCTTTAAACTAAGAATGGTTTCTACGTGTTTTAATGGTTACAAAAATAAAACAAAGAAGAACATGTAATAGAGGCCAAGTGTGTTCCACCAAGCCTAAAATACTTACTACCTGGTCCTTTACAGAGAACGTGTGCTCTGTAGTCATTCTCTGTAACTCACCTGGCCTGAGCACTGGCCAAACATGCGAGCTCAAAGGGCACGTGCAGTGACCACTCCTGAATCTTTCACATCCTTGATAGTGACATGGATTTCTGCAATTCCTTCCTGGATGGTGATAGTGGTTTTGCTTCCCTGTCTTGGTGAGAGAGACTTCCGCTATAATATGCCTCTCCAAAAATCAGAGAAGAAATGTAGCTACTGAGTGTATCTATTCTGGGCCTTAGGAGGTCCCCAAGGGATGTGTGTGTCACCTCACTGGACCCATAATGAGACCACGTCTTGGACCAAGACTTCAACCAGCACCTGAAATCCACAGGCTCGATCTTTGGTGAACCAGAGGAGATTTGGGCTCTGAGGATTAGTGTCAGTTCAGAGCTAATATTTAATGACCTTCAGAAAGCCTAGATATTTTTCTTTCTCCAGTAGTAGTCACCCTGGTTGTATTAGTTTCTAGGACTGTATCATAAAGTACCACAAGCTGAATTTACAACAGAAACTTATTGTCTCTCAGTTCTAGAGACTAGAAGTCTGAGATCAAGGTGTCACCAGGGTTGGTTCTTTCTGAGGGTGACTCTCTCCTAGCTTCTAACAGCCTCAGGCATTCCCTTGGCTATAGATGGTGTTCTCTCTGTGTGTCTTTACATCATATTCCCTCTGTGTATGTCTGTGTCTAAATATCCTCTTTTTATAAGGACACAGTCATAATGGATTAGGGCTCACCCTAATGACCTCGTCTCAGCTTGATTATCTGCAAAGATCCTATTTCCAAATAAGGTCACATTTACGGATACTGGGGGTTAGGACTGCAACATCTTTGGGGGAACTCAATTCAACCCTAGCAAACGAGTACTAGTGAATGGCTCAGATCACTCTGGGGAAGGCTTGGGGGAAGGCTCATCACTTGTATCTGTGGCTTTGCTGTAAGGCTCTTCCTCAAGGGGACCTGGCCTCCATTCTTGGTGAGGGACTCTGGGCCCCACATCAACTCTGGGCTACAAAGACTCGAGATGCCCAGAAGGGATTGTGAAAGATGCTGGTGGCCCCTCACCAGGGCATTTTTGAACATCTGAGTGATGGGAGAACCCAGAAGAGTTGCAGGACTGCATTGGCAGGAGCCTGGGGAGGATGGTTGAGGGTGGAGTCGAGGGATGTTGGACCCTAGGGTGGCCGAGAAAGGTGCACATCATAGGTCCATCCAACACTGAAGCCTCCCTGAGCCCGGGACCCCCTCACCGGCAGCATCACTGAACTTCCCACAGCTAATGTGCCTGTGAAGTACCTGGGAACTTTCTAGAATGCAGATTTGACTTCATGAAGCCTGGGAGGGAGCGTGTCTGCCGAGATCCCAGGGGTGGGTTGCTGCTAACCCAGGGCCACCTCGAGTAGTGAGGTTGCCACGTTTTGGAGGTGGAAGGTGGGTCTCCGGCATTTCCACTGCATGAACTCTTGGCCACCTTCGAGCCCAGGGCTTGGTTACCCACTCGCAGGACGGTCATAGCCTCCTGTGCGCTTGGCCAGCACATCCGCCCCGAATCCTGGGGAGTGTGATGACGTCAGTCCTCTGAGCATGGCACCTCAACCTCTGTGGTCTGACACCCCCAAATCTACCCTCAGTCCTCCCCAGAACCCTGCCAATGCAGCTCTGCAACTCTCCTGGGCACAGGCTGTCCACCCTGGCAGGCCAGTGCTTGTGTCTGGGCCATGAGGCGTCTCACCCTCATGCACCTGGAAGCGATGCGGGATGTGGAGATGGCCCCATCCTGTGTCCACGTCCCGTGTGAGCCCTTGGGTGGTCAATGGTCAATGGAAGCATTTATGGAGAGGAGAGATGCTTGGCCTCAGATGGGGGTGGAGGGGTCATCTCTGCTGGGGGAGAAGGGTCAGGGTATTTGCTCAGGATCCCAAATTCTCGGCCTCACCTTTCTGCCCAAACTTCCCAACCCCATGTCTCAGAGTTTAACTCTTTGCTCTCCAAGGCCAAGACCTTGGTGTAAGGAAGTGGGACGTGATGGACATCTAATTGGTGCTGCAAATCCAGCAGCCCGGCCCAGCCTGAGCCCAGCCCTCACTGCCTCGCAACAGTGGGGGCTTAGCTGGGAAAGCCTCTCCATTGTCCCATTCCCAGAGGGACACTCTCACTCCTCCATTCCTTCTTTCCTTCTTGAATGTTGTGTAGCTCTCAGAAGAAGCCAACTGACCCCCATCTTTAGCACGTGACTGTTACCATGGAAACGAGATGCCCCCAGGTACCTTACCTCACACTCATGCTCCCAGGTACCTTACCTCACACTTCACTCCACATCACCTCTGGTAGGTTTGGGACCTTTTTCCACCTCTCCAACCAGGAGACATGCCCTGGGAGCCAACCTTGGGTCTCATTTCCGGGGTCGGTTAACAGGGTCACTGCTGGTAGCAATTTCCGTGTCAATCAGAGGCCCTGCAGGAAGCAGGCCTGTCACTCCAAATCTGGGTAATTCAAGGAAAGTTAGATGGAGAGAGTGTTGACCTTTCTTTGGGGCTAGTGAGCCCCTCGGCCTGAGCAGTGAAGAGAGGGGTCAGTTTTGGTGAGCCAGAGAAGACTGCTGTGTGGAGAGGGCTGCCCTCGGGGCTGTGGGTGGACATGGAGGCAGAGTCTGTCCAGGGCGACACTGCCAGGAGGGACCAGGAGGCAAGCTCCCCCCACTGGGTTCACGTTCTCCCGAGCACCCCTGTCCTGCTGGTGCCACCGCAGTGGGGATGTGAGGCCTGGAGACACAGCCGATGCAGCGCCACCTCCAGGGGCTCAGAGGGCCGACCAGGATGGGCAGACAGCGGACCCCCGCTCACCCCACTCAGACACGCACCCCTGAGCAGAACCAGGCTGACTGTGAGGTGGAGGTCAGCGGGGGGCGGGCAGCGGGAGTGGGCGTGGGGAGGGGGCCTGGAGATGCAAAACTTTAGCCCCAAAGCAGGAAGGTCTGCTGGGCGTGCAAAACCAGGGGCGCCCACTTGGAACCCTAGCACGAGAGGACTGCAAATTAGGTCAGGCTCCAGCCGCCTCAGGGTCCGGCCACGTTATTTTCCATCAAGAAAAGTGAAACCCAAGAGGACTTACAATATTCGTACAAGGTGACCCAGCTCGTTAGTGGACCAATACTCAACTCAGTGCATTGTCTTCTTCATCAAATGGTCATTTTTTAAAAACAGGACCATCGTGTGATCTTGTGTTCGTGTTGACCGCCAGGAGTCTTGGAATCACCACTGCAAGTCTGAGAGGCGGTCTGGAGAGTGATGTGGGCCCCCGCCCACCCCTCCCACCCACTCGGAAGGGCAAAGTCCGACACACACAGGGAAGGATGTAACAAACACCCGTGAATCCTGCACGTTGGGCCTCTCCTGGAGACCCCGGCTCAGGATCGGCAGCTGGGGCCAGGGCGGTGGGCTGGGAGTGAGTCTGACTAAGAATGTGGTGGCCCCGGTTCTGACCCTGCTCCCCTCCCAGAGGGGCTGCCAGGACACACTTACCAGGTCGCCCAAGAGAAGTTATTCTCTCTCCAAGGCCAGACTCATTTTCCTCCGAATCTAATCTTTCACTGAAGAAAAGAATTTCTCTTACATTCATTCATTCATTTGTTCATTCGTTCATTCTTCAACAGATATTTGTTGAATAAGGCACTGTCGTAGGTGCTGGGGCCACCTGAACGCACAAAATAGACAAAGCTCCCTGCACTGTGGACCTTCCGTTCTACTGGGGGGGCGAGGGTGTCAATAAATAACAAGCACAGAGCGTAAGCAAATCACTGTGTCCCTTAGAAGGTAGTGAGAGCTGCAGAGCAGGGGAGGGACCTGGGACGCTGCGGTTGGAGGTGGCCCTTCAGGTACAGGGTCAGGGAGGCCACACCGCGAGGACCTGAGAGAGGGACCCTCGCCCCCCGCCAGATGCAGGGCCCCTGCTAGAAGGAGAGCCCGCTACTTCATCAGTGTCACATCAGCTCTCGTACACACAACCTCACTGTGAAAAGGACTGCACTGGGAAAGGGAAAAGCAAAGCAAAAAAAAATTTAATTACTTAATTTAGGTAAATAAGTAAAAATGCTCCCACAATTCCTTTAAGTGGGATGTTGAACATTTGTGAGTTTTCAATGTCCATGCCAACCGGAAGGGCATGGCTCTCTGGACAGGGTCAGGGTGCTGAAGAACCTAAGGGTGCTTTGCTCATGTACCAATTTGCCATGGAAAAGTCTGACAAGACAAACGAGTGGAGAAAAGAAGTTTGAAGTCCAGTTCCTGGTATTTCCAGGTCATTTTGCCCAGGCACATGGATCCTTAAAACCATTGGAAATAGTTGCATGCCCAGTTGGAAAGGACCAGGCTGGGCCACTGGGCCCCACTTGCCCCTGTCTGCCTGTCCGTCCCTGAATCGCCATGGGGGACCGGTGAGCCATTGTTGACACGCTGTGCCTGGCATGGGCATCTCGCCTATGACTCACTCTCCAGTGAGTGTACTGTTGACTTAGCAGGAGGGTCTCGGAAAAGCTCAGGCGCTGGACCAGGTCGTGACCAAGGAGACTGCCACAGGATAAGAGAGGGACTTTCTGAATCTCAACTCCCTCAACCAAGATGACCGTGCAATATAGCATTTTTCTCTATCAGCAAACTTGTCAGTTTGGCTTGGCTGCGTTTACGAAACACCTTTTAATCAGTGGGGATTACTTGGAATGAAGGGTGTCGGGGCCCTCCTTAGGCAAACATTATCTGACCCTCTTTAAAAAGCAAACAGAGCCTGTGGTATAAGATCGAGGGCCAGGATGCACTCATCCTTGACCGTGGTCTCCTTTGGACAGAGGAGGAAGGTCACAGCCGCCATGGAGCCCAAGGTGACCTGCGTCCTGGTCATGGTCTTTGCTCTGGCCCTCAGCAGCCTGGCTCAGGGCGAGGCCGGTAAGACACCCCCCTTCCTGCTCTGTGGTGGGCACACGGGGCAGGGGTCCGCCTCTGGGAGTCATGGTTTCACAACGTACTTTTGAGCCAAGCACTGTTTTGTGCCAGGGGCTGTCCTAGACCCTGGAAAGATTCTGGAAGGCAGAACAGGGGAAGATAGCAGCAGGGTGGAGGGGCCTGTGAAAGCTCTGGGGACTGAGGTGAGAAAGTAGCGGCCTCGGTTGGCATCTCTCTTCAGTACTGATGCTAGAATATTCTGGGGCTCTTAAGTATCACATTTCAAAGAGCTATCTTTGATGTTGGGAATAAGAATAGCTCTTCCAAATGCCCAAGCCAAACCCCTGGGGCTGGACCCACTCAAGGTCCACACAGACCTCTAAGAGCCTCTTCTGCGGACGGGCGTCTCCTGGGAAGCCCGCTGGCAGGCTCTGTGGGCTCTCCTTGGCCCCCTGTTCCGTGGAACCCAGACCACCTGTCCCATTGGTGCATGTGTCCCATCAGTGCCTAGTCCGTGGGTGTCACCAAATGAGAGAATTAAGGGGGGAGGGCACTATTGCTTCCTTTGAACGTGTTTGTGTCTCGAATCCTTTATCTGCAGAACAGGGTCAATCTTCAGCTTTAGAGGGCTGTCAACAAAATCACGTGTGACAATGTTTGGGAAAAGCTACAAAGTGCTAAATAAACGTTGTTTATTATTGGTAGATACACTTTTAAAGGGAGAGGGCTGGAGAAGGATTTTCCAAAGGTTTCAAAATGAGGATTCCGATAGACGTTTGAAGGGAGGTAAAAGGATAGTTCCCATGTATCTCTGACACGTTCCAAGGACCACACATGTCAGGAACGGAGGACCAGGCATGTGAGGAGGGGATGGGGGGAGGAAGGCCCCACAGCCTAAGGCAAGGAGGAGGGAGGGGCTTGGACCTGAAAGGAGGTATGACCTCCTGTGGGGATGGAGGAGGGTGGTCTGCACCTGGCCGCCCCCCGGTCTGTCTGCATCTTCCCTGCCACCCCAGTCCCCAGCTCTGCCCACTGCACTGTCCGCTTCCGGGAGGCTGGGCAGCCTAGCCCTGGTCCCCACTCTCCACACCATCTGCTGGCCACCCACTGGCCCCTGCCCTGTGGCCCAAGGCTCAACCTTTCTCTACGGTTCTCACAGGGTCAGCGATCCTGTGACAACAGAAAACTAGGAAACTCCATCCAATTACAAGTGTAGCCCTGGCTGGAAATCATTTCCGTTTAGTCCTGCTATGCAACAGAAAACAGTGGGCAAGATGGACTCCTGTTGAGGACAGAACCCTTGGAAATCTTCAGTTCCCGTTTAGGATGGCAGTTGGGAGGGGGTCAGGTTACCCAGCAAAGCAGGCCCCTGCCCCGCCCCCCTGGCTGCTGCATCACATCCTGCGGGGAGAGAAAGGACAAAAGAACTGTGGTCCAAGCTCTGCACACACAGCCTGTCTTGACCTTTCCCACCACCCTGCCCGGTGGAGTGGGCAATGACCACCTTCTCTCTACGGTGGGGAGGCCAGACCCTGGGAGGGTTTGATGTCCCCAAGAGGCTGCACCGCCAGTGGGAGATGGACGCACATCTTTTTGCAAAGCCACAGAACCTTTTCTTCAAAGAAAGCTGGAGGCGATCCTCAGATGTCAATACAAAAAAGACCAGCTCGAGTGATGGGCTCCGCTTTAGGATGCTCAGCTGGACTTCACAAGGGACCAAATGCAAGCATCCTGCCTCTCAGTCTAGGAGAGGCCGGGCATCTAGCTGTCTTTGGTTGGACTGCCTTCTTCTGAGAGCGAGATGCTCCAGGTCAAGGCCAGCTCGTGACCACGTCTGCCCTGAACCTCGGTCCTCCTTGTTCTGTTCCAGCTCCTTCCCTCCCTGTCTCTTTACCACCCACACTCCCAAGGCCTTGCTGCTCGTCCCTTTCACCCGGGGACAGAGTCTGGTCGGGGAGTAGATGCCGCGGCGGCATGGCCAGGCCCCTCTCTGGAGCCCAGCTGGTGGCGTTCATCCACGAGCACGCCGAGCCCACGTGCAGAGCGGAGCCCTTAACCTTCGAAGCATCCCCCCTCCCCCCCAAGACAGGGTAGGGGTTCCGGATTCCTCTTCTGCTACCTGCCTCAACCCGCCCACCACCCGGTCCGAGCAGTATGCCTTCTCAGAGCCCTACACTCTGGCCCTGAGTTCAGACCCTACAGATCTTGCATCTAGAACACGTGGGAGCCGTTAGCCGCCCGCGAGTGTTCTCCACTGTGGGTCAATGTCGTCACTCCTCTGCTTAAAGCTTCCGAGTGGCTCCCTTTACTCTTGGGCTGAAGTCGTCCACTCCAGCCCTCAGCCTGGCTTTTCCAAACCACCCCACCCTGACTCCCCATCTTACCTTGAACACACTTTGCTCTCTCTCTCCACCACCTTTGAACACGCTACTCCCCATCTTACCTTGAACACACTTTGCTCTCTCTCTCCACCACCTTTGAACACGCTACTCCCTCTGCTTGGAACACCCATTGCCTCGTCCTCACCTGGTCAGCCTCCTCCTACAGGAAGCCCTCCTTGCTTTGTTTAGCCTGTTGTCACTCTCCCCTCTTGGGCTTGCCCACGGCTGGTTGCACTGTGCCGTTTTGTACCTTTACTCAGCTTCCGTCTCTGTCAGACTGTTAGCTTCTTAACAACAACGTCTCTATTTTTAATTTCTGGGTCCCTATCACCCTGCACAGGGCCTGGCATGAACTTCATCCCTGAGTGGATAAATAGATCCTTGTCTATTTCTGCTGTGCTGGCTCCCGTTTCTAGCACCCACAAGCGGTGCTCCACAGATATATATTGATTGAGTGAATAAAGTTTAATAATTGTTGAAATTAATGAGCAAATGAGTAGATTATCTAGGTAGGTGCAAAGTTTACAAATCCCAGGCACCTTGCATTTTCCCAGAGTTTCAGTGTTTTTGCATCAGGAAATGAGGACAGGGTCTCCTCTTGTATGGGGAGCCCTGGGTCTGCATCAACTGCTCTGCTGGCTGCTGATTTAATTGGGGAAAGGAAGCGAGCTGGAGTGCGGGTAATAACAGGGAAGGATTCAGTCCACAACTTACCTTCACCTCTTGGCCCATATACTTTCAGAGACGTGTCAGATGGGACCCCATCAAAGGGTAAATTGTGGTGAACCCGGTATCACACCTACGGAGTGCAAAGCTAAAGGCTGCTGCTTTGATAGCAACATTTTTGGAGTCCCCTGGTGCTTCCATCCTGTGGCCATTGATGAACCTTCAGAAGGTAAGGCCATGACAACACCATGGGGTCTGAAGATGCAGAATTAGTGAGAAAAAAAAAAACCACATGGGACCACAGGACCCTGCTCTGAATTGCCAGTTGTGTTTTTGCCCAGAGTAATGGCCAAGGGGTGACTAGAAAGAAGTGGTTTTGCCTAAATCAGTCTGAATCCAGGGCTGGGGGATGGAAACACAGGGGCGAAAGACCCATTGGGTGAGGCACCCTATTTTTTTCCTGGCTTTTCTTCACATCTCTAACCACAGATCTGTGAAGAATTGTCCTTGGTAACGCTTCATCGCTTGCTTGGGGGTGGGGAGTGGAAAGAATGACAAAATATAAAGACAATCTTTGTTTTCTAAAGAATGTTCCCAGTGATGCTTTTAAGCAAATTCTCTGTAATTATTTAAAAGTGAAAGAAAATACTTATTCTTGCTAACGCATCTCATCTTCCCCACCCTTCACCTTTGCAGGGGAGTGTCAGTTTTAGATGCTTTTCCGGTAGGGATGGCATCAGCCCGGCGCCGGGGTCTTAGCTCCATCTCTGGCCAGATGTTTCGGGGTCCTCTGAGCCTGAACTCACTGCCTGGATTGACTGCTCTGATTCCTCGTACCCAAAATTAGCCTGAAAATTAAAAGAGATAAATGTTACTCTGTGCTGGTACTTCTTTTAAAAAATAGAAACGATGTTCCCTTTGAGAGAGAAATGTGATATTTGCACCTCTGGGTTCTCATCGTGGATTACACATTAACTCAGGCTATCTTGGGCCAGATGAGAGTGTGACTTGTAATTGCGTTAGGCTCTCTCGATGGATATCAGCCGTCAGCGTCCGTGCACAAGGCCACTGGGTTGCAAAGTGTCAGAAGCAACTCGGGGCCACACCCTTGTCAAATCATGAAAACAGGCACCAAACTTTACTCACATTCTTTACATATTCATGGTGGTAATAAAAATTGCCTGGCAACTTCTTCACTTCCCCCGGATGGAAATTGACTTAGGAGAGCAAATCCATCGCAAAGCGTCTGCAAGTGTTAATAATAAAAACAATTGCAGAGGACGGCGCGGGTTGACGTCTTGAGGAAACACCCAACCGCCTGGCTCCCCACTCTTGAGCTCCAAACTGGAAAATAGAACAAAATGGGGGGTGGGGTGGGAGATACGGAGGCCACGGTGCCCCCTTATCACCGACACAGGCAGGACGGAAGGGAGCCAGTCGGACCTGCCTGGACCTGGGCAGATGCCTCACCCTGGCGGGCAGTGCTGGGCTGAGCAGCCTCAAGGGCCCCCGGGGCAGCCAGCCCTGCTCCAGAGAGCTCAGCTCAGCCAGCCGTGCTCCTGGACGCCTCCTCCCAGGGCCTGTCTCTGGGGTCGCAGGAGCCCCGCCTTCCAGCCCTCCCCAGCCAGCTGGTCCCCAGAAGGAGGTACTGCCCTCTGCGCGACCAGTTTTTTCCCAATTTTCCGGCAGATCCATCACCCACCCGCAACCCTTGGCCACCAGGACGAGTAAGTACAGAGGCCCCGGGGGCCAGGAGATACACTGCACATGCGGAAGCGTCAGGATGGGGACCCCAGCACACGCACACAGCAGCATACGTGTGTGTGCAATAGTATATGTGTCACGCGTGTGCCGTGACCTTCACGGGAGAACGTGCAGATAAATTTTGGCTTCTCTTTTTTTAATCCGAAGCGTATCTGGTCTTTCTCACAATCTTCACCTGTTAGTGAGAGGTAAAAATAAACTACGTGTGTTTACTCCGGCCCCTCTGGAAATGCAGTGTGTGACGGTACTTTGTGCAGCTTCTGCAGGTAGTAGTCGCCAGTCTCTGAACCCTCCCTCTCCCACTTTCCTGCCCCTCCTTAGAGCTGGGTGGACAGAGGGGACCAAGCCCCCACAGCTGTGGAGCAAGGGAGTCCTTGGGTCTACGTCATGCCCTTTGGGTTGCCACTGGCCTGTCTGGGGGTTTCGGCTGGAGTTTTTTCTGGAGTCTAGCTTGTCGCGTCCCCTGTGCCTTCTCCCCACGTTCCCCAGTGCCAGAGAGGAGGGCTTTCCCCCATGACATAGCAGGTCCGTTTCCCAGTTCCTGACATTCATTCCTTCCCTTCTTTCTTCCCTGACTTCCACTCTATAAAGAATGGAGAAAGTACTCACTTTCCCAACCTCTCTTTCAATTAGAGGTAGGACTCCACTCTGGCCCATGAGGCGGAAGCAGGCATCTACTTGAAGGCTCTGGGGAAAGGCTTTTACTGTTTGGTAAGAGGAGAGCTCCCTCTAGCTGTCCTGGATGGCCTTTGCAGCCTGCCTTTGGATGTTGTGTGGTGTGAGGGTGTGATGTGGTGCTTCAGGCAGCCATTCTGTGATAATGAGGAAAAGCCAGAGAACTAGAGCCTTGATATCCCTCAGCTGCTGATTTTCCCCAGCATCACCCACCTCCAGACTTCATGTTAAGTAAACCCAAATATCCTTATGGGTTAAACCTCTGCTGGTTGAGTTTTCTGTATCTTCCAAGACTTACCAAGGCCTGTATCTTCCTTGTATCTTAGAGGGATGAGTCTACATCCCAGCTACCACGGGCAGGGACAGGCTCTCACCCAAAGTAAACATCCTCAGGGTGAGTCCTCCAGGCTGGGCCCTTCCTCTGTTAAAGGACAGTGGGCAATCTGTCCCCTCTACCACACCTAGTGTTTCACTAACTTCTCACAGAGCCATCCACCCAACTCAGGCTCTCAGGAGGAATTTTGGGCTCAGAATCAGGAGTGATCAGGGGCAAAGAGAGGTGCGTGTGGGGAGAATTAAAAGGCATTTCTTTAGGTTTTCAAAACAAACTCCATTACAAATGTTATCTTATCCTTATCCTCATCCCTGTTTGGCAAGCCAAGAAATGTTTAGTAACTCGCCCAATTGAGCAGACACACAGATCAGACCAGACTCTCCTGAACCAGAGAGCCTCTAGAATCAAGGTTTACTAATAATTTCAAGGATGCAATCAAGAGAAAGCCAAGAATGGGATCTGGGACACGAGGGCCATACCCACGCTGCCCCTTTGTGTCACACGTACCCCCTGGCTCTGAGAGGTGAACTTGGTCTCCTGGGGGTTCCTGCAGCAGTGAGCTGAACTGGGCATTCTCCCCCTTTTCCTGGGCAGAGACCATGCAGGCTATGCCACTTTTCAGGGAGCTGTGATGCATAGATTGGGGTTTCTTGACCCTAAGTACTCCTGTGGCTGACAGGCATCAGACTGTGGGGCGGAGGCCAGGTGACAGGAGGGCAGGTGGGTCCCCTGCCTTCCTTCTGTTTCTCTGGATTCCTGCCCACTGAGGGAGTGAATGGATGGAGGGCCAGCGGCTTCAAACCCCCCACCTCCATCACCTTACATGGAAAGAAATCTGCGGTCCACGATGGCTCGGCCACCTCCTCTGGTGTTTACCCGCGTGGATGCGTGATCCCACGGCTCCACCGTCCGGACACCAGGCCTCTCAGGCTCACCCGCATGGGCACGAGAACACGGGGGGCTCCTGCAGGGGTGCCCCGTCCAGCACCCCGCACGGGCGGGAAAGGGATTTGACTCGCTCTCTGCCACACTCTGCTTCCTGAGAATCACAAAGTCCCTAGGAATTCCGACAGTGGAGGCAACTGAGGGCAGAGAGGGAGGTGCCCAGGCAGCGTGGGGGGGAACCTGTCAGAACAGACGCCGGTGGAAATGCACTGGGAAACCGGGTGGCCTCAGAGGGCAGTCAAGCCCGTGCCCACCCATGCTGTCTGGCCTCAGCCGCCCAGGACATCCCAGTGGGTCCCAGCGCTCAGTGAGGCTGTGGAGGGAGAGAGGTGGGAGCTGGGGTGTCGCGTCCTTCCCGTGTTCAGAGCCAGGCTGGGAGCGGGTGGGGGACAGAACAGGACTGTAAAGAAATCACCACCACCCACGGGGGCAGACCTGCCCCATGGCCGCCTCCGCGTCACCTGCCCCTCCCCGTCACGCGCCCCCATGAAGGCGATTGGTTGGTGACCCCTCCTGGGGAGGGGAATCTGGGCTTCCCAGGAGCCTGGACCACCTCCCCGCCCCGCGCTTCACTACAGCCAGGAGTGCACGGCCAGGGGAGCAGAACAGACGGCAGGGCTTAGGAGCAAAGGGTGCCTTGTACGGCCAGTGCAGAGGCCTTGAAGCATCCAGAAGGTGGTGGGAAAAAGGCAGGCTGTGTGATAAAGTGCCTCAATAAGAACAGCTCTGCTGATAAGGCACAAGGAGCCTTTAACAGTTTGGGGACCATGTCACACGCATGCACACACGCGCACACACACACACACACGCAGTCACACATACACACAGCTCTTAAAGGGCCCACGCCGCTCCCTCCCCCCAACCTTGGAAACCAGGCTGAGGGAGGCTCTTTGGGGGTGAGCTCTCTTGCACCTCAAAACCAGTGGATTTCTGCCAGAAGAGGGCAAGCCACCCTTATACTTTCTACATCTGAATACGTAGCTTGTTAGTGGAAAGTTTTATGTTTTCTATCTTTGTTTTTAGAGACAGGCCTTCAACTTCAGAACGACGCAACGGAGTGTCAGTTTAGAGTTTTCTTGGTTTTCACACATGTGGAGCTACAAGGCTAACTGGCCAGTCAACACGGCTGTCTGACACCCTGTGTACCGCCCTTTCCCTCCAGCCTGGAAACCACCAACGCGGGAATTTTTCTAGAACTTTCCATGTCCTTGAAGAGCTTCAGGCAAAAGTTCAGGAAGTTTCTCTTGGGAGAGATTCGTATTTTGGGGGGAAGTCAGGGGTCTTCTGGTGGACAACTGGTGTGGAAGGGAGTCACGTCTGTGTCAGCCCTGGAGTGGACACGGAATGGGAAACAAACGCATAACAGAGGAGCCCAAGTGAGCACAGCTCCCCACGCGGCCTGAGGGGCCGGACAAGGGCAGGTGGATGTGCAGAGAGGGGCCCAAGGGAGAGGGAGCGAGTCCCGACCCCGAGGCTGGCAGTGCTGTCACCCTGGTGTCCCAGTGACACCTGAAGCCATGGGACACCCCCTCCCCTTTCTTCATCAGTTTGAGCTGGTATCCTGGTCAGACTGACGGCTTAAACAACAGACTTTTATTCTCTCAGTTCTAGAGGCTGGAAGTCCAAGATTGAGGTGTGGGCAGGGCTGATTTCTCCCAAGGCCTCTCTCCTTGGTGTATAGATGGCTGTCTTCTCCGTGTTCTCTGTGTGTGTCTGTGTCTGTGTTCTAATCTCCTCTTCTTAGAAGGACACCAGTCATATTGGATTAAGGCCCACCCTACTGGCTTCATTTTAACTTAATTACTTTTAGAGACTTCATCTCCAAATAAGGTCACATTATGAGGTCCTGGAGAATAGGACTTCCATATATGAATTTGGAGGAGACATTTTAGCCCATAACAGCTGGTGTCTCTTACTTGCAACCAAGGAACCCTAATAAGTGCAAATTACCAAAGGGCAGGGGTCACAACTGTTTGTTGTTGAGACTAGTCACTTCTGCTCTAGGTGGTAAGAAAACAAAAGGAATACATGAAACTGAGAATGTGTCAAATGCAGACAGTGAGCAAACCCGGAGACTATGAGACATAGGGGACATTCATACTGTATGTTAAGGGCAGACAGGGAGTGAGTGGGTCACCTGTAGGACGTGTTAGTGACAAAGAGGATGGAACAGGCAGAATGTTATCACAGGTGAGACAGGATGGAGGATCCGTAGGAAGCACACTGCCCACCTCCAGCCTGACCGCTCCGTCATCCTTAATCAGGCCCCCATTGGTGACCCTGGTCATGGTCCAATTCAGGCTCCACATCTCACCCCAGACACAGGCTAACAGCATGGCTGTCCTGTGGGTCACTGTGAGCTGCAGCTGGGCCAGCGCTGCTTTCCCCGAGTCTCCCCAGTAAAGCCTGAGTGTGTGCTGGCACTGCCCATGTCCTGGCCCCTGTTCAAACCCCAGTTCTGGTCCTTGTCACCATGCATTGATGGAAAGGCCGAGAGAGCAACAGGACACATGAGCATCTCATGACCCAGGATCCAGGTGTGTGGTCCTTCCACCCACTTGCACCCCATGCAGAGTGCAAACCTGCCACTTCTGACCCTCACTTTTCACCACGTGTTGGAGATAGATTTACTAAACCCTGTGGCTCAAGCACCTTAATTGGATCTGTGAGCCCTTCCGTGTACTTGGAGATTATCGTTGTTTCTAGATAATTGCCAACACAACAACAGGCTTCTATTCAGAACATGTTGAACTAAGGACCAGACCAGGAACCAACTCTTGAAGCCAAGTTGTGGCTTCAGATCCTATTCGTAGGGTTGTAGGGAAGGGTATTGTTAGCTTAAGAAAACTCTCTTGCATTTATTTGTGAGTGTGGGCAGAGACAGCTTGCGGAAATATTCAGTGCTCGTGAGCCCGACAGGAAACTTCAGCTAAGCAGAGACACATACCTGGCAAATCCCAGCGCAGGAATGTACTGGCAGGTATCAAACAGTCACCCATTTAAAGGTCCGAGCAGACACATTATAGTTAGTTACAGAAAGATAAATAGTATTATTTTAAAGGTATTTCTTAATTGTTCTTCTCAGCTCTTGACATTGCCCTGAGCCGGACATTTTGGGGTTAGCAAACAGATTAAATTAGGCAAAGCCATACGTACTCACATATATATGTGGTACAGTGAGGTTGATTGAACCTAAAAGTAGGGAACATCTATTCTAAAGACAAACATTGTTGGGATTTTTATATTTAATCTTATCTGGTTCATCAGTGTTGAGAACTCAGAAGGGCTGAGAGTTTACCCCACTTGCAAGCGAATAGCTTCATGGCTGCTGGCCAAGGACAGGAGACTCCTGGTTCAGAGATAAAGGACCTTATTACTCATCACATAGCAAGCAGTGTAAACAGCAGCATGCTTGTCTAGGTTCCCTTTGCCCCCAGGTCCTTCAGGGGTGGCACAGATGAGCTCACATGGATGTCAGCACACACAGTGGGTTGCCTTCCAGGAGAGAAACACTGACCTCTCAAGGGGTTTAAATCTTTCAAGGGGCAGTAAGCTTGCCTGCCCTCTGCCCCCTGCTTATCTACCTTCCATGGTTGTTTGCCACACAAATATCCTGCCACGCAGGGCCACACAGGGGTTGCACTCAGGAACACAGTGAACAACCAGGGGCTGTGGAAGGAGCTGTGTAGTATCAAGAGGGGGTGGTGCTCCCTGGTTCCTGCAGGAGGATGAGATTGGCTTGTTTGAATAGTTCTGCTGGCTGGCAGGGAAGTGAAATCCACTCCTCAGGGATAAGCAGGAACTGTGCCCAGGCCCTAGATAAGGAGGTTGTTTGGCTAAGGGGCCTTATCTGTGGGAGCTGAGTAGGGAGGAGAATTCGTGGTTAGGCCACTCACGGCCTCTCAATTTCACCAGATGTCAAGGCAGCACTTAACATTCAACTGTAATTTTAGGTCCTAAGCTATCAGGACAGTTAGTGTCTCATTCACAAGATGTGCAGGAACGTGAGAGACTCTTGGGGAATTGTCTCCTGACAATCAGTATACTAAATATACCATTTCCAAGACCAGATTACAGAAGGGGAAAAGAGCACTGAGGCACATTTCTGTAACATTGCATTTATAAATACACATATTTACCACCTTCTTTTTTAAATTTTGTTTTTAGAGAGTTGTAGGACTAAAATACAGGGATAGGCAGATTTTTTTTTTTTTCTTAAAAGGCCAGAGAGTAAATATTTTAGGTTTCCTGGGCCATACAGTCTCTGCCACAGGTAATCAACTCTGCAATCATAGCTAGAAAGTGGCCATAGACAATGTGTGAATGAATGGGTATGACTGTGTTTTTAATAAAGTTTTATTTAAACACAGGCAACAAGCTCATGGGCCATAGTTTGCCAACTCCTACTATAATATATCATTTTTCCTTGACTTGTGGTAAGTTTTAAGACTGGCCAGCTCCCACTCAGATACAAAAGGGGTACAAAAGAGACATTTTGAAGGAATGTAAATCTTGGTTAAAGTCCCTCAAAGTAGGACAAGGAGGAATTCCATCGCACAATACATTGAAAAATGCTAAGGTTTATGTCCATCCAATTATGCCCCCCCCAATATAACCCATCAAGACATCTCTATTTACTCCTTCCTAAACTCTGTACCAAATTCTCATCAGCATTGGCTCATCTGTTTATGTCTCCTCCCAGCTTTGGCCATCTTCTTTATTACGTAGCTAAATTAAGTCCTGGGCTTTAGAAGAGTCTATTATTATTATTATTATTATTGGCTGCGTTGGGTCTTTGTTGCTGTGTGCCGGCTTTCTCTAGTTGCGGTGAGCGGGGGCTACTCTTCGTTGCGGTGCACATCTTCTCATTGCAGTGGTTTCTCTTGTCGCAGAGCATGGGCTCTAGGCATGTGGGCTTCAGTAGTTGTGGCACACGGGCTCAGTAATTGTGGCTTGTGGGCTCTAGAGCATAGGCTCAGTAGTTGTGGCACACAGGCTTTGTTGCTCTGTAGCATGTGGGATCTTCCCAGACCAGGGGTCTAACCCGTGTCCCCTGCATTGGCAGGCAGATTCTTAACCACTGCGCCACCAGGGAAGTCCCACAGAAGAGTCTATTATTTACCCATTCTATTGATCAGCACAGCCAAACTCCAGAAACCTGGAATGCTGGGGAGGAAAATTGAATTTGCATGTTTTTCAGCCCCACCTTCTATATTTAGGAACACCATACATGCAAATGTTAGTAATAAAACTTTACTTTTTCCCCTGATGACGGGGTAAAAATGAAATATTATCCTAGTCAGTGTCCGAGTGAGGGTTCACCAGGCATGTGAGACCTTGGAGATCATTTGATAAACTCTCATTCCAGCTCTCATTTCACAGATGAGGAAATTAATCCAGAGACGAGAAGAGGCTTGCCTTACTTATTTGCATATATCCAGGCCTAGGTATTATTTTATGAATTCCATACGGAAATTTGGGTGATGGGTGACATTAGGAGGCAGACTCCTGTTCCTCATCTCCTGGGTGTCACTTACCCATTTTTCCACCCCACACCACCTCAATAAGTAGGTCTAGTTTGTGCAGATGCTGGCTTTGGTTCTAGGGATTCAAAATAAAGGAGGCATAGGTCCGGTTCTGGATGCCACCCTACACTTACTTTCTGTGTTGTTTGGGGAAACTATTTTTCCATATAGACTGTAAAATGAGGGTGATAAGTTTAGCTCTTCGTTTGGATTGTTGTAAGAATTAAATGAGATATAGCACATGAAATCCTTAGAGTATCACCTGGGACAAAGTTGGCCTGCAGATTTAGCTGTTACCTTTGGTACAATTAATAAAGGAACCAGAAATATAAAACTCCACTTAAAATGCAGGTGTGGCTAAGTGTTGTGAATCAGGTGAACAAAGGATGCTTGGGGGAGGGGTGAAGGGCACTGTCTTCTCTCAGGGGAAGTGAAGGAGGCCTTCCTGGAAGCAGTGGCTCCTGAGTCAAGAGCTGAAGGATGGACAGGAGTTAGCAAGGCAAAGATTGGAGGAAGAGCATTGCAGAGAGAGGAGGACATGCAGACAAAGGGTCAGAGGTCAGGGTGTGTCTAGAGGGCAAGATGCTTACGTTATGAAGGAGACCTGGCAATAGAAGAGTGTGGGGCGGCAGTGGGGGGTGGTATGTGGGGTCCAGTTCATAAAAGGTCTTGCTTTTCATGCTCAGGAAACTCATACTCAGGTTTTACCCTTCAGGCTGAGAGGCGTGAGGGAGTGCCAGGGGAGTGACATATACTGATTGTCACTTTATAAAGGTAATCAAAGCACCAGACTTTTGTCTAGATGAGGACACAACTCTGGCTGAGAGATTAGTTAGGAAACAGTTGTAGCAAACCAAGGGAGAAATCATGAGACTAGACTGGGCTGTAAACACAAATGCTGCCAGAGGCCCAAACGCTGCCATAACTGAATAAATCCAGCCAGGTGGGAAGTGGTGGCAGCAACATGGAGAAATCACGCCCTGCATCAAGGGACGACCACAGCTTCAGCCTGAAGAACCACTTTTAGATTCCTTGGAGGACAGGTTGACAAGTGACAGATTCTTACAGCTGTTGTTTGTCTAAAAAAGTATTTTGAAATCTCTGTACCTCCTGCTCAATTCTGCTGTGAATCTAGAGCTGCTCTAAAAAATAAAATAAGGATATTTTCTGTGAGTATAGAATTCTGACTTGACAGGTTTTCTCCTTTAGCACTTTAATATCGTTGTTCCATTGCCTTCCAGATTGCATGGTTTCAGATGAGAGGTCACTTGTCATTCTTTTTTTTTCCAATACAATATT
This sequence comes from Balaenoptera acutorostrata, assembly GCF_949987535.1. NCBI lineage: Eukaryota > Metazoa > Chordata > Mammalia > Artiodactyla > Balaenopteridae > Balaenoptera > Balaenoptera acutorostrata. Next base: position 148,509,105 of record NC_080067.1, on the reverse strand, counting down.
TTTAATAACTTTTTTATAATATCAATTCTTCTAAAATATACTTTAGGTATGTTTCCATCCAAACCTTGAACTGATATTTTTTTTTCATTTTTCATTTAATTTATTTTTTTGTACAGCAGGTTCTTATTCATCAACCATTTTATACACATCAGTGTATAATGTCAATCCCAATCTCCCAATTCATCACATCACCACCCCGCCCCCACCGCTTTCCCCCCTTGGTGTCCATACGTTTATTCTCTACATTTGTGTCTCAATTTCTGCCCTGTAAACCAGTTCATCTGTACCATTTTTCTAGGTTCCACATATATGTGTTAATATACGATATTTGTTTTTCTCTTTCTGACTTACTTCACTCTGTATGACAGTCTCTAGATCTATCCACGTCTTTACAAATAACTCAATTTCATTTTTTTATGGCTGAGTAATATTCCATTGTATATATGTACCACAACTTCTTTATCCATTCATCTGTCGATGGGCATTTAGGTTGCTTCCATGACCTGGCTATTGTAAATAGTGCTGCAATGAACATTCGGGTGCATGTGTCTTTTTGAATTATGGATTTCTCTGGGTATATGCCCAGTAGTGGGATTGCTGGGTCATATGGTAATTGTATTTTTAGTTTTTTAAGGAACCTCCATACTGTTCTCCATAGTGGCTGCATCAATTTACATTCCCACCAACAGTGCAAGAGGGTTCCCTTTTTTCCACACCCTCTCCAACATTTGTTCCTTGTAGATTTTCTGATGATGCCCATTCTAACTGGTGTGAGGTGATACCTCATTGTAGTTTTGATTTGCATTTCTCTAATAATTAGTGATGTTGAGCAGCTTTTTGTGTGCTTCTTCTTGGCCATCTGTATGTCTTCTTTGGAGAAATGTCTATTTAGGTCTTCTGCCCATTTTTGGATTGGGTTGTTTGTTTCTTTAATATTGAGCTGCATGAGCTGTTTACATATTTTGGAGATTAAACCTTTGTCCGATGATTCATTTGCAAATATTTTCTCCCATTTTGAGGGTTGTCTTTTCATCTTGTTTATGGTTTCCTTTGCTGTGCAAAAGTTTTTAAGTTTCATTAGGTCCCATTTGTTTATTTTTGTTTTTATTTCCATTACTCTAGGAGGTGGATCAAAAAAGATATTGCTGTGATTTATGTCAAAGAGTGTTCTTCCTATGTTTTCCTGTAAGAGTTTTATAGTGTCCAGTCTTACATTTAGGTCTCGAATCCATTTTGAGTTTATTTTTGTGTATGGTGTTAGGGAGTGTTCTAATATCATTCTTTTACATGTAGCTGTCCAGTTTTCCCAGCACCACTTACTGAAGAGATTGTCTTTTCTCCATTGTATATCCTTCCCTCCTTTGTCATAGATTAGTTGACCACAGGTGCGTGGGTTTATCTCTGGGCTTTCTATCTTGTTCCATTGATCTATGTTTCTGTTTTTGTGCCAGTACCATATTGTCTTGATTACTGTAGCTTTGTAGTATAGTCTGAAGTCAGGGAGTCTGATTCCTCCAGCTCCATTTTTTTGCCTCAAGACTGCTTTGGCTATTCGGGGTCTTTTGTGTCTCCATACAAATTTTAAGATGATTTGTTCTAGCTCCGTAAAAAATGCCATTGGTAATTTGATAGGGATTGCATTGAATCTGTAGATTGCTTTGGGTAGTATAGTCATTTTCACAATATTGATTCTTCCAATCCAAGAACATGGTATATCTCTCCATCTGTTGGTATCATCTTTAATTTCTTTCATCAGTGTCTTATAGTTTTCTGCATACAGGTCTTTTGTCTCCCTAGGTAGGTTTATCTCTAGGTATTTTCTTCTTTTTGTTGCAGTGGTAAATGGGAGTGTTTCCTTAATTTCTCTTTCAGATTTTTCATCATTAGTGTATAGGAATGCAAGGGATTTCTGTGCATTAATTTTGTATCCTGCAACTTCACCAAATTCATCTATTAGCTCTAGTAGTTTTCTGGTGGCAGTTTTAGGATTCTCTATGTATAGTATCATGTCATCTGCAAACAGTGACAGTTTTACTTCTTCTTTTCCAATTTGTATTCCTTTTATTTCTTTTTCTTCTCTGATTGCTGTGGCTAGGACTTGCAAAACTATGTTGAATAATAGTGGTGAGAGTGGACATCCTTGTCTTATTCCTGATCTTAGAGGAAATGCTTTCAGTTTTTCACCACGGAGGATGATGTTTGCTGTGGGTTTGTCATATATGGCCTTTATTATGTTGAGGTAGGTTCCCTCTATGCCCACTTTCTGGAGAGTTTTTACCATAAATGGGTGTTGAATTTTGTCAAAAGCTTTTTCTGCATCTATTGAGATGATCATATGGTTTTTGTTCTTCAATTTGTTAATATGGTGTATCACATTGATTGATTTGCATATACTGAAGAATCCTTGCATCCCTGGGATAAATCCCACTTGATCATGGTGTATGATGCTTTTAATGTGCTGTTGGATTCTGTTTGCCAGTATTTTGTTGAGGATTTTTACATCTATATTCATCAGTGATATTGGTCTGTAATTTTCTTTTTTTGTAGTATCTTTGTCTGGTTCTGGTATCAGGGTGATGGTGGTTTCATAGAATGAGTTTGGGAGTGTTCCTTCCTCTGCAATTTTTTGGAAGAGTTTGAGAAGGATGGGTGTTAGCTCTTCTCTAAATGTTTGATAGAATTCGCCTGTGAAACCATCTGGTTCTGGACTTTTGTTTTTTGGAAGATTTTTAATCACAGTTTCAATTTCAGTGCTTATGATTGGTCTGTTCATATTTTCTATTTCTTCCTGGTTCAGTCTTGGAAGGTTATACCTTTCTAAGAATTTGTCCATTTCTTTGTGGTTGTCCATTTTATCGGCATAGAGGTGCTTGTAGTAATCGCTCATGATCCTTTGTATTTCTGCAGGGTCTGTTGTAACTTCTCCTTTTTAATTTCTGATTTTATTGATTTGAGTCCTCTCCCTCTTTTTCTTGATGAGTCTGGCTAATGGTTTATCAATGTTGTTCATCTTGTCAATTAACCAGCTTTTAGTTTTATTGATCTTTGCTATTGTTTTCTTTGTTTCTATTTCATTTATTTCTGCTCTGATCTTTATGATTTCTTTCCTTCTGCTAACTTTGGGTTTTGTTTGTTCTTTTTTCTCTAGTTCCTTTAAGTGTAAGGTTAGATTGTTTATTTGAGATTTTTCCTGTTTCTTGAGGTAGGCTTGTATAGCTATAAACTTCCCTCTTAGAACTGTTTTGCCACATCCCATAGGTTTTGGATTGTCTGGTTTTCGTTGTCATTTGTCTCTAAGTATTTTTTTATTTCCTCTTTGATTTCTTCAGTGATCTCTTGGTTATTTAGTAACGTATTGTTTATCCTCCATGTGTTTGTGTTTTTTACGTTTTTTTCCCTGTAATTGATTTCTAATCTCATAGCGTTGTGGTCAGAATAGATGCTTGATATGATTTCAATTTTCTTAAATTTACTGGGGCTTGATTTGTGACCCAAGATGTGATCTATCCTGGAGAATGTTCTGTGCGCACTTGAGAAGAAAGTGTAATCTGCTGTTTTTGGATGGACTGTCCTATAAATATCAATTAAATCTATCTGGTCTATTGTGTCATTTAAAGCTTGTGTTTCCTTATTAATTTTCTGTTTGGCTGATCTGTCCATTGGTGTAAGTGAGGTGTTAAAGTCCCCCACTATTATTGTGTTACTGTCGATTTCCTCTTTTAGAGCTGTTTGCAGTTGCTAACAGTATATGTATTGAGGTGCTCCTCTGTTGGGTGCATATATAATTGTTATATCTTCTTCTTGGATTGATCCTTTGATCATTATTTAGTGTCCGTCCTTGTCTCTTGTAACATTCTTTATTTTAAAGTCTATTCTATCTGATATGAGAATTGCTACTCCAGCTTTCTTTTGATTTCCATTTGCATGGAGTATCTTTCTCCATCCCCTCACTTTCAGTCTGTACGTGTCCCTAGGTCTGAAGTGGGTCTCTTGTAGACAGCATATATATGGGTCTTGTTTTTGTATCCATTCAGCAAGCCTGTGTCTTTTGGTTGGAGCATTTAATCCATTCACGTTTAAGTTAATTATCAATATGTATGTTCCTATTACAATTTTCTTAATTGTTTTGGGTTTGTTTTAGTAGGTCCTTTTCTTCTCTTGTGTTTCCCACTTAGAGAAGTTCCTTTAGCATTTTTTGTACAGCTGGTCTGGTGGTGCTGAATTTTCTTAGCTTTTGCTTGTCTGAAAAGCTTTTGATTTCTCCATCGAATCTGAATGAGATCTTTGTCGGGTAGAGTAATCTTGGTTGTAGGTTCTTCCCTTTCATCACTTTAAGTATATCATGCCACTCCCTTCTGGCTTGTAGAGTTTCTGCTGAGAAATCAGCTGTTAACCTTATGGGAGTTCCCTTATATGTTATTTGTCGTTTTTCCCTTCCTGCTTTCAATAATTTTCCTTTGTTTTTAATTTTTGCCAATTTGATTACTATGTGTCTCGGTGTTTTTCTCCTTGGGTTTATCCTGTATGGGACTCTCTGTGCTTCCTGGACTTGGGTGGCTATTTCCTTTCCCATGTTAGGGAAGTTTTTGACTATAATCTCTTCAAATATTTTCTCTGGTCCTTTCTCTCTCTCTTCTCCTTCTGGGACCCCTATAATGTGAATGTTGTTGCGTTTAATGTTGTCCCAGAGGTCTCTTAGGCTGTCTTCATTTCTTTTCATTCTTTTTTCTTTATTCTGTTCCGCAGCCGTGAATTCCACCATTCTGTCTTCCAGGTCACTTATCCATCCTTCTGCCTCAGTTATTCTGCTATTGATTCTTTCTAGTGTATTTTTAATTTCAGATATTGTACTGTTCATCTCTGTTTGTTTGTTTTTTAATTTTTCTAGCTCTTTGTTGAACATTTCTTGCATCTTCTCGATCTTTATCTCCATTCTTTTTCCGAGGTCCTGGATCATCTTCACTATCATTATTCTGAATTCTTTTTCTGGAAGGTTGCCTATCTCCACTTCATTTAGTTGTTTTTCTGGGGTTTTAATCTTGTTCCTTCATCTGGTATGTAGCTCTCTCCCTTTTCATCTTGTCTATCTTTCTGTGAATGTGGTTTTTGTTTCACAGGCTGCAGGATTGTAGTTCTTCTTGCTTCTGCTGTCTGCCCTCTGTTGGATGAGGCTATCTAAGAGGCTTGTGTAAGTTTCCTGATGGGAGGGACTGGTGGTGGGTAGAGCTGACTGTTGCTCTGGTGGGCAGAGCTCAGTAAAACTTTAATCTGCTTGTCTGTTGTTGGGTGGGGCTGGGTCCCCTCCCTGTTGGTTGTTTGGCCTGAGGTGACCCAACACTGGAGTCTACCTGGGCTCTTTGGTGGGGCTAATGGTGGACTCTGGGAGGGCTTACACCAAGGAGTACTTCCCAGAAATTCTGCTGCCAGTGTCCTTGTCCTCACGGTGAGGCAGAGCCACCCCCTGCCTCTGCAGGAGACCCTCCAACACTAGCAGGTAGTTCTGGTTCAGTCTCTATGGGGTTACTCCTCCTTCCCCTGGGTCCCAATGCACACACTACTTTGTGTAGGGCACCCAAGAGTGGAGTCTCTGTTTCCCCCAGTCCTGTCGATGTCCTGCAATCAAATCCCACTAACCTTCAAAGTCTGGTTCTCTAGGAATTTCTCCTCCTGTTGCTGGACCCCCAGGTTCAGAAGCCTGACGTGGGGCTCAGAACCTTCACTCCAGTGGGTGGACTTCTGTGGTATAAGTGTTCTCCATTTTGTGAGTCACCCACCCAGCAGTTATGGGATTTGAGTTTATTGTGATTGCACTGCTCCTACTGTCTCATTGTGTCTTCTCCTTTGTCTTTGGATGTGGGGTATCTTTTTTGGTGAGTTCCAGTGTCTTCCTGTCGATGATTGTCCAACAGTTAGTTGTGATTCCAGTGTTCTCACAACAGGGAGTGTGAGCACGTCCTTCTACTCCGCCATCTTGAACCAATCTCCGGCTCACTTGTCATTCTTAATATGCTTCCCTGTAATGCAGTGTGTCTTTCTGCCAGTTGCTGTAAAAACATTTTAAAATTACTGATTTTCAACAATTTGATCATGCTGTGCCTTGATGTGGTTTTCTTTATCTTGCTTGGCATTCATTGAGCTTCTAGGATATATGAGTTTATATTTTTCATCAAATTTACAAAAAAATTTGGCCATTATTTTTTCAAATACTTTTTCTTGCCCCAATATTTCTTCTTCTCCTACTGGTACACTAATTGCATGTATGTTAGTCTGCTGACACTGTCTCACAGGTCACTGAGGTTCTGTTCCTTTTTATTTCAGCCCTCTTTCTCTCTATGCCCCAGTTTGGAGAGTTTATACTGAACTGACTTCAAATAAATCAGCCATTTCTTCTAAAGTATCTAATCTAATTAGAATTTTTCATTTCAGATATTGTCGTTTTCATGCCTAGAATTTCCACCTGGTTCATTTTTAGTTTCCATTTCTCTATTCAGATTTTAAAATGTGTTCCCTTGTTATATTTATATATTTCTCTTTAAGTAGTTGAACATTTTAATGCAGTAACTGGTCTGTTTCTATTCTCTGTTATTTCCAGTGATTACAGGTCCTACTTCTTCACACATCTAGTAACTTTTGAGTTTGTGTTGAACATTATGAATGCTATGTCATGTGTCTGGATTTTGTTGTCTTCCTCAACAAAATGCTGAGTTTCGTTCTGTTAGGCAGTCAACTTACTTACAGATTAACTTGATCTTTTAGGATTTGTTTTAAAGTTTTGCTAGAAGGGGTATAAAGTGGCTTTACTCTAGAACAAGATCAAGCCTACTCTTATGGCATGTTATGGACTGAATGTTTGTGTCCCCCCACCCCCACATTCATATGTGGAAGCCATAACCCCCAATGTGATGCTATTAGGAGGTAGGGACTTTGGGAGGTAATTAGGGTTGGAAGAGGTCATAAGGATGGAGCCCCCATGATGGGATTAGTGCTCTTATAGAAAGAGACAGCAGAGAACTTACCTTTTCTCCACCAGGTGAGCACACATTGAGAAGGCCACCATCTGCAAGCCAGGAAGAGAGCCCTCACCAGAACCCTACCCTGCAGGCACCCTGATAATGAATTTCCAGCCTCCAGAACTGTGAGAAACCAAGGTCGGTTGTTTAACCCACCCACCTGTGGTATTTCGTTGTGGCCACCCAAGCTGACTAAGACATGGCATGGTTGTTCTATGTCCCTACTCAGTGCTTGGACGGCCAACAAGCCTTTCCCCTGGGGCTGGTCAGAACTCATGTGAATCTGGCTGCTGACAGCCCTGTCTCCTTGGTGTGTGTTCCTTCCTGGGAGCTGTTTCTTCCTGGCCTTGTGTGTGTGGCAGCTTAGCATCTGACTAAACCCCAGGGAGCCCCCAGTCCTGTTTCAAGTGCTCCCTCTCCTCTGGCCCCCACCCTGGAAACCCATCACCCCGTGGCCTCTGATTCCAGCCTCTGTCCCTCAGCCCCATGAGCCTCTGATGCTCTGTGGCCAGACTGTGTTTCTAGACAGAAAACCAGGTGGCCTTGGGCCTCCCCACACTGCGTCCCTTTCCGTCCCACACATCCTGTTGCTCAGCATCTGTAAACGGTTATTCCACATAGGTTTAGAGTTACTTATGGCAGGAGGAAGGGTCTGGTACCAGCACCTCCGTAATAATCAGAAGTAGACTGACATGGGTGACATCTCAGAGACCCCCCCCCATTTGGCTTCTGTTTCCTGTGAGAACTGATAGGTAACATCACTACAGAGGAGAATTGCAATCCCACTAGGCGCGGGATGGGTCTGAGACTGGGCACTCCTGTGGCAGCACCAGCTAGCGCAGCAGGTGGGGTGGGAGGGCCTGGAGATGGTCAACGGATGGGTACACCTGGGGGTGATGAGACAGGGGGGTAGCAGGTGGAGTGGGGACCGTGGGAACCAGGCTGGAGAAGGAGGGGAGGGGGAGACGCAGACAGTATGGTGCTCACAGAGGGGAAGCCGAGGGGTTAAGGGACTGGAGAGTTTAGGTGTAACGAGGAAGCAGTAGAAGCTTAGACATCCTCAACAGAAAGGACATTCGCATGTCCTCTTTCAGAGGTGGAGTACGGGTTCTGAGTGTGCTCATGGGAGGGGTGGCAGAGTGGAGGAGGGATGGAAGTTCCCAGAGATGAGGAGGAAATAAAAACCTGAGCTCCTGCGGCTTTGGGTGAGATGTCCCTGGAGTGCTGAAACCGCCCAGGATGTCACACATCTTGGTGTGACAAGGGACACAGCGAGCACGGTGCTAAACGCTTCACAAGGAGCAGGCTGACGGTCAGCCGATGACGGTGGGGCAGGAGCCTTGAAGGTGGTACAGTCACAGTGGCGACTCTGAGGAGCGTGATGACACTGGGGCTCAAGGTCAATGTCCAGCCCCCAGCCTGAGCCCACGTGGTGGGAGCACAGCCACCCAGCACAGCTTAGAGGTTGTGCCGTGCATACAGCTCCACGTTCAGGTGGGGGCCACTCATACTGTAGACACGGTATCTATCGTAATGACTTCCCCACACGTGGACGTAACTTGTCTTGAAGAACATGTGCCTTTTTCTAAAAGCACAAAAATACCATGTGGGCGGATGTTGCCCTGGATGGGGGCCTGAGCACCTCCACCTGAGATGCATGCAAGAGAGGCATCTCAGGGAAGATGCAGGCTTCCATTAGGGCCACAGCAGGTCAGAGACCAAGGGGCTGATAAAGCGTCTCTTTGGCATGGATCAGGCAGTTTCAGTGGGAATCCAGGAAGGGCCAGGAGGGTGCAGTGGGAAGTCGGGCCAAGGGGGAGGAAGCAGAGAGGAAAGTGGAGATGAGAATCTGGGGGAAGAGGGAAGACTTGGGGTCCTATGTCTTGGTGATGACTAAGAGTGACAGGGGCGTGGTGGGGAAAGGTGACTTTCTCAAGGTTTGCAAAGATAGAGTCATGGTGGTTGCTCAGTGGGGAAATAGGCAGGGGTCTGGAGGGGCTGGAACTGGATCTGGCAGAAGCCCTGAGCTCTCCAGACCCTGAGGACCCAGGGTTTCAGAGTCCATGCATCTCTGGGTTCCTGGCTGCTCAAGCTGTGCTGGACAGATTGGTGGTTCCTGGAAGTCCCCCAGAGTAGGGAGTTTACGATCCTCTCTTTCCTCCACATCACATCTTTCCTCTTTGTGTGTTGTGTGTCTCATCTCCATTTCTCTTTTCTCTCTTTGGGTCCCATCCACAGAGTCTTTTCCCTGGAGCATCTTATCCTGGGCATAGGCTGGCTTACAGGTGCCATTTTTTAGGAAACACAGACAGTTCCCATGGAAGAAAAAAATGACACACTTCAGGCTTTGCTGAAACGAACTTGTTGCTTCTACACTCATCTGGGGCTGTTCCTTACACCTGGACAGCTTCTTCTCCACGAAGGGCAGCCCCCTCCCCAAAACAGAGACAAGGAGGTACAGACAGGGGCTGAGAGAGGGGTCTGCAGCCCTGAAGGAGGGTCTCCTGCCTTCCTCGGAGACCCTCCCATTCTTGGAGGAGGGGTCTTCTCTCTGTCCGTGGCTGGCCCATTTTCCCCAGTAGCCTTGGGCCCAATATTTAAAAATTCCTGTGGTAGCCAAGTACTTTATCAGGAGAAATCCGTGACCCCTCCCTTCCTGGGTGGGACCCTGTGAGTACCCAGCGCCACACGTGCACGTGGCCCGTCTTCCATGTTGGCATCCTGGCACGACCTGGCTCCCTGCCTGGGTCGGGGGAAGCCTGACTGTGCTCGGGGAGCCCGGAGTCCTGCTCTGTCACCACTTGGCCCTTCAGCCAAGCTATCTCAGCTCCTTTTCCTAACAAAGGTTCCAAAGTATCGGTGCCACGGGGAGAGAGGAGGTTATCTTGCTTGCTGAGCAAACAGAGAGAAGCTTATAAAACAACCCCTCGCAGTGGGGAGTGTGAACTCTTCTGGTGGCCCTGGGGTGCAGCTGAGCATGGACATGGGACCCCGCTGCGCCCGGCTCCTGGCTGTGCTCCTCCTGCTGGGGCTGTGTGCCCTGGTGGGGGCCCAGAAACCTGGTAAGCGAGGGCTCAGGCCCTCGAGGGGCCGTGGGGAGCATGCGGACCAGCGAGTCTGGGGAGGCCTCTAGCGCCCCGAGCGCAGGGAGGCCGTGAGAGGGCCGCGCTTTCTGCCCCTCGGGGTGTCTCTGTGCATGTTAGTTTCCCTCAAAAAGAAAAAGCAGGCGATGAGTCAACTTGAGAAGGGAAGCGGCTGGGAAGGTGCCCTAAGGTTTGGGATGCTAGCCACGCAGCCAGCTCCCGTGTGTGTCCACCCGCTTCCCCGCCACTCAGGAAGGAGAGCAGGGGGGCGTTGGAGGGGGGTGAGACCTCCCAGGAGGACCCCCTTCAGGATCAGTGGGATGGCCTCAGGCTCAGGCGGGCGGGCTCCAGGAGGGGCTGGGTGAGAGGCCCACTAAGGGCTCCTAGGGGTCCGGCCTTGCTCACTTTCATCCCGACCTTGGCCTGAGTGCATCTGTCCACCCTCTTGCCAGAAGGTTTTATTTTTAAACTAAGAAAACACTTTCCAGCCAAGCCCTGTCAGTTCCTCCGAAGGACACTGGCCGCTTCAAATACGAACAAGATAAGCCGGCCTTTCCCAGGGTGGGAGTGGCACTGATGGGGGTCCCGGATGTGCCCGAGGGCTGGGGGGCGAGCGCGGGGGGCTGGCTGACGCAGGGCCTCTCCGCAGACCCCTGCCAGTGCTCACGCCTGAGCCCCAAGAACAGGGTGAATTGCGGCTTCCCGGGCATCACCAGCGACCAGTGCTTCTCTGCCGGCTGCTGCTTCGACTCCAGCATCCCCGGGGTCCCCTGGTGTTTCAAGCCCCTCCCCAAGCAAGGTAACGTCCAGGAGAGCTGGGACCCCCTCCTGTGCCCCGGCTGGCAGCCCAGGACCTGGCTTCTTAGGGCTCCAACACCACCTGGGCCAGCCCCAGGGAAGGGAAAACGTGCCCCGACCCCCATGTCCACACTGGACCCCAAGGGCCAGCCGCCGTTTGCCCTTTTGGGGAGACTTGTGGGAATCCTTTTGACTGTATTTGAAGGAAAAACAACTCTGAGGCCCCTCTTCGTTGTGGCTCCTGAAGAAGCTTCTAAGGGACATGAGCATTAAAATCAGGGCATTATTAACATAACTGCAAACAGACCCCAAATGTTAAGAAATTCACTTAAGTCTTCTTGAGTTACCTTTTGAGAGTGAGTTTTGTGCCTGTGCCTATTATCAGTTTAGAAGGTCTGTGTGAGAAGCTGATCCGTGTGTGTAGAACTGAGGACCCTGGCCTCCCGTCCACACCCCCCCGAGGCTGCCGGTCAGAGAGGCTCCCGGGCTCCGGGGGAAACAGGCCCAATGGCTGGTTGTTGGTTGGCTGGTTGTAGCCAGGGCTCTGCCGGTAGTGGAAGCATCGCTGGGTTTCAATTCTTTGGTCTAATGCTTTACATCCTTCAAGGGTCCCCACAGGAGGTACAGTGGGCCACCCCACTTTACAGAGCAATGTCAGGTCCAGGGAGGTGAGACGGTTTTCCCTCCAGGCCTTCTGACTTTTGGCATCAGGAGGAAGCGGTGGCCACCTGCTGGCGCCCACTCTTAGTCCAGGGGTGACAGTCTCAGAAGCCCCTCGTGCTACCCCGAGCCTGTGAGCCCAGCGGTGCTCCCCTGGGAGGATGGGATGGATGTGTCCGGTTAGCTAGCTGGCCTAACTGAGTCCCCGTGTTGTCCCCAAATCCGGTGGCGCACGGCAGAGTCAGAGGAGTGTGTCATGGAGGTCTCGGCCCGCAAGAACTGCGGCTACCCGGGCATCAGCCCCCAGGACTGCGCCTCCAGGAAGTGTTGCTTCTCCGACACCATCCCCCAAGTGCCCTGGTGCTTCTTCCCGCTCTCCGTGCACGGTAATGTCCAGTTCCTGGACAAGCATGATTCTCGAGGGCGGTGGGAGCTGGGGCGGGGGAGGTCCTAGGCTGGACAGGATGCCTGATGCCATCCCGGCCAGGCCCCTGGACCCGGTGGGTGACCAGTTCAGGAAAAAGTGTACTCGTGTAGGAAGCCACCTTTACTGTGAACCAGCTCAAAAGGCAATTCCAGAATGTTCTCAACAACGACAGCTTCTTTTTAGTACGTTAAGCCCTCCAGCCTTCCCACTGTGTCTTTTGGATGGTTGTAAAAAGCATCCCTTTCTCAGCCACCCCCCCCACCCCCGCCAGGTCCCAGCACAGTCGGGTGGTGTCACTATTTTGCATGCTTTGAATGCCACGTGCTGTGCTGGGCATAGTGAGAGGGACCCAGAGTGAAGCAGATGTGTTCTCTTCTCTCGTGGACCCCTCTGTTCTCTCCCGTGACCACGAGTGACAGGTCCTGCCCCAGCGCCAGTCCCAAGAGAGCCCATCTGCCCTCCCCCACCCCTCAGTTACAGTGTGTCCCTGACACTGAGTTTGATAAGAGCAAGGGAAGACCTGGTATTCCAAAAGATGGGAGGAATGCACTGATCCTTCAAGGATGCCTCTTCCCATTTTGAGGAAATCAGTGTGCTCTAAAGAGCATGGCCTCTACTTTCAGAAATTTCCAAGTGATGTTTTGTGTGACCTAAGTGTCTACCTGGAAAATTACCAGTTATCTGGGGAGAATGGACTCCCAGAGGGCATCTGGCCCCAGGGGAGGTGCCCCGCAGGCAGCTCCTTCTCCAGCAGGGACGGCTGGACTAAGGGCTGTAGCCCCGTGAACCCACGGGGCCTCCTAGCACAGGCTCCCTTGGCTCTCTGACGCCCTCACCAACCATGTCGCGTTTAAATTTCTAGACTGTCATTATTAAGAGGCAGTGGCTTCAGAGAACCCCTCAGGCTCCTTGGATGTCCTGAAACAAAAGAAGAATATGCACCATCTTACGGTTTCAGATTTCATGTTTCCCGAATTCCTGGGTTTTCTTAATCTGCTTTTTATCCTTTTCAATGGCTTCACATGCAATTTCTTCAAATAAAGAAAACCCTTAAAATCTGCTAAATTTCATTTTGGCTTCATTGACACAGAGGTGGCCATAGCAGTGTGTGTGTGTGTGTGTGTGTGTGTGTGAGAGAGAGAGAGAGAGAGAGAAGTTGAGAGTACAAGTATGAGTGTGTGTGTAATTTTAATATTCTTTCATTTGCTAGAAGAGCAAGAATTCATCTAATACGTTCAGGCTACTCTGACAGTGAAAAAGTATTGCATGTAAGGAATTTCAGAATCCATGATCCCTTTATAACTCTCATACTAAATCACTGTATAAAAATTCAAATGATTTTACCTCAAAAATCATACTAAAAATTATATGCTGCTCTTGCAGCAACATATAATTTCAGATTGCAATTACAAAACTGCTTTGCTTTTACAAATGCATCACAGACCACTTGCTTTTGAAATTCGTGCCAGGCACCCAAATACCTCTTCCAAAGGTGAGTCGGGGCTTGTGCCAGATTAGCTCCTATGAGTTCTCCCCTAGGCTTGGGAGCGCACAGCTGCAGCGTCCATCGTGTTGCGATTTGAAAGCTGTTCCAAAGAGGTAGTTGACAGCTTCCATCAAGGCTTTTCTGAAGCTTGTGGGAAAGTCGTTGCGTGAAAGGTATTTCAGGCATCTGGGTGAAGGGGTCCTGGCATTCTTCGGCTCAAGGGTGGAAGTGCAGGTGGGTGACCCCAGGCCAGATTTTCTGTGGCCTGTCCCTCCTCCCTAACCCTCCTCCAGCCAGGGGCCTATGGTCACCCTGGAAACCCAGGGCCTCTCCTTCTAGGCGACACTGGCTTTGCATTGAAAGGAGGGAATTTTAAAAAGTGTTTCTTTCGGGAAGGGACTTGGCCTCACGTCCCCTCTCGGGACCCCTACTTTGAGAAGGGAGCCCCATACAGACTTAGGTCACTGTTGCATCTTTATCTTGCTAATAACACACACATAAGCTCCATGAAACAACGGCTCTTGCTGGAACACGGGGTCTGAAACACTCGAGACAAGTGGCCGGTAGAGACAGGCGCGGTCTTAGTGAATTGATTCCTCACCGGGAGCCGTGTCCTCACGTGCGGTTCGCCTGTTCCGACTCAGCCCCGCCCTCCGCCCCCGCCGAGCCAAGGCCGGCCCTGGTATTGGCATATTGGGGAAAGGGTCTTTGACACATGAATTCTTCGTACCCACACCCCCAGGCTGGGAATTGGGTTGTGCTGCTCCCAGAGTGGCCCCGGCTGTCTTGGATGTGGGATCTGGTGGAAGCTTTTGGTCTCAGGCCTCCTGTTCCAGGGCTGCATGTGTGGGAGCCCTGGCTCTTTCTCAGGAGTCCTCGCGCACGACCCCGATCCCACCTCCTCTCGTACATTCTCTCTGATGCATTGACGCCCTCATTTCCCAGCCGGCTCCTGATGGCCCTTCCAATAACTGAGCACAGACTTTTAGATTTTGAAGCAATTTCAGTGGCGTTCCCCGGGCGGGGGATCCTTAGGCCATTTAAATCTGTTTGACGTTATTTCGATAACTCCTCTTGCCCCAGCGCCATCGATTACAGAGAACGGCGTGGCCGCCCAGAGTGGTTCAGACCATCCCCGTCCCCCGTCTGTAGGTGGCCCATGGGGAGTGTCCTTGTTGCCCCCCGAGCAGCAGCTGGTGACATCCGACCCCCTCCGTCAGACAACCGACCTTTCTTCCTCCCGCCTCCATCCCCTCCTCTGCTGGGCCTAGGCCCTCCAGGGGCACCCATAGCCCCGCTGGGCTCAGCTGGGACATAGCTGATGGTGGAGAAGGGCGGGCTGGGTGCAGAGGGTCTGGCAGGGGGAGGGGACGGCAGCTCCGCCCCTCACTCCCACTGTCCTGGTCCCCTGGCTCCGGGGCTTCACCCAGGTCCTTGCCCGGCTGCTTCAGGTAATGAAGGTGCTTTGAGAGGCAGTCACAGGAGAGGGGATGGGCCAGGTCTTTGGGGCGGACACAACAGGAGACATCGCAGTGCTCGTGTGTGACCTTGGGGAGGTTCTCCACATCTCCTGAGATGTGGTTAGAACAGTGTCGGGCACGTGGCGAGGGCTTCATGACGATTAGTGCCAGTTATTGTTATATTCACACATACTGACCCCGATGGTCCAGGCCCTATTAAGTGGGGGGACAGATGGGATCTCCTTACCTCAGTGCCCGACCATCAGCCCCTCCGAGGTCGCCCCTGCTGATGCAGGAAGGCTAATCCCTGCCAGGTCCCCTCCCCGGGGGTCCTGCTGTGGCCCTGGCTAATGCCATGGTCCTAGTGGACAGCGTACCCACAGCAGGCTGGGCCCCAACTGCTGGCCCTCCTGGGAACACCCTGGGAGTTGGCCTGGCCAGCAGCGTTCCCGTGAAATGAGGAGAAGCTTCATCTTCTCTCTCGCTACGCTTGGTGGGGACCCCGGAAGGGATGCTGAGCCTTGGCACCCCACAGCCTTGAGAAAGGGGCTGAAGCATAGTGTCCTCTGCAGTCTCCGAGGCCACCGCTTCAGGGTCACACACACAGAGTGCAGCGTGTTTCTGGGGTTTGCACACCTAAGCATCACCTGGGTGGTGAGCAGTGCCCCTTCCCCTGGCTGGTGGCCTGTCCTGCTACAGTGAGGTGACGCCCTGCCTCCCAGCCAGGCTGGCTCGGGTTGGCACCCTCATGGACCACCGCTCTCCCGTGCCCGGTGCCCCAGTGCCCCTCCCCACTGGCCAAGCCCTCCCCTTCAACCTCCTGGGCCCTTCCCTTCCCACAGCCTCTGTCCCTTCCCCGGGGTTTGTCTGCATCTGTGTGAACAGTTGTGGGAGGTTCCAGGACATGCTGGGAGCTTCCTGGGCTTCCCTGCGGCCCAGACGGGTGGGGACCAGAGGAGCCGCCTCACCCCACAGCCCCTGGGGGCCGGATCCCCGCTCCAGCCCAGCCAGGCCTCCCTGGCAGCTCAGACACACGCCCAGGTGTCAGGCACCTGGGCTGATATTGTTCTGGGGCTGAGGGGCGGGGTTTCCAGAAGAACCCGTGGGTGGCAACTTCTGTATTTATTTCCTAGGATCCAAAGAGAGCTCAGCACTTAATGAAGACTTGACCTTAATTTAACACAGTCAGAAACGTGGCTTCAAGGAAGGAAGGCCCGTCCTGTGTCCTGTTCGTCTCAGGACACAGGTTTAACGAACGGAAGGTGTTTCCCCATGAAGAACTTTCAGGCCCAGGATGCTCGCAGGGCTGTCTGTCCTCCAGTGCCCTCTGCTGGCCACCCTGGGGACTGACGCACCCGCCTTCACCAGGGGGCAGGGATGTGTCTGACAATAGGTAGCGTCCTCATGTCCAGAGATTGGCCCCAATAACTATTGTAAAAGGGGAAAGGGGGGAGTGGGAGGAATTGGGAGATGGGAATTGACATATATACACTATTGATACTATGTATAAAATAGATAACTAATGAGAACCTGCTGTATAGCACAGGAAACTACTCAGTGCTCTGTGGGGAACTAAATGGGAAGGAAATCCAAAAAAGAGGGGGTATATGCATACGTAGAGCTGATTCACTTTGCTGTACAGTAGAAACTAACACAACATTGTAAAGCAACTGTACTCCAATAAAAAATTTTTTTAAAAAAGATTGTAAGTTGCTAAACTTATAAAGTTGGATCAGGCTGAATTTACTGATATGGGTTCACGAAGCAGAAATGCTGCATGTAGTGTTGCAGCCTAGGAACTTGGAAAGGGCTCTCTTGCTGGTTTGAAGACGGCCACCTTCTGGCTGTCCTTACATGGACTTTCCTAGGTGTATATACATGGAGAGAGAGGCAGAGACTGAGATAGAGACAGAGCGGGACAGGGAGGGAAAAAGCTATAAGGCCTAATCCTATCAGGTCAAGACCCTACCCTGATGACCTCATTTAAGCTTAATTACTTCCATAAAGGCTCCATCTCCAAATACAGTCACATTGAGGGTTAGGGCTTCAACAGGTGAATTTGGGGACACAATTTTGTCATAGCATTGACCTTTCATTCAGCTCACTGTCTTTACACCAGTAATACTGATAATTGTTATACCTTGAGGTGGTTTGTTTTTTTTAAATTAGCCTTATTGAGGTATAATTCAAGGCAATAAAATTTGTCTATTTTAACTGAATCAGTGAGTTTTGAAAAATGTTTGCAGTTGTGTAAACACTACCACAAGGAAGATATAGAAGATCTTCATTCCCCCCCTCAATTCCCTCATGCCCGTTTGTAGTCAATGCCCTCCTCCCACTTCCAGCCCCAAGTAACCAATGAATCTGCTTCCTTTCACTATAGTTTTGCCTCTTCTAGAATTTCCTGTAAGTTTAGTCACGTTGTGCATGATCCTTTGCATCTTTCTTTATGAGATTTATCTGGGTTGTCCACGCCTGTTGCTTGCTGAGTAGGATTCTGCAGGGGGGCATTTCACTGTGTGCTTACCAGCCCCCAGTCGATGGGCATTTGGGTTGTTTCCAGGGCTTCACTGTTAGGGACAGACCTGCTGGGGACAAGTGTGTACGAGTCTGGAGTTGGCTGTGTAAATACCTTTTCTCTTGGAAAATATCTTCTAAGTAGGATCGCTGGGTCGTATGGCAACTGTTCTGTTGGACTTGATAAGAATCTAACAAATTCTTCTTGCAAAATGGTTGTGCCATTTTGCCTTCCCACCAACAAAGCATGAGAATCCGGAGGTTTCCCACACCCTCTCCAGCACGACATTGTTAGCTTTTACTTTGAGTCGTGCTGCTATGTGATGAGCATCTCATTTCCACTTTAATTTACATTTCCCTAGTAGCTAATGATATGGAGTATCTTTTCATGGGCTTGTCTTTTTTTTTTTTTTTTAACTTTTTCTCTGGTTAAGCATCTGTTCCAGTCTTTTTATTTTAAATTGATTTTTATTGGGGTAGAGTTGATTTACAATGTTGTGTTCGTTTCTGCTGTACAGCAAAGTGAGTCAGTTATACACATACATATATCTACTCTTTTTTTAGATTCTTTTCCCATATAGGTCATTACAGAGTATTGAGTAGAGTTCCCTGTGCTATACAGTAGGTTCTTATTAGTTATCTATTTTATATATGGTAGTGTGTATATGTCAATCCTACGGTTTTCATAAGGTGTTTTGTCTTCTTTATATTGAGTTGTAAGAGCTCTTTATCCATTCTGCATACAAATCCTTTATCAGATTTATGTTGTGCAGATATTTCCTCCAAGTCTGAGACTTGCCTTTTCATTTTCTTAAGTATCTTTCAAAGAACAGATGTTTTTAATTTTGTAGAAGTCCAATGTTTTCAATTTTTCTTTCATGATTCACTTTATGTGCCCTAGCTGAAAAAATTATTTGCCTAATCCAAGACCACAAAGATTTTCTAGTATCTTTTCTTCTAGGAGTTTTATAGCCTTAGATCCTATACTTTGGGTTTATGACACATTTTGAGGTAATTTTTTCAATGTGAATTTGGCATTTTCCTTTGCTTTTTTTAAATTCTCTGGAACAATATATGTTGCATTGGGACTATTTGGTATTTGCAGCTTTGTTAGAATTTCTCTGTGAGACCATCTGGGCATGGAGAGTTTTACAGAACAAATCTGTAAAACTTGATAACGTTCTTTCTTTCCTCTGTGGTTGATTTGAGCTTCATGCCTCTACCAGATCACTTTGGGTAAAGTGTGATTTTCCTAGGAACTTGTCTATTTCATCTAGATTTTCAAAATTAACTGCATAAAGTTATTCAGAGCAGCCTCTTATAATTTTTAAAGTTTCCTCTATTGTAATAGGTGTTTCCCAAAGAATTCTTTTTTTTATTTGGGTTTTTTTCTCTCTCTCTCTTTTTTTTTTTTTCTATTTTCTTTATTAGGTTGGATAGTGGTTTGCATGTTTTGTTTATTTTTCAAGAGAACCAAGATTTTGATTTATTACTTTATTCTTTTTCTCTTAGCTACTTCATTAATTTCTTCATCTTTGTGTTATTTTGGCTTGCGTTCTTATTCTTTTCCTAGCTTTCTGAGTTGGGAATTTACTTCCATTATTATTGATATGTGTTTAAAGCTATACATTTTCTTTTGATCACTATTTTAAATACTCTTCATAGATACAGAAATGTCGTGTTTTTATTACCATGATTTTTAAGAAAGTCTGTAATTTTGGTTTGTAGTTAATCTTTTAGCCACAAGTGTTTAGTAGAGATATTTAAATTTCCTTATGCAAGAATCTTCAGAAATGTTGTCATTATTTTCTAGCTTTTTTTACATTTGACCATAGAGTGATTGTCACATGTCTACCGTATGGAACACAATGCTTTCTTTGTGAACAAACATATGACTAAATTTTGTGAATATTTCACATGCACTTAGGAAGTTGTGTTATGGAACCCACGTTCGGCTGCTTGCTGCTCCTAAGCCAATAATTCGAGAGGCAAGTGCCGGTAGAAAGGAAAGGTGCTTTAATCAGAAAAGCCAGCAATCTGGGGAGAAGGTGGACTCGTGTCCAGAGACCAACTCCAGAGATTCTGCTCAGCCATGGCAGTTTTTAATGGAAAAAAAACCGGGGTAGGGGGAGGGGTGGAATCTCAGTGAATTATGGAGTCAGGAGGTTGGGTTCTGCATCCTTCTCCATTGCGTACAGACTGGATGACTCTTCAGATGTCATCTTGCCCAAGTGGTCTGCAGGATTGCTGAGGGGCTGTTGGGGCAGAGAGCTGGTCACCCTTTGACTGCTTACTTCTTCATCCTTACTTATTCTTATCTAGGGAAAGAATCAACAGGTCAGACATGGCATGGTGGTCATTGAGGAGAGCACACGTCAGGAGTTAGTTTCAATTGCTTAGTGATCTCATTCCTGTAATTAGGTTCTTTGTAAGGTTAGAGGGGAACAGAAAAGGGGAAACAGGAAAGGGGCAAAAGAGCTGCTTAACAGATCCCCACTTGTCAGACGTCACTCCAGTTCTAAAGGGTTATGGGCAAATGTCCGCCTTCTGTAACTTATGGGCAAAAGTGCATCTTCTGTCACTTCTTCATGCTAACATAGGATGCCATATTCTCAGAGTGGAAGATGTCAACATGGGTCTGTAGCATCTCTTGGCTGACAATTTTAGTTGCCCGCTTACAGACACAAGCAGAGCAAGCTACAATTATTTTGATGCCCACAAAAATGTAGATTACTATGAGCAATCATGTTAATCCCATTCTCTTGAGACCAGTTCTTGGAATTGTGCTAGCTACAGACTCAGTACTGCTCAAGATGGAGCAGCTTATGTCACGGCTACAGTCTGGTCATCATGCAGTTAGCTTTTCCCCTCCAGTGGCAGTTACAGTATCTGTAAAAGCAATTCAGGAATGTGCATCAGACAATGAGTCTGTGACTCTATTGACCTAATTATTAACTACTCGGTTTTGTACTTGGAGGGGGCAGGGGCTTCAGGGTTCTGCTCGGTTCCAGTTGTATTATCAGGCCTTAAGTTCAACATATGTATGTCCATAAGATCTACCTTATTGATTATATTGTTTGTCTATCTTTTCTTACTTATATTTTTGTTCACATGACATACCCAGAATGGTGTCCCCATCAACACAGCAATGGTGTTCCCAACTCAACATCAGCTGTGTTTTTCTCTCTTTCTGCATCACCTATGCTTTCTGGTTAGTAAAGTAGAATACCTTTGCCCAGCCCCTTATTGGTACAAAGATATTTGTAACTGGTATACCTTCATTGTGAATTGTGGCTTATAGAGTGTCCCTCTTCGTCATGTGTAAGTGCTTTGTCCTGAATTCTATTTCGACTGAGGTCAAGACACATCCCCTCACATCAGTTAAATCACTTTTGATCCTTAGTGTTTTCAAGTTTACATTTATTAGCAATACATTGACTAATTTTTAATCATAATGACTACTAGTTAAAAGCAAGAAGCAAGAGAATACTGGTCAAGAAATACAAGAAGCTAATGAGGAGAAAAATCATAAAAGAAATAATACTGAAAATTCATCTTCAGATCTTCAGCAGAGAAGTTATCTGATGAATTGATTTAAAAATCTTACAGAGAACATCAAATTTCTCCAGAAAGTAAAAATGTTAAGAAATAAACACAACTGTAATAGAAATGACTTCAGTTTTAAGGAAACACCTAAAAGAAAAGATTTTTATATCAATTCACTTTATCCTACACCATACAAAGTTACTACGACTTATTTTTTTGTAATTCCTAGAAAAGCGTTTGAGGGTTTTTATTTTTTACCGTGAAAAGGGCACAGTGGAAAGGTCTAGGAAGCCCGGCTCCAGTGCCTGCCTCCACAACTCCTTATCACTCTGAACCTCAGAATCACCCCACCAGTTATTCATTAGCTACAGAATCTCTGAATTTTTCTGCTTTACGGCTACATCATTCTGCAAAAGGTACCTTGGCGCAGTGAGTGTATTGAATTATGGTCCAAATGACCCTCATTCAGGCAGATAAACCCAGCACACAGATCCTGCCTGCCTGCTCTCAGTTCGCTTTATTAGAGTCTATAAAAGTGGGATGATAAGCAAGGGCCCAGCTGATGGTTCTCCAATCATTTAATAGCCTTTGGGCACTCGCCCGGAGCTGTGCAATCTGCTGGACTGCTAACTGCTGGCCTCAGGGTACAGCCCTCGGTTACAGGGCTCCTCATCCATGAGCTCCAGGCAAGGTCACCTCCTTCCTTCTCCTCCGTTACCCATCCCACTTCCACACTCACCTACCGGGAGGACTCCCATCCCCCGCAGCTGGGGTGCCAAGGAATTGAGCAGACAGCAGCTTCCAGCTCAGGGAGAAGAGCTAGCAGGGCAGGGGTGCCAAGGGTCTGGTCCAGGACTGGACAGCTGCTCTGGGCACGAAACCTAGAGTGGGACCCAGTCCCTGAGGCCAAGTCAAGCTGAACTGAGTCTTGAGGGGTGGAGTTAGGGAAGAAGGAAACAGAGATGAGTACAGATGTAAATAAAAGCCTTGCCAAATAAAAAAATAAAAATAAAAATAAAGGGTAGGGTTTTATAGGGTTTGCACCTCCAGATTGTCACAACTGCACTAAAGCAGTCGCCTTGTATAGGACTCCTGTAATGATGGCAATACCACCCACGACCAGCATGGGAATGACGCTTCGCCCATTAGATTATCCTGACATCACTGCTCCAGCCTCATACCCACCTCGGAAGGCGTCCTAGTTGCCCATCATGCCCCCCGGGGGAAACCCACGAAAGCTTGAATCCAGTTTTCCGTCTCTAGATCCCACAGGACCATCCTCTCTCAACGTTCCTGCACGACAGCAAAGATGACATCATGGAGGGTCCAGGTCACGACCACTGTGCTTGGTCCTGGAGCTGCTGCCACATGGACACCAAGTGCTGGGAACCCTTCTGCCCAGGGCTATCCAGGGTCTCTCTCACTACGTATGCTCCAGTGTCAGGGCTGTCTCACTCTGCCCTGATGCCCTGGAAAGAGGCGTGTTCTCGCTACATCTTCATCTTCCTCTTCCTCACATTTCGGACAACACACCTCCATGGCCCCCTGCCTGGCAGAGCCCAATTCAGGGTCTCCTGTATCTTTCATATTGATATATCCTCTGTTAGGAAGTGTGATGTGCAGACCTCGGGGCCCCAACGCTCACATATCTTTTCCTCCCACACGACTGCCTGTGTGTTTTGAATTTATTTTTGAAATCAGCATATTCACCCACTCAATCCTTCCTAATATAACGAATATGAAAAAGAATGTATATATATATATGTGTGTGTGTGTGTGTGTGTATAACTGAATCACTGTGCTGTGCAGTGGAAATTAACACAGCAGAGTAAATCAACTGTACTTCAATAAAATAAATTTTTAAAAAGTGAGTAAGTTTGGGGAATGATAACAGCTTCCTCTTACTCAAATCGATGTTGGATTAATTTAATTATTCATGAAAGGCTATGTGTTATTCACCTCTATTCAGATAGAATTAAAAGGTATATATATAATAGAAAACAAAGCACAAAGTTGACTATAGAAGTTTTTCAATTAATTTCAGGAGGAAAGAATTCTAAGGTGAAATTAAACTTTGAGACAATGTTACACCATTTCAATACACATACGACCATGTAAAAATAAAGAAATATGGATTATAGAAAAATAAATAAGTTGTTGTATTGTGTGTACTTTTAAAGATATAAGCTATTTGGAGTATAATGGAGTCTTTCATGTCATGTTAACCATTTACTTAGTAAAATACCCCCCAAAAATCTAAACAAAATATTCCTAACGTTTGGAGCCGCTGGAGGGAAGTAGCTGCAGCAGAAGGAATGCTGCATGGATTCCGTAATGAGGCATCTCAGTTGAGTTCATGATGCTCCCTTCATGACCACAGCTTCCCTATCAACTATGACCACATCATCTTCTCCTTTGGAACCTCCCAGGGTACCTGGGCCAAAGACTGTGCACACGATGGATGTTTAGTAATTATTGACTGATTTTTCTTTGCTGAATAATGTATCGGCCTATGGGAGTTGAACAAATATTAACGCTTTGGTAAAACCCCTCAAGACAGTCAAACACAAGCTATCATGTGAGTGCTGCGGATATGAATCATCTATTAATGAGCCTTGGTTTTAGCTTCTTTACATTTAATATGCGAAACAGGGCTATGCTGAGTCCTGAGAACATGTGAGCCCCTTTATAACTAAGAGTTACATGTAGGGAGGCTTTGGCGGTTGAAGTAGGCTCTGGCCTGTCGATGTTGCCATTCTTGATGGTCTCACACTTTGCTTTCAATTCCCTGGTGGACTGAATTCTTAATGAGGGGAATATATTACAGCCGGGGAAATGCATTCTCTGAAACATTGAAATGATGGTGAGTATGAAGGGTCAACCTGAGAGATATGCTTGCTTCAAACCCATGTGGCACCTTAGCACAAGCCAGCCAGAATCCCTGTGAGCAGCAGCCCTGGAGAGGTGGCAACCGTGAAGAATTCTCCTCCATGCAGAGAAAGCTCCTTTCCCCCTGTGTAGACAGCTTCGAGGGATCAGTCGGAGATTCCAGTCTGGGTAGCGGATACATTCTCTTTGCAGTTTTGATGGTCCAGTATGGCTTTGCTTTTGGCAACACGTTTCTCACTGGACAGATCTGCTCTCTGCATCTTCTGAATTCCCTACAAACTACTTTCTACGCAGCTGAGCCAACAATGGTCGGGGATGCAGTGGAAAGAGCCAGGGGTGAGACATGGCTGCAGTTTATGAGATGTAAGGTGCCTTCAATTCAGATCATTCTTATCCTGCATTGTAGTGAAAAATCGAATGGGCCATTTGTTCACCTCTGCTGGACCACTTGCTTTTTGAACGACTTAGTGGTCATCCCTAAGAAGTCAGAACCACAACCTCCAGTTTATTTTCTCTGACGTACTTTGAGGTGAAGGATAAGCTGGTGCATGGTGTGAGGGTCACAATGAGAGCACATTTGATCCAGGGATTCATCGTATAAAACATGGTCACTTACTGGACGCTTCCCTGGTGGGATGCCAAGCCACTCTCACGAATATTGTCCATCCTCACCCAGGGGTGTAGCTGGGTCTTCATACCTGGTGAATTTGGCAAATCTACTAATACACAGAGAAAGTTGGGATTGCACTGCAGATGCCCAAGGACCTAGGAATTAAAATAAGAAAACTTGAAATGACTTGAGACTTTTATTTACTCTTAAGCTGGATGCTGGGTGGGATTTCAGTGGTTCCCTCCCTCATCCCTGGGCAGATAAATCTCTTTGTTATTGACCGGGCATCCAGGATGGGACGTTCAAATGGCTCCCAAACCGGGTCCCCAGGGTTCTGACCCTCTTCCAGGCCTGCTCACTCTCAGCCTTTCCTCTCCCTGCTTCCTGGACCACCCTATTTATTTGGATATTTTTAATGAAAATTTTAAGCTGCCATATTTTAAGCCCTTTTCCTCAGATTAACAGTATATAATGTTATGGGCATCTATATACGTGCTACCCAGATTTATCCACCTTGGACTTTGGTTCTATTTGCCTAGATACCTCTCATTTTATAAAAAGAAATAAAACAATAAAAGTGCCCCCATAACCCATCCTTTTCCCCTCCCTCCCCAGAGTCAACTGTCATTCTAAAGTCAGTGTACATTATTCCCATCATATCCATAAGCAATCTATAGTATTTGTTGTTGTTTTAAAAATAATCAGAAATGGTAGGGACTTACCCGGCAGTCCAGTGGTTAAGACTCCGTGCTTCCACTGCAGGGGGCATGGGTTGGATCCCTGGTCAGGGAACTAGGATCTCACATGTCGCACAGCGTGACCAAAAAAAAAAAAAAAAAAAATCAGAAATGGTACCATAACATGCAGGCTTTTCATCTTATATTTTACAGTTAAATTTTGAAATTTATTTCTATTGATAAATAAGTCTGATTCATTTAATTTAACATAGAATGCATTCCCGTACTGATAGGCAATTAGGTATATTATTCCCAGTTTCTTCCTTTCGAAACGATATGGACTTGTTCAATTTCCTAGGTATTGCCCAAATGCTTGCCAGGGTGGATGTGTCAATTATGCCCTACCAACTTTAAGAGTTCCTAATTCTCCACACCCTTATCAACATTTGGTGATATGTCATTCTAATGTTAGTTTATTTTGTAATCATCAATTATGAGTGAGGTGGAGCCTCTTTCCACTTCCTTATTGACTACTTAGGTTTCCCTTACCTTACACTTCCTATTTGTGTATTCTAAAAACCATGTTTGTCCTTTGTGGCCTTAGTTTGTAGGAGCTCTTTGTGTATCCTTGATAGCAATCCTTTGTCAATTATGTGGGCTCCAAATATCTTCTCCGAGTTCAAGACTTGACTCTTACTCATCTGTCACATACTGATAAATATGTAGTCTTGATTTTAATTGAGTCATATTTATCAACTGTGCCTTCACAATTTGTGCTGTTTTAGAAAATCCTAAGAAACCTTTGAAACAAAAAAGTTATAGGATACAAAGTTAATATAAAAAATCAATTGTGGTTTTATATGTTAGCCACAAGAAGTTGCAAATAAGATTATCTTCTGTGAATAAAGACAATTTTACTTCTTCCTTTGTGATTTCTACTATTTTTTTACCTTGCCTTATTACATTTTCTGGAACCACCATCATAATGTTAAAAGAAGTGGTGAGATTGAGAATTCTTGCTTTGGCCCCAGTCTTAGAATGAGAATGTCCACTATTTCACCTCAAGGTACGATGTTAGTTGTGGGGCTTCTTTTGCCGATACCCTTTATCAGCTTAAGAATGTTCCCTTGTATTCCTAGTTGCTGAGAGTTTCTATCATGCATGGGTGTGAATTTTTTTGAACGCTTTTTATGCATTTATTAAAATGATTGCATGTTTTTATTTTCATTTTTCTATTAATGTGGTAAATTGCATTAATTATCTGATGTTAAACCTACCTTGTTTTCCTTAGATAAATCCACCTAAATCCTGATGTATCATTATTTTTGTATCTTGCTGGATTCAATTTACTAATATTTTGTTAGGTATTTTTGCATCTATATTCACAATGGTCTTTCATAATTCATAATGTATTTGTCAGGTTTGAGTATTAGGCTTCCTGACAACTAAGTTTTGTGACTTTAGGGATCATGGGATCACCTGAGTTTTCATCCCAAAAGGAAAAGAATCGGTCCCCGCTGAATGGGAAATGAAAACAAAGACACTTAATGATGCAATCCCACGGGCCCTGTGTAGTTACTCCACTCACTGACTACTGATTAGGGCCTGCAATGGCCTGAATGTTTGTGTCCCTCCCAAACTCCTGTGTTGAAATCCTAATGCTCCATGTGATGGCCTTTGGGGGGTGATGAGGTCATGAGGGTGGAGCCCTCATGAATGGGATCAGTGGCCTTATAAATGAGGCTCCGGAGATCCCCAGCCCCTCCCGCCATGTGAAGTGCAGACGTCTCTGAGCAAGAAGGCCCATCTATGAACCAGGACAATGGCCCTCCACAGAAGGCCTTGGTGCCATGATCCTGGGCTTCCAACCTCCAGAGCTGTGAGAAATAAGTGTTGTTTATAAGCCGCTCAGTCTGTGGTGCTGTTACAGCAGCCTGAACACACTAAGACAGGGCTGGATATTCACACTCAGACCCACATGCACACTGCCCGCCAGTGCACAGGCATGCACGTCAGAGCGTGACGGACCATGACGCACTCATGTTTGCACCCCTTGGCTTTGTGTCTGTTCCCAGAGCTTTAGAGAGCGCCTTGTCAGTGCCCCATCAAAGCCACACGCTGTTCAAATCAGACTCAGCAGTGACTGCCACCGGTGAGGGGCTGGTTGAGTGCCCTCTTGGCGGGTGGCCTGGGACCCCACACCTGCTGTCCTGGCATAATCGCTAATAGCACCCCATACTCTCTGAATATGTCCCAGTTTGGACGACTCATGACATGATCACCTCCCTTTGGGCCTCCCCTGGCGTGGGCTGCTCCCTGCCCTGGCCCTTGAGGCCCTGATTGGGAAGTGAGACCCCTGCACTTCCCTGCTGGTCAGTGTGGTCCAGCCTCCCCAAGACAAGGAAATTGGAATAAAGGACCGTGGGGATTATTTGGGTGACATGTGGAAGCAGGGGAAGGGATTCAACAAGCACGTGGTGATTGATTATAGCCCGTGATTCATACGGACCAACAATCACATGCTCACAGCGAGGACAAAGGCAGGGGCCCGAGACGGGGGTGGAGTCGCAGTCTGCACAGCAGGAGGGCCAGGGTCCCAGGCGGGGGCGTGGTGGGGCAATGGGCAATGGGCACTGGGCACTGGGCAGAGTTCATCCAGTTCACCAGGGGAGGGTCAGGGTGGGGAAGGAGAGGGCCTCTTTTCAAGACGACTGTTGAGATCTTTAGCTTTGTCTTCCCCTCCCCGCCCCTCACCCAAGAAAGTACAAGTTAAAATAGACCCTCAGAGCCAGGTGTCCCTTGGGGCGACCATAACAAAGTATCACAAACTGGGTGGTTTAAACCACAGAAATCCCTTCTCCCACAGTCTGGAGGCTGGAAGTGTCGGTGGGCTGGGCTCCCTCTGAGGGCTCTCCCCCCTCTCCGGTCTCCTCGGGTCTGCCCGCGTTCCTTGGATCTTAGCGGCGTCTCCCGGTCTCCTCGGGTCTGCCCGCGTTCCTTGGATCTTAGCGGCGTCTCCCGGTCTCCTCGGGTCTGCCCGCGGTCCTTGGATCTTAGCTGCATCTCCCGGTCTCGGTCCCCGTAGTCAAGGGCATCTCCTTGCCTGTCCATGTTCACATCGTCTCCTTTCTGTGTGTCTGTCTCTGCATCTCCTCCCCTCTTATAAGGACACCAGTCAGATTGGACCAGGAACCCACCCTACTCCAGCCTGACCTCGTCTTAACTGAAACACTTACATCTGCAACAACTCTGTTCCGAATAAAGCCACGCTCTGAGTTTCCAGGAAGGACGTGAATCTGGGGAGGACACTCTTGCACCCAGCACATCTGCAAGTCAGTCAGCGACAGTGGCTTGATTCACAGGGAAGACGAGCACGGTGGCTTATCCAACTTGGCTGGCGGGAGGACGGGGCTCCCCGGGGTGTCCTGCTGCTGCTGGGCTTTCGTCCTGCCCCGCCTGTACCGGGGGCTCTCAGGGACCACCTCTGTCTTCCATGGCTGTCCTCCTGGGACACAGTGCAGGGCCAGGGGCTGGCGTTCGTCAGGCTCAAGTGGAGGCACACCCAGGTGCCACCTCAGTGGCTGCCAGGCCTCAGCTTCCTGCTGGAGCCTGTCCAGCTGCAGAGAAGGGCCGTCTGGGTCCAAAAGGCAGGGCTGTCCACGAGGGGCCTGGTGCCCCCCGGCCGGGCACATCCACTTCCGGCTCTCAGCTCTGTTTATTTCTGACTTATCTCTGTTCCTCTGGGTGCCCTGGTCGTCAGCTGACTTGTTCTTGGGAACCTTTCCTTGGTGTCACAGCACCTGGGGCTGACGCAATAGCTCCAAACCCAAAAGAGCCCTGGACGTAGAGGTCACTGTGGCAGCATCACCGGATATGTACCTTGAGCTGGACGCCGCTTTCCCTGAAACCCGCAGTGGCTGTCACATGCCCCTGTATGTGGTATGATGGGTGCTGGCCCAGGACTGGGGGCAAGAGATCCAGGGTCCATGAGGGGCGTACTCGGGCCCATAACCTCTGTCTCAACTCAGGACCCGCTGTTCTCTACCCCTCCCCCACAGCTGGTGCGCGATACATGTGCACGACTCTAAGTGCCCTGTTTGTCCTCAGTGCAAACCAGGAGCCTCCCTGAATCGGTCCGTGGTTGCGTCCCCAAAGCATCCACACTCAGGTCTGGCTCCCCAGGAAGGGGCCGGCTGGAGGGAACTCTGTACAGAACACAGAGGGCAGGGCCACACCCAAGGCAGCTGCAGAGCGATACGACAGCTGGTCAGCAGGAAGCTCCCTGGGGAGGTCTGTGGCCCCAGGGCTACCCTAGGTGTGTCGATCAATGTGACTTTGTACCTTCTATCTCTGTGTGGCTCTCTTCCGGCTTGAGTAACCAAGAGGGACGATATTAGAAAGCTGAGAGGTGACATGGAGTATATAGCCCTGACTGTAGTTTCTGTGAGGTGGTGAGTTCATAGTGACTGCCTGGAACGCTCTTCTGACCTTCACCCATCTGTGAACTCCTACTCATCCCTCAAGACCCAGTGCAGATTTCACCCCGGATGAGAAGCCTGCTGGGTAACATTCTGCCAGGTCTTGTGGCATCATACCACAGTTCACACTTCAAGGCTGGTTCGCCCTCACAGGACTGCGGGCTCCGAGGGCAGGACTCTGCCTGGTGTCCTCAGGGCCCAACATTACAGGACAAGTACCAGGCCTGTGATCACGCTCGGTCCGTGCTTGTTGTATACGTGCCAGGGGCCATGCATCCTGCAGGTGGGAGGTTGCAACCCCAGCACTTGGGGCCAGGCAGCCTGCTTCTTGGTCCTCGCCTTCCCTGGGCACCAGCGTACAAAGCCCAGGCAGGGAGGGATGCAGGGCAGGCTCCCAGGACGGCCCAGGCAGCTCTTCACCCTGGTCTCTGGGACCACTGGGCAAGCCATCTGTCAAGGCTGGGCCAAGACAGGTGACCCTGGGGCCTGCCGCTCTGGCACTGGTGTTACTTCATTCGCGGAACTTGAACTCCCCCGGGGGAACGCGGATGGCTATGGGCCTGTGCGCTCTGGAGGGCAGGATGGGCTCTCTGCCCCCATCTTCTGCCCCTGGTGGACAGCCCAGGGTCCCCAGAACAGAACAAAGAGAACACACACGGCTGAACTTCCCCCAGCAACATGTACTCAGTTCTCGAGGCTCCGAGGCCGGCCTCACCCCCTTCCTTCTAAGAAGCCTGTGCTCCATCCCCCCTGCCCCCCTTCCCACAGCCGCCGCTTCTATCAAGACCTGGAGTCTGCGAGGCTGGACCCTCTGCTGCTGTAGCTGCTGCACCGCAGCTGGCAAGTGGTCAAGTGTGACCCCAGCACCCAGTTCGGGCTCACCAGCTCAGGCAAACCTGCAGATGAGGCTCTGTGTGACAGGCAGGGAAGCTGGGGCACCGGCGGGAAGTGAAGCATCCAAGGTCACGCAGCCCCGGACTTGGGACCAGGTCTCGCGGCTTCATCATTGTAACGATGACCCCCGTCTCCCTGTGAGGGAGTCTTTCAGGATGGGGATCTGCCCCCTTGTTATTCCTTCCTCAGCCCCAAGCCCCAGGCTCCTGCAGCGGGGGCTCCATCCACATTCACCGAGTGAAACTGAAGCAGAGCATCAGGCGGTGGCTGGCGCTGCTGCCGGGAGAACTCAGTGGTCTCGCAGGCAGGGCCCGGGGGTCCACGCCGGTCCGGCCCTCCAGGCGATTCCAAGGGCAGCCAGGCGGGCTTCCTGCCAGGGCGGCCTTCAAATAACTGTCCCTTCTAAGCCCGTTTCTGGGGGTCTGTGCTTTCCTGAAACCTGGTCCAACCCCAGCCTGGCCTGGCCTGGGGTTACTATGGGGAGTGGGAGGGCGGGGGCTGTGGCAGCAGTCTGGCCAGAAAAGGCTCCCAGGAATTTCCCCTACGATGACATAACAATCATGCCATGTGTTAGCTGGGGCGACTCTCTCCCTCTGGGGACAGAGCAAGTGGCGTGAAAACGATGCAGAACCCGCTCTGTCTCCAAGCCTTGGAGCGGGGAGCAAACCAGATGCGGCGATGTGTCACCGCCTGTGGATTCCCCCAGGGCTCACTGGGCAGCAGGGCTGGGCCAGGGGAGTCGCGCGGCGGGACAGGGTTCCCGTTCCCAGTGCACGCACAGTCTGGCCCTATCGGTCGCTCAGGGGAGGACAGATCTGAGGAGGAACCCCTGGGTGGTTTGGGGACGCCCTCCAGCACCGTACCCCCGCCTGGGGATTAAAGTGTGGCCAGCAAGTGGGTCCGCCCTGGGATGGTGTACAAAACCTACCCCACGGTTCCTGGGTCAGAGCTGAACAGAGAGAAGAATAGTCCAGCCAGGAAGGAAGCCTGAAGATCACACGATAACTGGACCCCAGGGGGCTCCCTCTCTCCCCAGTCAGCCAGCTGCAGGGCGGGGCGGGCACCCTGAATGGAGAGTGGAGACCGCAGGGTCCCACAGAGGCAGGTCGAATCCCAGCTCTGCCGGGTCCCCTAGGTAACCTTTGACAGCCATCCTGTAACAGAGAAGAACAAACCCAACTCCATGTGGGATCTGTGCCCTCAGCTCTAACCTTTGTGCTCTGTGCTTGATCATGTTGCCTCTTCACCTGGGTACCGGAATGTCACCTATAGCCTGAAATATACATAACAGCCCTTTCTCAAGGCTCTGCCTCCCAGGCTTGACCTTTTCATTCACATAGGGATAAAAAGTTGCACAATAGAGAATAACACTTGTCTTGTTGGAAGTTTACAGGAACGCAGTGACTAGACCTGCGTGGAAAGCTGCAAGAACAAAGGTCTGGGTCTGGCGGCACTAAGAAGTTTGAGGCAAACAACCACACCCCCTCCCTTTTTAGAATAAAAGAAGCCCGAATTCTGACTCGGGTAAGATGCTTCTTTGGGACACGAGTCCACCCTCTCCTGTGTCTGTGGGCTTTCCCAATAAAGCCACTATTCCTGCCCCAACCTGTCTCTCGATTTATTGGTCTGTTGTGTGGCCAGCAGTATGAGCTTGGATTCAGTAACAACATTTTGAGCCTTGGTTTGTTCCTCCAGAAAATGGGTAAAATTATACCCATCTCATTTAGATACGCTGTTATAAAATAATTTCCAAGATATAACCTTCACTTAAAAAAAAAAAAAGCCAGCTGGGCAAGGTGTAAATTCGGCTTTGTGTTAAAAATGTGCTTAAATGTACAGAAAACATTCTGGAAAACACCTAAGAACGTGTTAAACATGGACAGCGCCATACAAAAGGGGGAGAGTCTTCTGTACTGTCTGATTTTAAAAACCTACTGCAGGGACTTCCCTGGCGGTCCAGTGGTTAGGACTTCACCTTCCGTTACAGGGGGTGCGGGTTCAATCCCTGGTCAGGGAGCTAAGATCCCACATGCCTCCTGGCCAAAAAACCAAAACATAAAACAGAGGCAATATGGTAACAAATTCAATAAAGACTTAAAAAAAAAAAAGGTCCACGGCAAGAAAATATTAAAAAAAATAAAAACCAGCTGCAGGTATTATATATATATATATATATTTTTAAGAATCTATATCTTGACACATATGGGGGCCCAGATACTTCCTTTTTTATTTATTTATTTATTTTTTATATTTATTTTTGGCTGTGTTGGGTCTTCGTTTCTGTGCGAGGGCTTTCTCTAGTTGCGGCGAGCGGGGGCCACTCTTCATCGCAGTGCGCGGGCCTCTCACTGTCACGGCCTCTCTTGTTGCGGAGCACAGGCTCCAGACGTGCAGGCGCAGAAGTTGTGGCTCACGGGCCTAGCCGCTCCACGGCATGTGGGATCTTCCCAGACCAGGGCTCAAACCCGTGTCCCCTGCACCGGCAGGCGGACTCCCAACCACTGCGCCACCAGGGAAGCCCAGGTATTATATTTTTATGAAAATGTATTGAATAAGTTTATTTAATACATTTGTTAACGTGTAGCTGATGATAAAAACAATTTTTTTGCTGGAGAAAAGCAAAAAAGAAAGAAAAGGAACTTCTACCTTTCAAGAGTTGTGAAATCTGCACGCACCACATACCGCACTTGCGCGGTCACCTGTCTTTTCAAGTACCCGAGGCTGGTCTGCAATTAAGCTAAGTTCTTGTCGCTGAGCAGGAACCCTGGTGGCCTGCTGCTGGGCGGGTTGCAGGATTGATGCCCAGGGCTGTTGACCCTGCCCTCCAGCCCCACGCTGAGCCTTTATCCTTTTCTCCCAGCCAGGCTAACACAGGCACTGACATGGCCCTGCCCCCTGACAGAGAGGTATTCACAGGCAACTGGAATCTGCTACCACCGCTGGCTTGCTACCAAAAAAGTGGGGTTGGAAGCAGCCTCTCCCTTTTGGAATGGACGACGCTCTGGGGGTTGTACCATCTTGTGCAGGGGAGAAGCAGGTGGGGCCGGACCTAGAGGGAAGGGCTCCCCAGACAAACAGAATCCGGAGTGCCTGTGTAAACACAGGGGTATAAATGAGTCTTCTCGGCCGACGTGGCATGTTCTCTGAGCCGACGGGTCCCCAGAGCCCGCCCGTGACCATGGAGGCCAGAAAGTTCTGGCTGCTGGTGATGGTCCTGCCCTTGGTGTCCTCCAGCTCTACTGGGCAGTACGTGGGCCTGTGTGAGTACCGCTCTGACCTCCTCCCACTCAGCAGGAAGGAGGAGGGGCCGGGTGGCGGGGTGGGAGCACATGACGAGGGGACGGGACGCGGAAGAGCCAGGCTGGGGGCTTCCTGTGGCTTGAGGAGAGTGACCAGGTCCCTTAATAATTTAATAATTGCCACCTACCAGACACACACATTTTCTCTCAACAGCTCTACAAATTGGGTCTTGCTGTCCCCATTTTACAGACAAGGAAACTGAGGCTCAGAAAGTTTATAACTGACCCTCTCGGGCAGTGTGGAAATCAGGATTGGAACCCAGGTCCACCTGCCTGGCAGCCAACACCAAAGCCCACTATCCCACTGCCTTCCTTGCTGGAGATTTCCGAATTACAATATAGGTCTTTGTGCATTATTCTGGCACATTCGCAAAACAAAAAGAAGAGACAAATGAAAACGATCACTTCCAGAACGTTTTCGATACCTACAAACACAGTTTTCATTTAGCCTTCGCACCGCAGTTCCAATGGAATGTGGCTGGTCTGTTAACCAGGGTGTGAAGAAATCAGGGTGTGGCAGTTATCTACTGAGAGGTCTCAAACTTGTCACCCATCAGAGTCACCTGGAAGGTTTTACAACTCTCAAAGCCCAGGATATGCCAACTATATCAGAGAGCCTCCGGGTGGGAGGAGGTATCAGTGGTTTTTCAAGATCCCCGGCTGATCCCAATGCGAGCAAAGTTTGGGAAGCAGTGGAATAAGGAATTATGAATTGGCAGCCATAGGAGAGGATCTGAGATGTCACGTGATTTCTATTTCCCTAAGGAAAAATCCAGTTTAAGAAATGAGGCAAAGTGGACTTTTGCTGAACTTCAGACATAAAGACTTACTTGGAAAATGAATATTAGAGGCCCAAGGATGTACAGGGAAGGTTTGAGGGCGGGGGGGGGGTAGGGAGATGCAGAGAAGAAGCAGAAGATAACACGCATTGTGATTTCCTCTTTTGAATGCCCGCCTTCTTCTTTTGTTTTAAGGGGGAGATTTTTTTGATAAGACAATGAAGGGGAACATTGTTTCCGGGTTCAGGGGCCCTGGATTCCCATGGGTACCTCCCAGCTGGAAGGAATCCAGGCCCTATTGACTTCCTGACAGGGTGCTAGGAGCACCCAAGTGAGAGGCACGAGGCAGCCAGCCAGATCTCCTACAGAACGTTTCTCTTTAAACATTTAAGGGGAGAGTGTCCTCGACACGCAGACAAGCACAGGTTATGGGAGGGGTGAGATCACAGCCTCTGAACTCAGGAGCTGCGGGAGGGTGCAGACCTGCAAAGTGCAGCCGGTAGACCAACCCCAAGCCAGCAAGTGCTCTGACTGGGCTTTGTTTGGGACAGCGCCGAACCAGTGCAAGGTCCCGGCCAAGGACAGGGTAGACTGCGGCTACCCCGAGGTCACCCCCGAGCAGTGCAACAACCGGGGCTGCTGCTTCGACTCCAGCATCTCCGGGGTGCCCTGGTGCTTCAAGCCCCTGCAGGAAACAGGTGAGTCAGCCCCACGTGCACGGGGGACCTTTCCGGGCCCCCAGGAAGCCACACACACCTGGGCCCTGGGTGGGACCCCCTGCGCCACGGCTGTCAGTTGGCCGAGGAGTTCTGTGCAAACTCTACTCATTCCAGAAACGTGTTCAAAGTCGAGGCCCTACGGAGAGGGAACTAGTTTAAAAACTACTCTGGAGAGAAATGGACAATACGTAGGTTTGGAAAGCTGGGCGGATTTCAAGGTCATTTTCAGCACACGACCCCTGCAGAGTCTCTGTCCTTTGCGACTGGCGACATGCTCTCGGCCGGGCTGGAGTCCTGGCACCTCTCCCCGCCCTGCCATCCCCCAGCCCCGCCCCCAGCACGAGGTGCTCACCCCTCCATCGCTGGAGCGGTGGGGTGCAGGACAGCCCCTGGGGAACCGCGTGTCAGGAGCAGGCTGTGCACGGGGGATTTGCTGTCTTGGCTGCATGCCTCACCCATCACACGGGGGGCGTGGAGGTGGCCGTGAGCCAGCTGGCAGCCCCAGTGCCAGCTCACCGTCTAAGATGAACGTAGCTACCTAAGGCCCCTTCCTGGAATGAGCACCCGGGGGGGCCACTCTTGCCCTTCGTCCTCG
The DNA here is from genome assembly GCF_949987535.1 of Balaenoptera acutorostrata. Taxonomy (NCBI): domain Eukaryota; kingdom Metazoa; phylum Chordata; class Mammalia; order Artiodactyla; family Balaenopteridae; genus Balaenoptera; species Balaenoptera acutorostrata. The sequence goes on along the minus strand of NC_080067.1, from coordinate 148,473,178 downwards.
AGTAACGACAAAGGAGGCCGCATCTCAGCCTGACCCCGGCTCCCTAATCAGCACGGGGCCCCCGCCCACTGTCCAGGGGCTCCTCCCCTTCCCAGCAAACCAGGGCAGAGGTCCAGATAAGGCTCTGGGCCCAGGAGGGAGAGTCACCCCTGCGCTGGCCGTCCCCGCTCTGCCGGCTCCTCGGCCTGCGACGACACTTCCTTGAACTCTGGCAGTGGCCCTGCCTGGGCCCGTCTCCAGTGCCATCTGCCCCGACAACCTGGGTCCCCGTGGGGCATGTGGCTATTGTCCCACGAGGGTCGGGGGGAACTCAACCCTTCCCCAGGGACTTGGTGTGGAAAGCAGCAAACGGCGCTGACCTTGGAGCCTGTCTGGAGCTGGAGAAGCGGGGCAGCGGGAGGGCAGGGACGAGACGGCTCAGGGTAACGCGTGTCTGTGCTTTGTTTCCAGAATGCACCTTCTGAGGCCATGCTGCTGCCGGACGGGTGGGAGGGGGACTCTCTGCCTGGTGCTAGAGCCGCTCCTGTTCTATCACCTGCTCCCGGCAAGCACCGCCCCTAATGTGCGAGGCCTGATGCCTTAAAGAATAAAGCTCCCGTACTCAGCATGAGGACACGTCTTGCTGAGACTTCCTGCTGTTGTGTTTTATTTCTGCCGAGTCACTCTCTCCCTTCTGAGCATTTCACAGACGTGGGCAGCGGAGGGTGTCTTAGCATCTCCCAGCAGAGGGTCTCCCCCAGGCCTGGGGAGGAGGGAAGGGCCCCAAAGTAGCTCCCTAGCTGTGAGGGTGCAGCAAACCTCACATCTAGGGCTGACCTGACGGGGAGGGCAAGCCACCTTCTAAGTGTCACTTGAGAAACACCGTTTCAAATGTAAGTTCCAAAAAAAAAAAAAGATTATTAATGTCTTTCTTGGCGAAGAGAAAGCCAATAAAACCATCTTACCAATTGGCACTTTTTGGTATTTCTTTGTTGAGTTTACCATCTGTGACAGCTTGGGTGGCCTCCTTTTGCTTCTTTCCTCTGAAAATGGATGCAGCTTTGTGGATAAATGAGCAAGTGTCACCACGAACGCTCATGAAGTCTTAGTAACCCCGAGATGGAGAGTTGTCCCCTCCCTCACTCTTGGGGACACGCAGCTCTCCACGGACACCGGGAGGGTCTCCAGGGACACCGGGAGTGTTTTCAGCTGTCCACGCTGAGTGTCCTGCTCTCCTTCTGCTGACAGGACTCTGTTAAGGTTGCACAGACGATTCTACTGATTCTACCGCAGGGCTTGTTTAGGCCGCACGGGGGCCAGAAAGCAGCGCAGCCTCCGGAGGGGGGTTTCTGGGTCTGAGCCATCCTTCCCGCTGGAAAAGAGACACTGGCTCCTTTTCGAAACAAAAGGCTTTGTTTTTAAGCTTGCACTTTGGGCCAGGTCTCTCGAGTGAGATCCTATGAACATCCTAGAAGTGAGATATTATTACCTTTGTTGTAGGATAAGTAACTCATCTCAAAGCCCCCGCTGAGGGGACACCACCCCAGAGGCCCCAGCATCCCAGGCCCCTGCAGCCGCCCTTCTGGATGGAGCTCGAGGCCCAGGGGAGCTGCTATCTCCCTCACAGACGCTGCTGCCACCACCCACGCGTCACTCCCGTGGTCAGATCTGAGCCACTGCTTCTGTGTCAAGGCCACCGACACCATCAGGGGAGACGGTCCTCAACCCCCCACCCCCAGGCCCCAGGTGGCGGCTTCTGTTCCCTTGCTGGCTGTTCAGGGCCCCGTCTTGCAAGTGTGCTTTCCCGGGTACTTGGGAAGACCCCAGGCCAGACTCAGACACTGGAGCGACCTTCATCCCTGCTCAGGAGAATCGTCCACAGGTGGGACGATGGGGAGATGGGCCTTAATCTTCCCGCCCTGGGGCGCACACCTCTCTCCCCAGGCTTCGCTCTGTTGTTCGTGCAGGGGGCAGGGGGGGTCGTCGTGCAAGCCGGGCCCCGTGTGCCCTGGGGTCCCGGTGAACGGGAATACCAGCCCCTCCCCAAAGCCAGTGCTTCACAAGTGGTTGAAGCAATGGACGTGGATGTTAGAATCACCCAAAGAGTTTTCAGAAATCTCAGAGTCTGGTGATTAGGTCAGGGTGTCTAGGGCGGAGCACAGCCCCAGTGATGTCCAGCCCGGCAGAGAAGCCGGGCACGCCCATCTGTGCAGGGCAGACACCTGACAACGGATGTGAAGTGAGGGGCTGTGAGGGGGAAGGACCAGGTCTCCAGAGACTGGCCTGACCAGGCAGACACTGACCCAGGCTCTGAGACTTGCACTCTCCAGCCTGCGGTAAAAGCGAAATAAACAAGCAAAACCGGTGGCTCACTTGTCCCCTGAGCCATGAAGACCACAGACATGTGGGAACCCCTCCAGGCCACTTTTAAAAAAATTACGTTAAAATATTGTTACTGAGTTATGGGCACCCCCTTCGATCCCAGGCCTCGCCCTAGCCACACGGTGTGGGAGGCTGTGGTAGTCTCATAAATGTGCTCACAGACCACCATCAGGCCGGACCACCCTGACCACGACGGAGCCGGACACAAGCAAGCCTACTTCCCCGTCCGACCTGGCCCAAACCTCAGCGACCATCAGCACCCTGTGCTGGCTGACCTGAGTGATGATGGCTTCCTGCAATCCCAGCGGTAGCCTGGCTTCAAGCCATCCACCTCCTAGATAAGATTTATTACGATACCCCACCCCCCAGCTACCTTGCCTGCTGACAGCATGCGCAAGGCTGAGCAAAGCTGACCCCCAGTGTCCACCGATTAAGGGAAAACTCCGTCTTTGCAGAGAATTTGGAATTTTTTCTCATTCTCTTTTCTCTCGTGGTTAAGTCTAACCCAAGGCATGGCCCAGTGCCCTTCATTTTCCGCCTCCAGAGATGTCCTCTGGGCCCGGTGGGTGGGGAGAGAGAGAGGCGGGCGTCTCAGGGAAGCGCCCTGTCTTCCCCTAAAAATACTGAAAGAGCCGCTCACCCTCCTTTAGTGCCCACCGCCGCAGCCCTGCGGGGTTTTACACATTTGACTGCCTTTAATTCCCACAGCAAAGTACGGATGATCATCTCCATTTTCGCAAGTGAACAAGCAGAGGCACAGAGAGGTTAGGTCAGGACCCCAGGGTCACACGCAGTGCAGGGAGATCTGGTTCCAGCGTCCGAAGACACTCACCCACCCCAGCAGCTCTGAGCTCTCACAGTAGAGGGGGCTCTTTCTCCGTTCCCAGCCTGGACGCCTGACGGGGCAGCCTCCGGGTGTGGGGGAGGGGAAGATGCGTGGGGGTGGTGGGAGACTCCAGTGCCCTCAGGTCAGTGAGGACCCTGGTCTGCTGTGTGTCCTGCCAAAGAGAGCTGGAAGCGGCCCAGCTGAACCCGCAGGTTCCAGAAGGGTCTGGAAGGGTGTCCCATCGGGACCCCACCTCGGTGCACGCCAGCCCGGGGGCGGGGGGCTTGCGGAGGTCCACACAACCCTGCCCAGCATGGAAGCCCGGACCCCAGCAAGCCCCAGCTCGCTCAGCAGGGAACGGGATGGAATTCACCCCAAAGTGCCTGGGTGGGGATTTTAAGTTCAGCAATAGAGAAAACTCAAGTCACTGACGTGCACATCGCAAATGAATTTTGGGGTGAAGCTGAAACATGTGTGTACCACATTTTGTGTGTCTGCCCTAACGGTGTGGTTGCCTCTCGCTTCACCCTTTGGGCAGACACACGAAGGGTCCGCGTGAAGCCCAGCATCTCAGGGTGACATCTGGGGGGTGGAAGGAACTTGGGGAGGTGCGGTTCCCGGGGTGCTCTGTGTTGGGGGCAGGGTGGTTTCTGCCTTTATCCTTCCCCCAGGTACGGACATCTCACGGTGCAGCCCGCCGGGAGTCCCTGGCGGACACCCAGAGGAATCTGTAAAGATAATCAAAGCTAATGAGATGATCAAGCACTTGGCATGCGTCAGACACCCATCAGGTGCTTGAGATTTGCTAACTCCTCGAAAGCCCACGTGGTGAGGAGTACCACCATCCCCATTTTCGTTTTCGGAAGAGGAAACTCTGCACGGAGCCCTACAGTAACTTGGTCAAGGAGTGGCGCCCAGAGGCAACCTGTGAGGAGAGGCCAACAGCAGGAGGCGGGGAGGGTTCAGAGCCCTTCTAGAAGGTTGTGGCTGAAGCATAGCCCCTCCCAATGGTCATTCCCATCTAATTCAGTTTGTAAGTCACAATAGATTTGGGATAAGGAAATTAAATAGTTAATATGTTTCCAACCTTGTGTAAAAGTCCATAATAACTGGCTAGGTTTAGAAAGGAAACACTGAAATGCTGATAAACTAGAATAATTATTCTAATTACTGGCTTGCCAGGAGCCAGCAGATGATCCCACTGAGCCCTCTTCTGTCCTTGCGTTCGCTGTGACTCGATGGGGGTCTCTCAGGGGGTGGGTCGTCTCTCTTGGGAATTTTAAACAACCTTCTTGGCTCTGGACAGCGGATGTCAATTAAGTACCCAGAGTGCGAACCGATTTTAAAATTCTGGGATAAGAAGTACTACAGTGTGGACTGGAAACTTCTTTCTCTTTTATCCAGAGTGCAGTGAGTAACTTGCTATTTACCCTTACTTCACCAACGAGGACATTGAGACAAATTCGCTCAAGGACACGGCCTTGCTAAGACTCAAACCCGAGATGGGCTGGCCACTTTTGCTGGGCTGTGTCTAATATCATCATCATCGGTGGACTTCAGCCCCCTTGAAGGCACTTAGCTGACACTGACTGCCCACGGCCCACATGGCCTTTACACCGTCCTTAAACCTCCCCACCTCCTGGTCAGTGCGCCTCTAAAATTTGAATCCACAAGTGGCTCAGGGTGAATTCAAATGATCAATTGAGTTTCACGGGATCCAGGGATCACTTTGATATCAAGTACCTTCCTCACTGACTAATGGTGCATATTTGTAGAACCTTCCAGAAACCATGGAATGAGAGCTTTGACTTGCCAAGGAGAAGCCAGAAGCCCAGTGCTGTTGGTGGAAAAGGAAGATAACACCAGGCTTCCCCCCCACCAGCCCCCAGCACACAGCGCGGCCACTAAACCTACTGATAACTTCTTGGGGTGTTTATATGCTTCTCCCTCCTCTTGTGTCAGTACGGTTGGTCTGTAAGAGCGTCGCTTCAGCATTTCTTATTTGGCAATGGTTCCCTCTGCACTGTTCCAGAATATGTCGAAAATTCACTGGAATTTATCATGCTATTCCAAGAATTCTTGAACATTCAGTGGCATGGAGAGGAGGGATTTAGCTTCAAACTCAGATATCTGCACAGGGTCAGATGGTCAGCAGACTCATGGCGGGGGGACCCTGTGAGGGAGGAGAGCGGGTGCAGCAGGAGGTCTCAGATCTCACTGTGGATCTGACACCACTGAATGGGGCGGGGAAGGAAGAACTGGGTAGGCAGGGTCTCAGGCCACAGCCAACTTAGACAAGGTCTCCAACAGGTGGATGGACGGTCCCTAAACCAAGGTGCCCCGTAGGGGAATCCCATTTGGGGCAGGAATGGGCTGGTTGGGAGAGGCCAGGGGGAAGCGTCCTGGTGTAGGTGACATGGGACCGGAGGCAGCATGTGGGTACTGGATGGGGCTGCCTTGAAAGCACCATGAGCGTGGGGGGCACCCGTGGGGTCTGCAGTTCCACCTCCAGTGGGAGACCTTCTCTGCGTGCCTGTTTCGCATTTTGGATTTCCTTCCGCTTGAGTTTCCAGAAAAGCTTCTGCAGTTTAAATGGTAGGTTGTAAGGATATAAGTATAAGGATGTTTTCCAAATTTTCAGACTTACTGAAGCATGGTTGTTATGGTAGAAACAACCACAGCAGGGATCAGAAGGGACATGGCTCTACGGATTCTGGAACATTCTGACGAAGGTGTGAGTGCTGTACCTTCTGGTCAGGGCGCTGTTTGCAATCTGGGGCAAGGGGCAGGAAGCACGGCGTGAGGAGTGTCTTTCTGGGTGGGATGAGGGGCTGGGTGAGAACCTGCCATCTGGTCGTCAGCTCTGGTTACCTCAAGGGGGTGGGCTTGGGGAAGGATGGTTTGGGGCTGAGATTACTAACTTTTGTATTACTTGTTCAAAGAAGTGTGCAGAATATTTGTAAATTAAAATTTCTAATAACGATCATTTGGGAAGGAGTGGGGATTTTGGTGGGGAAGGTGGCAGGTGGTTCGGGAGCACACGACAGCATCCAGGGACAGAGAAGCCTGGGCAGGGAGAAGGAACGGGGGCGCCAGGTCCTCAGTGTGGTTTCTCTGTCCTGTCCCTGCACGCACACCTTCCTCCACAGCTGCAAAGGTAACCTAGTCCAACCCCATTACGGCCACACCGGGTGATTAATCCCAGAGTGACGGCTGAACCCCAGTGCTGACCCATATGGGGCCCTGACAGCACAAAGACCCCCAAAGCTGACTCCTGGGGATGTTCGCCCATCACCCTACCCTAAGCAAAGCGTCTGGGAGAAATTTCCCCTGGGTGTGGGGCACGGACTCCCCCAGGCCACTGCCTGTGACCCGGTGGATTCTTCACTGTCAGTTCTTCAGTGTCTTCTTCCAAACGAGAGAATGCGAAGCAGGGGTCGGAGCGCCAGTTCCCCGGCTACTTTCACCGTCTGGATTCTGCCTCCACCACTTGCCTCGGGCCACTTGTCTAATCTCTCTGAGCCTCAGTTCCCTGGCCTGTGAAATGGGCTGGCAGTGACACACTGGCCCCAAGGATGGCAGTGAAATGATACCACATATAAAAGGCACCTGACCCTGTGCTACCACATCACCTAACAAGCGGGGCTTGCACATCACCACCATCACTCTTATTTTTCTTCCCAATTTCATCCAAAGCCATTGTAACACCTACCAGAGGAACCTTTTCATTAAAAGAGAGGGCAGAGCAAGAAGGAGAAAATTCCCCACAGGCTCCGCCAGACCCCAGGCCCAATTCTCCTGGCTGGTCTGCAGGCTGCTGTTGTTAAAAGCAACACGGAGAGAGAAACAGAAATCTGAAAAGAACGATGCTTTATTTTGATTTATGTCACATTTTCATAAATGGCATCTAACTTCAGAAAACAAAGTTCAAGTCTGCAAAAAATGCACGTACAAATTTTCTAAGGAGATCTCTGCAGAAATATACAAAGCAGGACCACGGTCTGTAGAGTCAGAAAGCTCACATCTTAGGGTCTGCTTGGGTCTATGTTCCAATAGACCCAAGGGAAACAGCCAAGGAGACAAGTACCCAAGGGAGCCGCTGTTATTTTATATATATATACATATATACACACACACACACACATATATGTGCACGTATGTACAGATGTCGTTCTCATCTGGGACAGTGCACACCTCTCCCAGCGTGCAAGCACAGTATTTCCTAAAGTCATGTGGCTAAATCAATGTAAGGTTATACACACAGCATTATAAAAACCAGACATTACATAATTACATATTAGATATACAGATATATGCACATCTTTACACGATGATTTAAAATGTTATTTGCATTGACTCTTGCTTTGGAAGGAAGAACAAAGGAAAAATGTTAAATAGCTAACCATTAAGTAAAAGGCAGCGATTCAGATTCAGCTATGAGCAGGTATTAAGCCACTATGTCTGCAAAGGAAACACAAACCCGGGTAAGGGGGTCAGCTACACATGCTAACTTTTTAAACATACACATTCTATGAGAAACTCATTTCTGGTCACCCCCTTCCCCAGGGAGCATTTGACTAGAGAAACAGAAGACTCCTTGTGTGAGGTGGGTGGTCCATTTTGTTAGCAGTTTGGATGATAGGACCTTCGGCTACCATTTTTCACTGGCCGAGGACTTGAAATGAGATATTTATGATGAAGCTTGGACAACCCGTGTCCCAAAGGTTGTGGAAAAGAGACCCCCAAGGTACATGATGACAGAATAGTGAAAACATGTAAAGATATAAAAACAAAGTATCTACCACGGCCACTGACATATTCTCAGAGAAACCAACCGTGGTACCTTTCAGATCAGGTTGCACCCGGGATGTCCAGGAACCCATGAATATAGGGACCTTAACCTTGCCCCAGGTACCCATGACTTTCAGCCTTTCCCTTCAAGGCCTGATCCATCCCACCCAGCAAAAGAGAGCACATGCTGGGGCCCCAAGAGCGGAGGTCGGTTTGGTAACTTCTCCCCCAGAAATGGATGAACCTGCTGTTTCCTCTGCTTCAGCAAAGCCCTGTTGGGTAAACACCGTTTTCTAGAAAGCTCCACCGTGCCGATCCAGGGCTGTGATGGAAGGAAGGGGCTGACGCTGGACAATCACCTCACGGCAGGGGAGATGAAAGAACACTCCACGCCCAGTGCTGGCAGCAAGGGCTCCCTGAGCCCTCCTTCCAGTAGATGCCCTGGGGGACTTGAGAACTGGCCCCCAAGCAGGCGGCAGGGAGGGTCACACCTCATCACTCCGACGCTTGCCGGCCAAGCCTCAGCATCTCCGTCCCAGCTCAGGTGCCCGCTGCAGGTGAGGGATGACGCCCGTCCTGCAGAGGTACCAGCAGGTGGCTTACAAGTTCCCCAGAATCAGACGTCTGAACATCAGTGAACGTAGGAGATACCATATAACTGTACACAGCATCAGGGCCACGGTTAGGTTCACGTGCAAAGTACAGGTCAAAGGGGCCCACAGGTGATCAACAGGGCTCTCTTTCATGCTTATTCAGACACACCAAGCAGAGGGTGGGGCGACGCCACTGAGAGAACACTTCAGCTGAATGTAATCATTTCCAGCTTTGCTATTTTTCGCTTGTGTGGCTTGGGCTCATGCCGTTCCCAACATCTGGGTCAAACCACGAACCCCAGGGAGAAACACACGTGCCTGTGGCCACGTCCCTGGCTTGGGGTGTCTCCCTGGGAACCGGTGGGCCGGGCCCTCCAGCTGTGTACACACAGGGCTCAGACCCAGCCTGTGACAACACAAGGGCACTTTTGTGCTCCTGTCCCTTTCTCTTCAGCTTTACAATGGTCATTATATTGTGGAAAAGCCCCGAAGCCATGCCCCTACCAGTGATGACCCCTTGGCTGGACAGAACGTGATGGCCAGTGTGCCTGGGGTACTTTCTCCTTTTCGACACCAAGGGACTATTTTGAGAACAGGGAGGTGGTCAGGGGCTCTGAGCCTGACCTGTGCTCACTTTAGTCATTTGTAGAAACCTGGCTTCCTTGGCTGGCCTCAGGGCCCGCTCGACCAGGCCACAGAATGTCAGTTTGAGGAATGATTCCAAGTGGACTGTTCAGAGGTAACATAAAAAATTAAGCTAATGTTAAACCCTCGTTTCCTTAAAGATGGGGAGAAGAAGGGAAGGAGACACGATAGTTAACAGAAAACCTAGGCTAGGCCCGTAGAAGGACGGGCGTGAGTGCATCACCTTCACGCCGACTTCCTGCCCAGGAGGCTGGCTTTTCAGCACAGGCTGAGCGGAGCCTGCAGGTGTGAAAATTGGACTGTGCAATGGGGGTGCGGGGCTCCCCGACTTCTTCCTGCTTCTGGTCCCAGGGAGGTGCCAACAGGGACGTCAGGAACATCTGGCTTTGGCAGAGGATGACTGTCTCCGGGGAATCTCCCTGAGTCAGGAGGCCAAGTGCAGGGACCTGAAGGACCGGACCACGACCTTAATGGAAGCCGCACAGAAGAAGGGCGGGGTCCGCAGGGCAGGAGGGGTGCAGAGCAGAGGCCAAAGGAGCCTCGTGAGCTTGCCCCACCCCAGGGCGCTCTCTGATGCTCCCCGCACCCTCTCTCCCTGTCACTTGGCGGGACTGCAGGGGCCGTCCACTCTGGGACTTGGCCCAGCACCGCATTCTGCCCTGTGTCCCTGGGGAGGAAGGCAAGCCGGGGATGACAGCCTGGCCCTAAGCACGCTGCTCTCAGAAGCGCGGCTCAGTGTACTTTACCCACCGAAGCTGGGAAGCTGAGCTAAGACAACACCCTACACCCGGCTCCTAGGTCCTCCCGCCCAGGCCCCGTGTTCCCGGGGACCATCGCAAGGGAGGCACACGTGGGGCCCGTGCATCTGGGCTCTGGGCAATTCTTAAAGCCCCGGCCGACGTTAACAAGAGGGAAGACATAGGTGAGGAGGCTGGAAAATGGAGGAAAAACACAAAACTTTAAGACAGTTCAACCTAAAACATGAAAGTTACCAAGAGAGAAAGGTGACTATTGACAATGGGGTGTTAGACCAGAACACTGAGGAATGAACCAGAACCCATGCTAGACATACAGCAAAGATATTCCAAATACAACCTAAAAATCCCCTTTACCTGGTACAGTTCAAGCCAGTTATTTTGAATTTGAAGCATTTAACACTGAACACAAGTAAAAAGTTTTATATAAAATATTTTATTAGCAATCTTATTTCTTCAGAGCATCTAACTTTATAGCCATACACGCTGCACCACCCTCCGCCCTGCTGGGTTGTTTTGTTTTGGTTTTTGTCACATTCTAATTGAGCTGGCATTTGCTGAAAGACTTACTGGGTTCTGACTACACTTTATCTGCTCGGCAGGCATGAAGTGAGGGAATTTTCTCTTTCTCTCTTGCAGTAAAGGACGATGGAGGATTTAGAAACACCACAGATAATACTATGAGATACATACCCGGATCGAGCTGACACGTGCCCTCGTGTGTGTGCACACGTGTGTGCATGCACACGCTCATAGGCACGCACGCATGCGCACACACACACACACCAGCCCCTCTCGGGCCCCAGCCAGCCCACTGGTACACTGAGTTAAGAAGCCAAGGCTAAACAAGGGCAGAGGAAGGCACCTCTCCACTGAGACAGGGGGGTAAGAAGCTAGACCCCCAGGCCAGCTCGGGACACCCCTACGCCAGGCAATTGAGGAAAGGGGCACAGGCTACCCCCCATCTCAGCTGTCCGTTTGGTGACAGCAAGTCCAGAGCTAACCTAGTATTGCACTTCAGACCTTGCAAAGCGTTTTCACGTACATTTGCACACTATGAACAGGAGGCAATACGGCAAAACAAAAACCAGAGAATTTGGGGTCAGACTTGGGCCCTTTCCCGGCCCTGGACCCGGCGTCTCACGGACCCTCTCCAGCCTCGGCGCCCTGCGTCTGCAGAACAAGATCCCCTACGGCCTGCCAGCACTGCAGGGCGAGCCCGGTCTGAGCTCCAAGCCCCTGTGCCTGGGCCACACCAAGCATGCAGGGATGGGTCAACACACGTCTGCTGAGTGAGTAATTGAACAGAGGCGTTGGTAAGGCACCCAGCCAGCTCCGGGCCACCGGGCAAGGAAGGGTGCTTGGGGCACTGAGGCCCAAGCTGCTCTCTCCTCAGTGAACCCACTGGAGGGCTTTCTACCCCATGGATTCAGCCCGCCCCTGACCTCCTGGCACTGCCTTTCTCAGGTGGGAAAATGACCTTTTTGTGGGTCTCCAGGATGAGTTTTTACCTAAAAGCTTAAGTCCTATTTCTTGGTTCTGAAGGCCCCTCCCCACAAGGTGACTGATGCTGATGATTCCAGCACCTTCTATGTAAAATGTTTACCTGATTTCTTTCCTTCCCATGTCACCCACACAGGAGCTTTTGAAGCATTTAATTCTCAAGCTGATACCCAGCAAGGGTAGAAGAAACGGAGGCACAAAATGCTATGAACGTGGACAGAGGTGCATGGCCCCCGAGACAGGGCTGGTCAGCAGACCCAGGCCCTGACGCCTCCGCGGAGCGGGCACTAGAACCCAGCAGAGGCCCTTCCTCTCCCCAGTTCCATTAACAGTGATGTTCTTTGGACTTCCACGTTCATCTCTACTAACAACTGGAAAGGCTGCACGTCGTTCACCCGATGTTTCCTCCTTCCTTCTAAACGAAGAAGCGCAATCAGAGGCGAAAGGAAGATCCGAGTCATTACATTCAGAAATTACTTAAAAGGAGTAGATTTGGGAAGTCGGCCTGGTTTAAATTCCAGTGTATGAAAGACAGCACGTCATCCCGGCCCCACTTCTTAACGACACCTACTTAGAAAAATAAAATCAACAAGGTACTTGCATGTTTTCTTGGGCCAGTGCAATAAGGTGTTTCATCAATCTTCCCTACGGCAAAAAGCAGAGGGGAAGCATCTGGAGATCCAAACTGCAGCGTCTGGGTCTATGCTGCCGAGGGTTTAGGATGAGAAAGCTGGAGTGAGGGGCATCGCTAACACTTGAAGAGTGATGAAGGCAGCTTCCTAGGTCGACATCCTCACTGGACCCGGCCTCAGGTCCTCCTAATCAGGTTGTCCTGCGGTGGTGACCTCAGTGTACTCACCGCACTCCAGGTGGCATCCTTTAAAAAATACCCGTGTGCATGTCCTTCCTGGGCTCACAGACCCACGACCGGAAGGACTCACCTGGAGGGAAAAATCTTTCAACACTGGCCTCAGCTGATGTAATTCTGAGGCATGGTCCAGGACTTTTCCTCTTCCCAACTCTCTATTTCACCAGGCTGTTCCCATGTGTGTCTTCCTACGTGTGACATTCGTACAGGCAAGTCTATCTTGAAACTGAATAAAGACTTTTTATAAAGGCTAAGTTTGACCCTGGTTAAGTAACTTAATCTGGAAGGCCACGCCACATTGGTGTAAAACAGGCAAACGTAAGATTACATTTAAAATACCTCAATTGTGTTTACTAAAAGGGATCTAAGGGTGACGAAGAGGCCCCTAAGCATTTGCAAATCAAATCCAAGTGTGAGTAAAATTTGCACCTTTCTCATTCTCTTAAATAGGAAATAAAAGTTCTGGAACACAACCTAGGAATCTCAGAACCTTTCAGAGCTGAACATGACCTTGAGGACGATCTCGTGCTGTTCTTTACAGGTGGGGAAACTGAGGCTCAGGGAGATGAATGAATCTGTCCACAAAAAATACAGTCTTTCATTAGGAGACCCTGATTCCAGGTTCTCGGCATTTGAGAAGGGGAAAGCGATTCCATTTTCCTTCCGAGGACCTTCTTTGGCCAGAGTCCCCTTCCACCCTGGGGTCATACTGCCGCCAACAAGCACACGGGTGCCCGCCATGAATTCAAAGGCCATTTACCCTGCAGATATGCCCACTGCTCCTGTGCTAGAGGGATTTTACTTATGTGACTGCATCACTGGAAAGGAGTTTCTGGTCTGGAAAGACTATGGTAGCCCGGCGCTGAGAAGGTGAAGGTGCCGCTGAGATGCCATGGAAACCAGATGTGGGAGACGGAATCTCCCACGGCTCTCAGTGAATGATCTGATGGAGCTCCAGACACCTCGGCCACACTAAGTCTTCGCCAGTTTCTGGCAAAGGCCTTGGATTCTCAGGAAATCTCACCATCTTCCCTCCTGTGAAGTTAGCGCATCTTTTGCGGGCTACACCTGCAGATACCACAACGTTCACACCTGGAGTTTCTCTAAGCCCAGCTTCCCCAGGTTCAGTGGAGGTAGTTGATGTGATATGTCAGGGAAGAGAAATGTTTGTAAAAAATCAACAGGATTGATTTTCCAGAATTTTTTTTTTAGGCAAAATTAAGGTGCTTGGAAAGTTATGAAGAAAAAAAACCAATATATTTTGCTTAAAGTAAGAAGCATGGGGAAAATAAAAGACTTTGAAAGAGATGGCCAATTTCACCTTACAACTTTCTGTGTAACTTTAAAAGATTTCCACACGGCTTAGTGCATACGGTTCCAAGGTCATCCTTCAACCCGGGGCCGGCTTCTGTGTCTTTCCCAAGTTCTGTCTGTAAATGAGACCAGCTCAGCGATCAAGTCAAACCCCTCTCATCTCTAAACAAAGTATATTTACCCTGAATAATTTTCTTCACCAAGTACTAAAAAGGTACAGTTTCTGGAAATGAATGAAATTTATCGACTTTTGGCTTGGAAAATGACCTCATTGGAAAAAGAGACAAACCGTAGAAAGGTGAAACTACGAAAACACCAGTCACAGAATGGAATCGGCTCCTGGCTTCGCCTTTCTGCCCCTGGACGTCTGACTGCACAGGGATCCCCAGGAAGCTGCCTGAATCCCCCGTCCAGGACCAGAGCTCCCTGGTCAGAAGGAAGAATTTTGCCGAGAAACCCCCTCGTCACCAGCTTTGTTGCAGTTTTAAATTCTGCCTGAGGGGTGGTATTCTAAAATCCTGCACGTGGGAAAAAAAACTTTTCTACATCTTCTTCTTAGTTACAGCTAGAAAGGGTAATGGAGAGAAGGCCCAACCCAGCGGGGCGGCGATGTCCAGCACTGGACGCCCAACAACCAAACGTGGTCCCAGGGGTTGGGTCCCAGGAGTGTCTGTGTCCTCGGGCCCGGGCTTGCCGCAGGTTCTGCAAGTGGCCCTTGGCCACTGTGTCCAATTTTCCTCTCTCTGGCTTTCCAGTGCTTTACCTCTCTGCCCGGATTTTGTATCTCAGCACAAAGTAGGCAATGAGACGCAGGGAGATGAAGAAAATCCCCAGGACGATGAAGTCCAGGTAGAGCTTGGCGTTCTCCACGTCCAGCTCTCTGAGAATGGCCTCCGACTTCTGGAAGTGGCACGTATCATCGATGTCACAGTGTAGGTCTTCCCGGTCGAGGCCGTAGATGGAGAGGATGACCCCTTCAAACCCATACCTGAGGAGGGAAGTGCCAGCGTGAGGAGGGCTCAGGAACCCTCACCCCTGCCTCTGCCCACGTCTGCGGAGGGTAAGGTACCACCACCATCCCCCCATCCTCAGCCCGGCTCCCCTCCCTCCCCGGAGATCTTTCTCCCTGGAACACTTCCTAACCACTCCACACCTTCCTAAGATAAATCCATTCAACGGCTTGACGATGTGTTTTCCAATTTTGTTTCCTCCAAAGTCTCCACAAAAAAAAACCACAAAAAAACACCAAAAAAACAAATTGAACCAAGAGTAGGTATTGTTCAAGGGTTTTACGAATGGAAAAGCGCTTTGATTACTTCTGATATCATACTTTTTTTTAACAGTTAAATATAATAAAGGGTCCGATAGCTTTCCAAGGACTGGGGAGAATTTAAATAAAACATTTCTGCATCACCTTTCATTCTGTTCCAGCCCTGCATCATCAGAACAAAAACGCTAATTCTGAGAAGAAAGACACGGGTTTCTGATTTCTTGGTCTTGGAAAGTGCACCGATGGCTGAAACTCTGTACAAGTGCTTTGTTTTGATTTTGTTCTCCGGAACAATATACCTGGGTCTGAATTGACATTCTAGAAAAGATAAGCTTGTTCACAACTGGGGACCCTGGCTGTCACGTGGAATGGCTGCGGCTGGGGAGAAAAGCTCTAACGACCGGCCCCGCCTGCCGAGGGCCAACGTGCCAAAGCACCTCTGAGCCGAGAGCGTGAAATCTGATTGCCTAAGTGCTGAGGCACCAGAACCATCTTGTTCAAGAATATTAGGACGCCTGAAACGTGACCTGTTTTCCACTGGATTGCTTTTTAAGGTTTTATGAGTTCAGAACCTTGTTATAAGCAGTGTTTATCCCAGAGAGGAATGAAGTTCCCAAAAGGTAGAAATATGCAAGGCAGCTCTCCAAAGCATGCAGGACACAGAGCCACGACTGTGTGTGTGTGTGAGGCATGCACAACTAGGAAAAAACCAAAAGGCACCGATACTCTTTGGGTTCATGATCCAAGAAACATGCCGTCATCTAGCTGACAGCTAACAAGGGGCTTTTGTGAGCCTCTGCACGTCCCCAAGTCCCTTCCCTCTGTCGCCCTAAAGTCCCTGAGTCGTAAGGGGCCCCCGCATGTTACCTGACGTAGGAAATGTAGGACATCCACTGCAGGTAGGTGGGGATTGTGTCGAAGCTGACGAAGAATCCTGAGAAGAGGAGGACGGGGATGGCTGTGACGGGGCCCACGAAGGTTGCCACCTGAGAGGGGACACAAAGGGGACTTACTCCCATCCACCTCCTCCTCCTCAGGTGGCCCAGAGGCCACAGCCCATGTTTCTGGACAGTTGCCAGCAGCTGGGAAAGGGCCAGAGATTTCAGGACGGGTCACACCAGGGCCAGGACGGCGCAGAGAAGCACCCTGTTTGGGGAGCGAGCTGGCTGGTCTCTGGCACAGGGAGGGGCTGGGGTTTGTGCCCAGAGGCCCAGCTGGGCCCAGCAGAGGGGACAGAAGGTAATAAAGAGTAGAAACCCCACAGAGCAGGGGTAGCACGACGCTGGACATGGTTGGGAGGCAGGTACAGCATCCCAGGACCTGACGTCAGCGTGTTCCAGGGAGGAAGGGTCGGGAGCGCGATCCCCTGGGTGCTGACTGCAGCTGGCGTGGGCCGAGCACTTTCTACGGCTGTCGGCTGTGGGGTGGATGCCATCGCTATTCCCATCCACAGATGAGGGTACCGCCCAGAGGCTCTGAACACAGGAAGGAGACCATCACACGCCGGGGAGGGGGGCCTCAGAAGGCCACGGTGGTGCTGACTCCCCAGGGTTCTGGCTTTGTTCTCTAAGGGTCGGACTGGCCTGAGCACCAGGAAGCCCCAGAGGTGCAGAAACTGCAAACGCGGCGGGTTTGGCAGGTTGTGGGTGGGTGGTACCAGGCATCCAGAAGGGACACCTGGAGGGGCTCAGGAGGGTGGGAGCATGGGGTGCAAAGGGGAGCGTCTAGGGGACAGCTGAGTGGATCCCGCAGAGGCAACAAAACGTAAGCATTGAGAGCTTGGCCTCTGCGCCGGCTGTGCGACTCTGACAAAATCACGTTGCCCCTCTGGGCCTCAGTCTCCCCATCTGTGAAATGGGGAGCATTGCACGTAACTCACGGGTGTGCTTGGACTCGATGAGCTGACGTTCAGAAAGCACTGGGACCAGCACCTGTTGTGCCCCAAGCTCCACACAAGGGCACCTGCTGCTGTCAATCTGCCCATCCTGAGCAGCCAGGACCACTCGATCCCTTCCCTGGGGGGTCAATCGACCTACTGAAGCCAGTCTAGGCACTTAGGGCAGAATCAGGAGGAGGGTCACAAGGAAGGGGTGCTGAGCCCCACCAGAGCCACAGCCCTGGTCGCACGGGCCAGGGTGGAGAAGCGAGGCCTGTCCTGGGGTGCGTCCTCGGCTGGTACCTGCAGGGACGTGGAGGCGGCTCCGATCAGCAGGCCCAGAGACTGCGCCACCAGCGAGGTCATGGTGCCCAGGGCCGCGAAGAGGACGAAGCGCAGGGCGTCGGACGGCTGGGACGTCATCCAGTACACGATGCTGCAGTAGGCCACGGGGAACATGATCTGGAAACACAGGGCCTGTCACCCTCTCCTGCAAGCCGTACCTCCCTCTCCCCCGCCCCTCTTCACATCCTGCCACTGCCACTCGCGTACCTGGAAGGGCACATCGGCCATGGTCTTGGCCAGGTAGTAGGCCTTCAGGCTGTACCAGTAATTCAGGTGTTCTCGAAGAAACACTCCCATTTCCAGGGGAACTAGGGGGCGGGAAAACGGAAAGGGTCAGGCAGACGTCGCAGGGGGATCACCACCTCAAACAGGTGGTCTCCTGCCGAGCCCTCTGTAGCCCCAACCTGTCCTACACCTCCCTGTGGACCACGCAGTACTTAAAAGTACCTGAAGTTTGAATGCAAAGGTGTGGAATGATTTACCCGTCTGGAAAAACTGCCCATCGTTTTTAGAACGGAAGCGTCATGAAGGGGAGAATCCAAGTGGGGAGCATCGCTGTAGTGATGGGTGCAAATATCTACGGTTTTGCCCTTATTTTCACTGAGCAACTGTAACCATGTGATTCCCTTCCTGGACAAGACCTCGCAAGCTGCTCTTGGAAATTCAGGGCAATTTAAGGAGGAGGCATTGCCGGGAGGGGGTGTTTAGGCTGGAGAGCTGGTGAAGCAACAGCTTTCTACACTGTCTCCCTGAAGTGGCCAAGGGCAGCCAACTTTGCAAATAGTCTAGAATCGCATGGAAATCCACCTAGAATAGCTTTACCCACTCAAACTTGGCCGCACCAGGGCTGTCTTAACTGAACAAGGTAATGCTCACGCAGTAGTGTTTAAGGGGACCCTGATTAGAAAACCTTTTAGAAATGTCTCATCAGCCTTCCACCAGGCTTACAAGTCTTCCTAGTGGTTCATTCCTTTGGCTTAAATATGGCATGTATTTTCTTGTCTAACAGAAAATACAATAATACCTACATCTGTCAGCAAAGAAAATGGTAGTTAAAAACGTAAGATGCTATGTGTTCATGGCCAAGCAAGCCATGACCTCAGTGGCAGATAAGGAGGGAGAGGTGGGCGTGGGGTCCGCCAGGCACTCACACGTGAGGACGGTGGGCATGAGGGCTGCGAACATGAGGAAGAGCATGGAGAAGAAAAGGAAGCCGGAGTTGCTCAGGACCTTCTTGGCCTCGTTCCCGATCCCCAAGTAGAGCAGCCCAATGAGGAGGCCGATGCCAATGTGGGAGGTGATCCGCAGGTGCGTCAGGACCTGGGGGCAGATGCGGTTCACACTCAGGTGTGCGGAAGCTCGAAGGTGGACGGTGAAAGAACAAGGCGGCCAAGGCCCCCCGAGGCAGCGGCCGAGGCTGATCACAAGCTCTGTCCTGCCCCTTCCCCCCACGAAACAAGCCCCCGACCCTAAACCAGCTCGCGTGCACGCACACACACACACACACACACACACACACATGCACGCATGGCAGCATTTTACTGCTGTTAAAACAGTAGGAATTGCTATCCTTTGTGAAATCCCCTTCCAAAGTGGCAAACCAGGGAGGGCAGTGTACCTTCAGAGGGGAGGGCAAAGGACAACGATGGTGGTGAAGGGGGCAAAGAATGGATACATGACAGGCCCGCCCGTGCAGAGCCCCGCCTGGTGGCTACCAGCCCCTACGTCTTTCGAACTGGGTCCCAGAGGGCCCTGGGCACTCAGCCCCCTACACAGGTTGTCAGATCATCCACTCGAAAGGGTGGATATTGTCATGGTTCCCAGTCCTTCACCAACTCCTTCCTGTAAGTGTCTGCACAACCCGCCATGCCCTGTGTCGGGCGGAGCTTTCCGGAGGGAGGAACACACCTCCCGATGTCAGCCTTGGCCAACGGCATGTGAGCACCAGTGACCGTTTCCCTCCAGGAGCCAGAGCTGTAAGGGCTGCCATTTGGTTTCTCCTGCACTTTCCCTCTGCCATGTTCCAGAAAGGAGCCGGTCCTCTATTCTGGATCCCAGGACGAGAAGACTCGTGGGGCAAGGCCATGACCCACAACACGCTACACGAACCAGACATAAGTATTTACTGTCCCAGCCACTAGCATCTGGGGAGTGTTTGTTACTGCTGCTTCACAGGGAGCTGACAGATGCAGATGGAAGAAGAACAGTCTGAAAGTGCAAGCAGGATGAACCAACCCGAAAATGACCCTACAGCTTCCTTTGCCACGGAGAGTACTGCAGAACCACCTTACCGAATCCCTCATGATGCTGAGGAAAGTCCTTTTGAAGAGGATGCAGAACTGGGTGAGGCAGCTGGCAGAGAAGCTGTGACAGCCTTCCATGGAAGTGGAGTCCTGAGGACACACCAAGGAGGGAGGAGGGGTGAGACCCCAGCCCTGGGGCGCCTCCCCTCTCGGCTAAGAAAAGTTCTCACGCAGCGGGCGCACGAGGGGGCGTGCAGCGCTGCTGGGGGCTGGGGCTTTGCATTACCTTTCTCCACCCCTTCAATCGTTTTGCCTGCTTTACCTCTTCAGAGGGCCGGTGCCAAAGAAAAGGGTTCACCTCGCCATCACCTCCGGGCTCTCTCCTGTACTCAGAGTCACACATGCCCTCCCGGACGGCTCTCACCAGGCGGCCGTTCTGATCGCCATATTCACCGGACGCGACTTCCATGACTGCACCATGAGACACAGACAAGGTCACCCTAGGCATCGCTCATGTGAACGATGGGCCGCTTTGCTTTGCAACAAAATCATTCATCTAGCAGGAATATTTTTAACTGATTATGTAGATGCTGTGTGATGATGCTAATGATATGATAAAAACCATTTAGTGACCAACGTTCTTTTTGCTCTAATCGCCCAGCAAGGCCATTTATCACGTCAGGAGCCTGAAAACGCAAATCTGGATTGTGATGTCGGAGAGCCCGGGAAGTCACGAGCTCCTGCATCTGTTAACTTATTCATCTGTCCAATATGTACTGAGTGCCGGCCACGGGCATTCAAGCACCAGGGTTGGAGCTGGGAGGAGAGCATAAGGGAGCAGGATTCCTGCTGGGAAGGCAGTTCCCAGGGCGGGGGTGAGTGATGGGCGCTGTGGCAGCTCTCTGGGACCAAGGAGAAGTGCCGGGGGTCCTGAGGGAGGTGCGCTCGGCTTCCTGGGGACGTTGAGATCATGGACCACCGGCCCCACCTCCCAGATCCCCAGGGACCATCTCCTCCGCCTTCCCTCCTTGGCCCCGGTGTCACGCCTCTGCACCCCAAACTGTCCAAGACCCCACGCTGCTCCTGCTCTCCTGGGTCCACACGCCCCCTGGCGACCGCTGCTCCTGCTGTCCTCCCACCTGCCCTCTCCTCTCCCCCATCCTGTCCCTCCTGGTGTGGGTCCCAACCCCTCACCTGAATAAGATTCTTGCTAATACAAAGCCCCCAGGGACCCCCTCTGGAAAAACCAGCCGTCTGTTTCCTGAGCCAGGGTGGCTAAGCCGTCCTCCATCTGGTCACACACCAGGAGAGGCTGTCCTCACCAGAACCTCACGATCGATGACACCAAACGAGCCAGCACTGACCACTCTGCTGGTCACTCACACCCGCCACCCTCCAAAGGGCCACTCTCTCCTCATGTCTCCCCCTCTTCTCAGGTGTGATAACTGAGGAGCTAGAAGCCACCAGAAGGGCACACCTTCCCCTTCTTGGGCCCCCCTTGCAGTCCCATGTGCCCTGTTCCTTCTCCCGTCATCCTTCTCTCCAGGTTCTCACCTCTTCGCAGGTCACGGACCTCACTGCCCTTCCCTGTTCAGCGGCACCTGTCCCCAACCGTCCTCTCTCCTGAACGACTGTGCAGCTACCAACCTGATCCATCCCCGCCTTTAAAGATGCTCAAGCCTCCTCCCCCTCTCCCCGGGCCCTCATGTCCTTCCAGCTCACGGCACTCTGGTTCTGCTTCATCAGAGCCCCCTTCTTTTAAGAGAGAAGCGTTTCTCAGCAACAGCGGCTTGTGGAACACTATTTGGGAGATGACATGTAGAGAATGCGGGGTCTGGATGCTTGAGCGTAAAACAACTGAGTGAGAAAGGCTGGTGACCAGGAGACCAAGGAGGTGGAGCCCATAAATCACAAGCTGCAAAGCACGGAAGCGCCAGCCTCAGGACCTCCGAGTCAGGAGGGGCAACTCGGACCACTAGCCTGGTCTCTGGACTCCCATGGTCACATTTTTTGTTCGGTTTGGTCAAAATTCGAATCAGCATTTTAACATCTCTGTTAAGGGTTTTTCTCTAAGGTTATTTCTTTTCAGAAATAACTTTCTTTAGACTAGAAACATTACAGAGTAAAGTATGCGGAAATATTTCTCCTAACAATAGATCCCTTGTTGTAGTTCCCAGGTATTTTATCTGGAGGAAACAAAACCTCTTTTGACTTGGTCTTAAAAGTTCTACCTCAGGATGGCACTTGAGCTATCTGTGGAATATTCAAGTATTCAAGTAATTCTTGATTTGGAGGCTTCAGGTAAAAGCGGAAACCCACCAAGAATAAAAAAGACCCCCTTTCTTTTCTTTCCGGCTGGCCAAGGCTCTACTTACCAAAATCAGCCGGGTTGTGGTAGGTTGGGCAATTCAGACCTAAATCCTTCAAATACGGTACAAGATTTGAGACTTTTCCCCGGTACACACACTGTCCTTGACTGAGGACATAAAGCTGGAAAAGAGTAAGGAGAAGGGAAACATCAACTCCGCCTTCCTCTGTAAAGCAAGAGAAACTCTCAATCCATCCATCCATCCATCCATCCACCCAACCACCCATACATTCATCCAGCCATTCATCCACCCATCCATCAATCCATCAATTTCTCTCTCAGGAGAGCTTTATGTTACCTCCCAAGGACTCAAAGTTCAAAGGGAAATCCATGATAAATCAGGGAAGACAGAGGATATCATACGACCAGGAATTATTATTATGTTGCTTTTTTCCCTTCATGCTAACCACCTGCTTAGGAAAGATTTTGGAGCTATACACATTTCATTCCTTGGGACATTTCTTTTGCTTATGATAATATCAAAACCTAAGATTTATAAAAGAGATGATATTGTCCAAATATCACAACCTGCTATCTAATTCTGTATGGCAAGTACTCCCCCACTGTCACCAGGGGGTGGGGAAGGAAGCCTCAGTAATGTCAGTGACTCGCCCAAGACCCCGTAGCCGGACACCAGCCCCAGAGAGAGGATACTGGCCAACTCTTCCTACCCACTCCGGTCCTGCCACCTGAGCTGCTTATGGAGCCAAAATCTTAAGAAACATAACACTTAAAGCCAATCAGAAATGAAGACACCGCAATGAACTAAGGGGAAGCCGTGAGTACCGGGATTTGGTTTCACTTGGGCTGATCACAGCAAGGCCTACGTACCTGGTCGAACAGCTCGAAGAGCTTGGCGCTGGGCTGGTGGATGGTGCAGATGATGGACCGCCCGCCCTGGGCCAGCCCCTTCATCAGGGAGACCACCTGGAAGCAGGAGGTGCTGTCCAGGCCGCTGCAAGGCAAGGGGCACCGTGAGACGCCTGCGGTCCCCAGCCAGACCCCGCGTTCAGAGTGTCCCGGCTGGGTCTGCGCAGGGAGGGGAGGGGATTCAGGAGGTATCCCCTCCTGCCGGCAGGGAGGGCAGGGGTCCTGCCTCCATGGCTCCTGCTTACCTGGTGGGCTCATCGAAGAACATGACCGGAGGGTTGTTCACCAGCTCCAGCGCGATGGCCAGGCGCTTCCTCTGGCCGCCCGAGAGGCTGCCGGTCCGCGTGTTGGTGCAAGACAGCAGGCCCAGGGCCGTCAGGATCTCCTTGACCTGGGGGACAGTGGAGCCAGAGTGGCGTCAGGGATCACCTGCCCCCCTAGCCGCCTACAGAGCCCACATGGAACCCCCAGCTGCCTCCCCAAGCCCACTCGCCTCCCCAAGCCCACTCGCCTCCCCAAGCCCACTCGCACGCCTGCCCTTGGCCAAGGCAGCAGACGCTCGGCAAGCGTGAGCCCAGGAGGCTGAGAGGCAGTGCTGGGGCCAGGCCGTCCCGGGCTGGAGTCCTGGTCCTGCCCCCTGCCGGTCACCTGTCAAGTCCCTTCACTTGTAAGCCCCGCTCAGGGCCCGGGTCAGGGAAGATGTTGGATAAACACTGCAGAAAATGTGGATCAGTGAACACATAGGTGGACGAGTGACCAGGTGTCTGACCAGCACAAAGGGGAGGGCCTCCCTGATGGTTTGATGTAATACAGTAAGTCCCCTACATATGAACCTTCAAGTTGCGAACTTTCAAAGATGCGAACGTGTCCCTGCGTGCCAGCTGTTACACTGTACTACGGTACTTTTCAAGGTACTGTACTGTGATATCTAAAATGTTTTATTTTTTGTGTGTGTTTGTTTTTTATGTATTATTTGTGTGAAAAGTACTATAAACCTATTACAGTACAGTACCATATAGCCGATCGTGTTAGTTGGGTCCCTAGGCTAACTTTGTCTGACTTATGAACAGATTGGACTTACGAACGTGCTCTCGGAACAGAACTCGTTTGTAAGTAGGGGACTCAGCGCAGCGGATAAGATGCTTGGCACACAGTAAGCATTTACTCGAAGGCAGCTATTAGTGACACTGTTACTAGCGTACACAGCTCCTGTAGGCACAATCACGCAGGCCGGGCCTCTCGGAAAGAAGGGGTGAAGCCCCTTTCACACTTGTAAACAGGCAAAGAAGGTCTCTGATTCAGCAGCAAGCCGAGGAAACTGCTTGAAGCTGCCCCCACCTCCCTCAGCGGCCCTGCCGATGCCACCCTGGAAGCAGCCTGGGCACCAAGATATAAACAGCCCGCTGCGCACTGAGCCCTCCCCAGCTGCTCCCGGTCATTGATGTGGTATCGACGCGGGGAGCAGGAAGGTCAGCGGACTTCGGTGCAGGCTGTGGCGTGGGTTTCCGCCGCAGTGTTCAGTGTTCAGGGTCCATCCCGGCATCTTCCCAGGGCAGCGGCCCTCCCTGCCTCCAACTCCAGGTTCACCTCTCGGGGGACAGCCTGCCACGGAGGCCCTGCCAGCATTCACTGGGCCATCGTCCCAGCTCCTGGCAGCAGCGGGGGGACCCCAGTCCGGCGGCTTCTCTGGGGAGATGAGGTCATCCAAAAGGAGAAGAAACTCACAAGGAAGAAAATTTCCACCCCAGCTCTTGAATTACTTGCATGGTCAGGACAAAATGTGGCTTTGGTGACGGGAAGAGCCAGGGGATAGCGGTTCCACGGGCCGGGAAGCAGGCGGGTCAGACAGATCTGGGTTTGAATCCTGCTTGGCCTCTCCCTAACCCAGCTCCACTGCCTCTTCCCCGGAAGGCAGGTCAGCGCGGTCACCCAGAAAAGGCCATCTTTCAGGCACACTTTCCCTCGCGTGGACCGTCCGCTGGCCTTCCCAGGACAACACGGCTCCAGCGGTCCCCGGGAACCCAGGCGGAAGGTGCAGAACGAAGACCACATCCCCACCTGCCCTCAGCCCCACCGGAAGGATGCTGGAGGTGGAGGTCAAGGTAAGCTCCTCCCGTTTCCGCCCTGTGCCGGCCTCTGGTCCCGGGTTCTCAAGAGTGATGCCCTGAAGCCTGGTTTTGTTTTAAAATTAATCAGAAAGAACAATGTTCCGGCCTTGGGAGAACTGAGGAAGGCTCCTCGCTGGGGGTTCTTGAGGGTTGAGGCTGCTTTTCTGGGAAATGAGGGAGGTGTGCAACATTCTACCACCTGCTGGAACATTCCATTCTACTGTGTTTCCTCGAGAAGTAAACAACCAGGACCTAGGTACACACAGGGGCTGGAGGGAAATGAGTCAGGGCAAGCCCTCAGCAGCAGACCTCTGCTTAGACAGTCACACAGTCCCGCTGATGGGCTCTGGGGTGGGGCAGGCCCCGCTGAGGACCGGGAGGAGGGGTCAGCCCAGCCGAGCTGGGAGCTTCCGGTGGGAAGCGTGCGCAGATGCCCTGCGGGGATGCTCCCGGCCTCGTTCAGTATAGCGGCAGAGCCCTCTGCAGAGAAGTACAGGGTTAGGGTTGAGTTCCCTTAGACGATGCGTAAACGTGAAGGGATTTGTAAATATAAACCAGGCCTCCCCACTAAGTCGGGGCTTCTGGCGCTCCCTGCGGGGTCTGCTTACCCAACCCCCTCGTGCTCCCTGGGGTTTTAGGGAAGCAGAAACAAGCAATGAAAAGGATTAGGAGATCTCCATCATCCCAGAAACTTGTCTGTGTTATTTTTAAAAGGCTGGTTGATAACACGTAAGAACCCAATTTCTTCTTGCAAATGTGTCGGGGTGGACTCTGGTTATTTTTAAATGAATGATTAAGCATCTTCATTGTTGGTGTTGTATAAAAAAAAAAACAAAAAACAATGGAGCATAACATGTATTAAACACTGAAAGGGCCGAGCGCTGGGTCTAACCCTGAGGCTGGGTCCTCAGGCCGGTGTCCTGCACATCCTCACTGCGTCCATGTGTCTGCGTCTGAGAGCCTCTGGCGGCGTGGTCACTCCGGGTGTATGCCAGCCCAGGCGCACACCGCGATGCCACCGTCACCCACACGAGGACAGCCGGGGCCAAGCCACAAACTCAACCAGCCCCCAAAGGCCCCTCCACGCGTGTGTGCTGAGTGGATTTCATGCAATTCTGGACCACCTGTGGCCTAAGCAAACACACTTACCATCTCCCTTCTGCCTTTGTCCTTCTCCTGGAGTTTCAGATGTGCAGACACCTGCAGGGGATGAAGGCAACAGAGTGGAATCAGAACAGGTGGCCGGCAACAGGACAAACTCACTCAGCGACCACAGGCCCAGTGCCCCAGGGGCTGAGCCGCCAGATGACGGAGGAAATCCTCTGAGGTCTGGGCTTCCAAGCTTCCTTGGTTAACTAAGGTAGGTCCAGGAGAGCAGTGAAGCCTGGGATGCACCCTGTTACCTCAGGGGATTCTGTGCTGTGCCCCGAGGGAAGTTAGATGTGGGCAATTGAGAGATGAGGAATCCCCAGGCATCGAGGGCTTGAAGCCAACTGGTGCATATTCAGGAATTTCACAAGCCACCTGCTAAACCACTGATAGCTTATAATTATCCATAGCGGAGTATTTATGCCACAGAAATTGGCAAGTGGTACATGTAAGAACTCCAGTTTTGTTGTTGCTGTTGTTTTGTTTTGTGTTGTCTTGTTTTGTTTGAGATCCTGCCTGCTAGCACACCATGGGGCCCCTGACCCTGCTTGGTGAAACCCTGAGTAACCATCACCATGCCCAGCATCAGCCTTGGTTCTTCTCTGCCAATGCCTGTGACCTTGGGAAGCAAGAACCCTGGCTTCCTCATCAGCACAGTGGTGAGGTTAGAACCTGCCCACCCGGTGAGCTAGTAAGGTTGTCCCAAGGCTCCATGAGAGACTAAGATGCAGGGGCGAGGGGCCAAAGGGCCATGGTCCCAGAGTCAGACAGGGCCAGCCGCTGGCCATGTGACACCAAGTGTCACATCTTGGCTTGCCTGGTGGTGGCGGGTCAGAAGCAGCACATGGAAATGTACCCCCAATGGCTGGTGGCCAATATCATCCCTCCACGTGGCACAGGACCTTGCAGAGCGAAAGGTACCCTTTTTCTCATTAACTCAGGTTAACTGTATTTATCAAAGGAATCGTGAAATTCTCAAAATCAAAATCTAATTGATTTTAACTCTGAAAAATAAATGGATTTCACAGCAGAGCCTGGTGACAGGTTGGGGGAGGATGGAGGTGACAGCAGGAGTCACCAATCTTGTGTGCAAAAGAAAGCAGTGATTGAGCTGGAAATCAAAGTGAAGTTTCTCAAACAAGTAACCAAGGACTTCATGCAGTAACTCTGACAAGCCAAACTCTGGTCACCCCAGATGAAGGTGAAGCAGCGATTAAGGAATCCACAGGGTCGGTAGAAACCTTGTATTTCCTAACTTTACCACCCTATTTTCAAATGCCTCCTGAGCTCCCTGTGCCCCCATCAGTATGCCCACTTGGAGGCCAGAGAAGCTACATGGTCGGGGTGCCCGGCGCTCATGGCTGCTGGGGGAGCCCGTTAGAGGGCAGATCACGTACCCGACACCTTCCCTGCTTCTCTTTGCTCAGCTAAGGATCTCCTGGAATTGCCCTTCGGACAAGATGTGACCCCAGAGAGAGGAAGCCTTGCCCCATCCGAGTCAAGAGCGCAGGGCAACACTTCGCCCGTAGTAGCCCAACAGGAATGCCCATCTACTGCCCAAGTACAAGGCAGACCAGCTGGGAAGGTCCCAAACGTGCCAGGAGAGGCCTGGAGGTCAGGCACCGCCTCGTGTCGTGGACGAGGCAGCAGAACAGCAGGCAGCCCCGGGCACACACGCTCCGTGATGGACAAGGGCGGCCCCCTGACCTTCCCATCTCCTCTGGCTGGGAGGCTCTCTAGTGGCTCCCGTGGCCCACGGTGGGTCAGCGTGGCCCCTGTCCACCTGGCACTTGGCTGGGTCACGGTCTGTCCAAAGAGCACAGCTGGGCCAGCCCATCCTGGACCACACTGTACAGGACGCCCGGGCTAACTGCTAAACTCTCGGAGCGCCCTTGCTCGTGTGCTTTTGCAGGATTACACGTCTGATGACTGTGCCGGGCTGTGAAGGTGAAGGCCTGGGACCCAACCGGTGTGCAGCAAACTCTGGTTTCACCCCCACCTGGCGGGCAGGTGAGTCAGAGGACGAGACCCTTGGGGCCCTAACCCAGGCACCAGACTGCCTGGAACTTGGGCCCAAAGCCACAGAACCCTGATGAGAAGGGAAGAGCCTCAGCTGGGGCACGGGACTGTGGTCACCCTGCAGGCGGTCCTCCCATCAGCCAGGTTAATAACCTTCTCAGAAACCTGACCTCGATTTTGTCACCAAGGGTCTACAGAACCCAGGGCCTTGAGGGGTTGCCTTGGGCAAAGCTGTCCAAATAGCACACCCGGTGCCAGGACTCCGTGTGAGGGAAGGGTGCTGGGCACCGCGCTGTCTCATGCGAGGAGAGAGGGGGGCGGCCAGGTGAGGGACTGCAAGCCCCAGGACGCTCACCATCATGGCCTCCTGCACGGTCAGGTGTGGCAGCAGCATGTCGTCCTGCATGATGTAACAGGACACCTTCCGGAAGCAGCGTAGGTCCCGCGGGAGGCCGTTGATGAGGACCTCGCCCTTCATACCAGTCTCCCTGCAAGGCCAGCAAGAGCATGTGTCAGCCCGATCCCTCCTGCACCTCTTCCTCCTCCTCTTCCAGGGCCTGGGGAGGGGAGAGAGGACGGCCTCCCCCCAGCATCTTCTGACTGGACCAGTAGGGACACCAAGCCAGGCAGGGACGGGAGGCCCAGAACAGCACCAGAACTCAGAGGAGGGAACTGCACGAATAAAACACTCAGCGTGGAAAGGGAGAGGCAAGCGTGGGGCCTCTCTGGGATAGCACATTCGTAACAGGTGCCGGTGGACCAGACCAATGGAGATACACATGGACACTCCTACACGCAGCCACGAGGTCCCACGCACACCTCTGGTTTTGCAGGGTTTTATAAGGTGGGTGTATGGACAATCCTGTGTGTAGCAGAGGCTACACCAACCGCCCCGAAGGCCCCAGAGGCCAAGAATCTTCAGTCTGGGGTGTGGCCACTACATCAGAACCAGTTCCTGGGGGTTGCACGACTATGACGCTGATTGGGAGGACCACTGCAGGCCCCCTGGGCTCAGGCGGCTCAAAGAGGAGGGGGTCTGCGCCCTGAGCCTCCTCAGCCAAGCGATGGGAAGTTGTTCTCTCTGACCACAGTGGAGGCGGGGCATGCTATGTGTACTGTGGGGACGGAAGGGCACGGCCCCGCCAGCCACGCTCACTCCCTCACCCACAGACCCACTGGGCATCGCTGTGGCCCGACGCTCTTCTGGGTGCATCATCTCAGCCCAGGGACACAGTGGGAGCCATGGGCATCCTACTAAGGATCCCTTTGTTTCAGCCCTGCCTCCTCCATGAACAGAAACACAGAGGGTCTGTGGAGACCAGTGCAGTTATATCTGGTCTCCAACGTCCTCCAGCCCACTGCTGTGACCGTGGGCCCTGTGGTGGGCCCCTTCTTTCCTCCAGGGAATGGGTGGGATCAACTGGCGTTCCAGGGACCCAGGCTGGGAGCTCAGTTGTCTCCAGGTTGCCACCTGTGGTTCCAGGACGGCCACGTGCCGCGCAGGTTGGACAGCAGCTGAGGGTGTGCGATGAGCTGAGAAACGGCTGCTCCCACCAAACAGAAGCTACGCTCCCCTCCCGTGTCCCCAGCGTGACGCTGGGTGTTGGAAGTTTGGCTCTCACCTTTAGAAGTGAATACAACAGACAGGAATCTGCCATAAGTGAGACTTTTAAAAATCCTAATCTTCATCTTTAAAGACTAATTCAGAAGTCCTAAGGAAGGGGGGGTGCGGAATTTATCTTTCTTTGCCAGGAAATGAAGTTATTTTTAAAATGTATTTGCTGAAGTAGCAAATGGAAGCCATGAGATCTGAAGAGAACTGGCTTTAAGAGAGCGTTTTGTTAACACTTCTGAAGATTCAGTTTTCAAATCATTCTTACATGAATGTCACCGGACAGGATGTCGAGAGCTGTGGTTTCCAAACGTCGGAGCAGCTAACATGGCCACAAGCAAGAGTCGCGTGAGCTCTGGGCCCCAGCCTGACGCTGCTGCTTTTCTTCTGAAAATGGCTCATCTTACCTTTGACCTTCATTCGTACTCGTCTCAGCGTTCTCCTGCCGTCCCCCTCCCCAGCCTGGACCCCTCCATTACTTCCTGTCCCGTAGGGCCCGGCCCTTCTGCCCCAGGACCTCCCTCTCCTGAGCACAGCGTCCACCAGGTGACAACCAGCAGGTGCTGCCTTCTGATGCCCCCAAGGCCGGAGCTCTGTTCCCTTCCCAGATTCCAAAGCCTCTTAATGTGAGACACCCCTCAGGCTTCCCGGGAGCCTGCCCAGAGCCTTAAGAAGTGACGGGATGGACCATTCATACTGCTGGCCCCTGGCTGACCGCTGGGCGAGGGTCTGCTCACCTGTATCCGGCCAGGATGTTCATGAACGTGGACTTCCCAGCCCCGGAAGGGCCCATGATGGCCACCAGCTCTCCACTGTTGAACTTTCCAGAAATTCCTTTCAGAAGGGTCTTGTATCCTGTGAAAAGCAGATCACATTCATTTGCAAACCAGGACTCACTGGTTTTGCCCCCAGTACCGCAGAGGCAAACACGCAGTACACTTGGCTGCAGAACCAAGGCCAAAGGCAAGGTTTTTCACACCATGGTTCAGCGGTCCCCAACCTTTTTGGCACCAGGGACTGGTTTCGTGGGCGACAATTTTTCCACGGATGGCGGGGGAGATGGTTTCGGGATGATTCAAGCGCATTCCATTTATTGTGCACTTTATTTCTATTATTATTACAGTGTAATATACAGAGAAATAATTATACAGCTCACCACAATGCAGAATCAGTGGGAGGCCTGAGCTTGTTTTCCTGCAGCTAGAGGGTCCCATCTGGGGGTGATGGGAGACAGTGACACCCGAAGTGTGTTGCTATGTTCAGTCTACTCCATAAGACGCAGCTTGATTGTCACTTGCCACTCACTGATGGGGTTTTGATATTGAGTCTTCAAGCAATTGATTTATTATGATCTGTGTGCAGTGAAACCTCTCTGCTAATCATAATCTGTATTTGCAGCCACTCCCCAGCGCTAGCATTACCGCCTCAGCTCCCCCTCAGATCATCAGGCATTAGATTCTCATAAGGAGCGTGCAACCTAGGTCCCTCGCATGCGCAGTTCACAGCAGGGTTCGCACTCCTATGAGAATCTAACGCTGCAGCTGGTCTGACAGGAGGCGGAGCTCAGGCAGTAACATGAGCCATGGGGAGCAGCTGTAAATACAGATGAAACTTCGCTCGCTCCCCCGCTGCTCACCTCCTGCTGTGCGGCCTGGCTGGGGGGCGGGGTTGGGGACCCCTGCCATAATATTTATGAAAATGCTGAGTTCTGGGCAAGAAAATGGACCTCAGGTCTTTTGGATGTCTCTGCCTACTTCCTCGATTGCATGTCATGGGTGTATCAGTGATAAGTACCAGTGCACGTACAACGCTTTAGAGTTTACAAAGCCCTTTCGTGGACATCGTCTAGGGTACGAGGACTCCACCATTCTCATTTCGGATTGAGGAACTGGATGTCCAGTGGGCCTGGGCGACTTGTCTAGGACCCCAGAGCCAGTGTGAACAGATCCTAACCCAGGGCTGCACCACCCACCTCAATGGTCAACTCATGCCTTTATCAATTAAGTGATTAATTTATTATTTCATGTATGAATGTTCTATTTCTCATCTCTACCGGTATAAATTATTTGTATAGAATTTATTCACAAATCATTACTTTATAATTAAATGACTCATATATTAATAATTCATTAAGAATTAAAAGTTTATCATTTTGCAGTTGCATCACATTTCTTTGGACTTTCTGCCAAAACTCCATCCGAGAGATTTTTGAAAGGAAAAAAAAACTACACATGCCAGACGGAGTCACATTACTTTTTCTCAAGCAGACTGCTCAAATGAGCTACAAAGAATCAAATAGAAGCAACTGGATTCATCTAAAGGCTCCTAATTCCAAAACATTTTTCAGGGACTTCCCTGGCGGTCCAGTGGTTAAGACTCTGCACTTCCACTGCAGGGGGCACGGGTTCGATGCCTGGTTGGGGAACTAACATCCCGCATGCTGTGCGGCGCAGTCAATAAAATAAAGTAAAAATTAAATTAAAAAAAGAAGAAACACTTCTCAGTCCCTGAGAAACGTTCCAAGGACATACCCTTAAATGATCAGAATCGGGCAAAAGCGGTACTTTGGCTTCCCACGCAGAGCTGAAAGGCGCCTGATGAGGAAAGGGCCTGTGGAGCCCTTGACTGAGCCCTGGTCTTGGGCTCTGCACCTAGTCGCTCCCTGGACCCCCAAACCTGTGTGTCTACTCGAGCCCCAGCCTGGGTCTGGGGAGTCTCCTCCCAGCCGCCTCTCGTCTTTCACAGATGGGACACCCTAAACACCCAGCCTGTCACCAGCTGCCTCCCTGATCTGGATGGCAAGTCCCTGAGGACCTTTCAATCAGGCAGAGAGAAGCGGAAGCAAAAGGCAGGAAGCACGCGGCCCCGCGAGCTGACTCGTTACGGGGGGCGGTGGTCACCCCCGGCTGGGGGGTAAGGGGCCGTGGAGCAGACGGACGGGGGCAGGGGGGCCTGGGGGAGCAGCTCAGGACCACACGTGAGTCACACTCCTACCCCCGGGACGTGGGTGATGGCAGGTGAGCAAACACACGGCAGGGGAGCCAAAGGAGACCAGGGTTGGGGGTCGGGGACCCTGAAAGATCATGTCTGCCACGTGGTGGACAGATGGAGGGAAGAGCTGGGGGACAGCAGGGCCCCCTCCTCTGCAGGGCCAAGCCCCAGCGTGGGCTCCTCATGGGATGGAGCTCTGCGGAGGGGGGCCAGGTGCTCCGGCCCCGGGCCTAGGGGACCTGTGTGACATCGCTGAGGGAGCAGTAATGCCGGGCATCTGCTCATTACTGGCCTCCTGGGGGTGCAGGCGGCATCGGGGTTACTCCAGAGCAAACCTTCCTTTAGGCTGTTCTTCCCCTAGTTCAGAGCCGATCCCCGGCTGGTCCCCTGGCAACCGGGAGCCGCCCGGTTAGGGAAACGGATGGCTGAGGTGACCACTGGCCACTTAGAGGCCACATGCAGCCTGCCCCTGGGTCATGACGCCTGAGGACAGCCTCACCTTGGGGATCTGAGGGGTCCCTTCCCTCCAGCGGGGCCCATGGCTGCTGCTCTCACTGTGACCCGTGGTGTTGGCGTCCACACGGGGGCACCGGATAGTAACACTGCCAGGGAGCTCCCACAGGCTGTGACACCCACGGCCAGGACGCCAGGAACAGACATGGGTCTGGGAGGTGGGGGAGCGTCAGGCCTTTCAGGGGACAAGGCAGGCAGACCGGGGTTATAGACCACGGTTTTGTCATTTACAGCCAGCAAACTGGAGTCGGGGGTCTGGCTGTGGACCCCAGAGCTAAAGTGATACACGTGGAGCCAAGCGAGTTACCGGCCCCCCAGCTCTTGCTCTGGAGGGGCGTGGGCTCCCAGGGGGACGCGGAGCAACGGGCAGGGAGTATGTGTGACGTGATGCAAGGCCGGCCAGCTGAGAAGCGTCCTCACGTGCAGCTCCCCCTCTCGGGCGGAGTTTCTCTAATATCACAAACCTGTTTTTCTTTTAAAACGACAGACTTGCATTTGGGATTGAAGAATCTCTAAAGTGGCACTGGACTCAGAAGTCCAGAAGGTGTCCGTCCACCTGTGTCCTCCCGGACGCACAGAGATGGGGCGAGGAGACAGTGCACGCTCTGAAGCAGGCTGAGGGCCCGGGAGCTGGTCAGGGGCTCTCTCGTTGGAGCTGAGTTTGTGAACACGGGGGCATCCCTGTGTTCATGTAAGGAGATCGTCCTTCACTGCAGAGCCTCGCGGCCTGTCCCCTTATAGAAATAGGAAATGGAGATGTTCCGCCCCCCCAGCCCTACTTTCCCGCCATAAGCTCTGCTCAGCCTAGTTCTTGGCATAATGGATAAGCCGCCTCCTCTGTGTGCTGCGGGCGCTTGTTTACACGGGTGCTGGTCCTGGGCTGCTCTCCTGGTCCGGACAGTGAGCCCTCGGGATCTAAAGCACGGAAACCTCCTGAGAGGCAGGGCCACGAATGCCCATCAGTCAGTTTGTCTCATAGCCCCCGATGCTTCACATCTAGGGAATGTTGAGAGGGGTCTTCCTGGGGAAGAGGACAAAAGTAAAGTGTGATGTTTGGGTCTGGCTGAAAGACCAGTCGCACCCGGACATTTGGAGGAAATACTATTGTTGGAAGGGTGGCTAGAGCAGGTACCCAGCACACGGGAGGACCATGCGTCTGAGGGCGAAGAGAGGCCCGATGCAGAGGAGCAGACGTGGCTGAGAATCCTCGCGGCCCCACTGGCCCTAAGGGGAGCCCAAGGACCACCTCGCCTGGTTCGTCTTTGGTGTTCAAGAATAGTCTGTGAGAAGCAAGATCCGCTTTCCAGAGTTCTGCTTTACAAATGCCCTTGCTACGCACCGCGTGTTTTGTAAGGGGAGCGACAGACATGCCACAGCATTTCAAACTATCCCACGGATCCACTAAACTTGGAGCTGGTGGACGGGCCGGCCCTGTGCCTTGCCCAGTGGGCATCAGGAAGGGAAACCACGATGGTAAAACCGGTAAAGGCTTTCTCCATAAACCCCGCTAGTGACACGAAAATGAAGCCAACTGGAAGTGACTTGTCCATGATCTAATCCTTTTCAAGGGGAGTTGTGACATGTACAGAAAATCCACACGTCCATTCAGCACCCACCTGGTGGGGCTGTAATTGTCTATAAAGACATGGAGATAAAGATGCTTATTAACAGCTAGCGTTAAGTGAAACTGAAGGGCTTTCTTAGTTATGCCTGCAGTGACTTACTTTTAGAATGTTACCAGTTCGGAAAAAGCCTGTCCAGACATCCTGAGTTTCGAGAATGAAGGAGACATCTGAGCAGGCTACTTCTTCTAAAGGCGACGCCCGCCCGCGAGCGCCAAACCGAGTGCCCGACAGGAGCCCAGCGCCTGATACCTGCCCCCCACGCACACCTCCTTTTGCGCCCCGGCCCTAGCATTGCCCCTAGAGGCCGTGAACACCAGCTCCACGAAGACATGACCAGAACAGCCTTCTGAAGCACCGTGTCCTGTGTGTGGAGCGGTGCTTGGCACGTAGTGGTCACTGAGAAAGCATCCATGACGTTAAAAATAAGAAGGTGAACTCTTTGCACAAGTGAATTCAGAGTGACAGCCACTGCCTCGGGCATTGCCATTTGGTTGCCACTTCTTTCCAAGCCACACCCAACAGGACCAGACCCCTCTGGCGAATGCTGGGCCAGCAGGAAGCGGCCAGGAGCTCCCGGAGGACCAGCTGTCTGGATGGTCTCTGAGATCAACTCACAGGGCGGGGCGGGCACTGCCTTACGGAGGGGCCGTGGTGTCCCTGTGTCTCACATCCTGTAAGTATAAACCCACGCCCAGTCGCCAGTAAACGCTTACGTAACAGCAATCAAAATGTGCACATTCCATCATTTCTGAGTAATCACTTTTTTTTTTTTAATTTTTTATTTATTTAGGTGATCAGCGGGGTTGTTTTTGTTTTTAAATTTATTTATTACTTATTTATTATTTATGTTTGGTTGTGTTGGGTCGTCGTTTCTGTGCGAGGGCTTTCTCTAGTTGCGGCAAGCGGGGGCCACTCTTCATCGCGATGCGCGGGCCTCTCACTATCGCGGCCTCTCTTGTTGCGGAGCACAGGCTCCAGACGCGCAGGCTCAGTAGCTGTGGCTCACGGGCCCAGTTGCTCCGCGGCATGTGGGATCTTCCCAGACCAGGGCTCGAACCCGTGTCCCCTGCATTGGCAGGCAGATTCTCAACCACTGCGCCACCAGGGAAGCCCCTGAGTAATCACTTTTGATGCAAATTTTATTGAAGTATAGAATACACAGAGAAAAGTGCAGACGTCTTAAGTGTACACATGGCTCAATATACGCCCCCAGACAGAACCACCCACGGAACCAGCCCCCAGATCAAGAAGCAGGAGGCACAGAGCCTCTGGAGGCCCCTCAGGTCCCCTGCCATCAGTTCAGTGCGTAACTGCTTTTGAATCTTAAATAGAACCCTTAGGGTGTTGATTTTTAATCAGAGGAACACATCTTTCCCAAACAGAGAAAGAAAAAAAGATAATTTCCTCCCTTGGAAATGAAGACACCCCTCCTTTGCTACGGACGAGTCAAGGAAAACCCCTTAGATGGGAAACCACTTCCCAGTGTCCGGCGGTGAGTGCCTGTTTGTGGCGTGTGGCCCCTGCCCTCCTCCAGCCAGACAGCAGCTCCTGGGATGAGCTGATTCTTGCTCAGAACGTACGTCAGGAAACCAGGGAGAAACAGAGAGAGCGACTGTCACATTTCCTACGTCAGCTAACGGCGCTTTAAAGAAAAACGGTCCTTGTCAACACCTCCGAGGTTCCGTAAGGTTGGCCGGGTAGGGGGATGGATCTTCTCACTGTAGACACGCGCCCTTGAAGGAGGGGCCGGGGAGCAGCCCCACCCTCGGGAAGCGCCAGCCCTGGGCGCCCTCACTCAAGGTCAGCACAGGCCAGCTTTGAGACATCTTCCCCTCCACGCCCCACAGCAGGCTGAGTCCCGGGTGCCTCTCCATATTGCGCAGAGGAGAAACAAGGGCTCAGAGAGGGTTCGTGACCTGCCCGAGGCCACACAGCGGCTCAGCAGAGGAGCCAACATTCCAACCACTTCTGCCCGACTCCAGAGCGGCCAGGAGCCTCTGCCAGCCCGGGGAGCACAGCCAGGGGGTCCAGGCAGCCTCACCCGTCCCTCCTTCCACGTGCAGGCCTGCTCCCAGTGAATCCCGAAGGTCAGCTCAATTCGGGAATGCGCATTTAGTCTGCTGTTGCATGAAATATTTAACAGAGGATGGGCAGAAACCACACACCTTCCTTCCCCAAAACATGAGATGCCCTTGGTCACCGAGGGCCGTGGTTGCCACCTGGTTGCCAGCAGCCTCTCCCAGGGGCAAGATGTTCTGAAAGCCAAGCTCCCCAGATCCCTCTGTGCGTCCAAAGGGCTCCTGACTCGTCCAATCGTCCCTCATCTTTCAATGTCTTTTTCCTTTTTATGAAATGTCCTCAAGTTTGAAAAAAAAAAAAGGAAAGAAAGAAAACCAAACGCTTCTTGCCAGGATGTGGGAAGCTTCTTTTGCCGGAGCGGGGGACTCAAGCCCCGCTTCTATGAAGGACCCTCACTGCATGTCCAGTCTCCAGCCCACGTGCACGCTCCCTGTGGTTGCTTCTCATGAACCCCTCTCGCCTTCACGGTCAGGAGCGGGGTTGGCGGGGGCCACATACAGATTCGTGAAGAAGGGGCAGAGCAGCAGTGTCGCCGGCAACCTGGGGCCTGTTGCCTGAACCCCTCGGGAACCGTTAGGCCCCCGACCCCATTACCTGCAGAAAATAATAAGCGGCTGGTCCCTCAGACTCCAGCCAGTGGCCTGCTCACTCAGGTTTCATTTTAACAAGCTGCGGTCTTTGTAACAAGGGGCAGCTCTTCTAGGGAGATGCCAGGGTCCGTCAGTCTGTTTCCGAGCCGCACTGCACAGAGGCCTGTGGTCTGACCGTGCAGCGGGGCCGGGCTGGCCCGTGGGCACCCTCCCAGGCAGGCTATCTGAAGGTCCAGTGCCACAGCGGCAGCTCTGCCCTTGGGACCCTCGGCGGCGTCGGGGGGATAAGTGTGCCACAAAAATATTGGACGTAAACCACAGGGACCACAGCCAGCGTGTGTACAGCTCACAGAGGTGACTGGGCCACACAGAACCTTCCTCCTCTGAGCCTCGTGGCAAAGAGGTGAGTTTCACCACAGAGGAGGGTCCCCAGTGGGCAGAGAAGCCGGCCTGCAGGGGAGAGGGGGAGGGGGCCTCCCAGATTCCCCTCCCATCCTCGCCTGGTCCCCTCTCATCCACCCCCAGGGTCTCCACACCCATCAGCCAGGCTCCGAGACAGAGTTTCAGATCCCGCTGGTTCGTACCCTCACTGGGAGACCCCTCTCACACAGGAGAGGATAAAGCACACACCGAACCGCCCCCTCTAAGCCCACCCCCATCTCTGCACATCCAGGAGGTCAGTTTTCCAAGTAAAAAAACAGATCACTGTCAGCACTGACCACCTGGCCACCAGGGACACCCGAAACCCCTACGGATGCCTCCTTGTCGAGACCCCCTGCAGCTACAAGGAGGCCCCTAAGCTACTGGGGCGGGCTGGGGGTGCCCCGCGCCGTCTGAAGACGGTGCTCGGGGATTCCGTGTTGGAAGGGGAGGGGGCAGGAGGACACTGGTGAGGGGCCAGCAGCCCACGTCGAATCGAGGGACGCCGGCCTCCGGGTGCTTTCCCCGTTCCTGGGATGTCTTTCCGTTTTTTCTTTCTGCTGATGGATATTTTCCTGCCATCAGCTCCTTGGCTCCCTGGCAGAAGCGGGGCTGGGGAGGGGGAGGGGTGGGCACAGGAGACCCCCGTCCTGCCTTCTGCTGCCACCTCTGGTGTCACCAGTCAGGTGGGTGGGTGGGTTCAGATCCAGGTCTCTAATTGTCCAGGATTCCACGCACGCATATCCACACTCCTGCCTCCTTGCAAATAGCGAGCTTTTAGATATTTGAGCAAGCTCTTTTTAAATGTCTCAACTCTAAAAGGACCAGAGCAAAATCATTCAGAGGCAACAGGGGGAGGGGAGAATATGTGACTTTCAGTCACCTCCCAGTTTCAGCACAGTTCATGTGTCATGGAGGGACAAGACCTTGGCTGGTCAAGTGCTGACAACTCACATCTCAGGCCCTTCGGGAGGAGTCTGGTCCCAGCTCGGCCACCACCGAGCTATGGGACTCGGGCCAGTTCCCAGAAATGATCGCTGCCCCATCTCCAGATCTCACCTCAGGGTAGAGGTAAGCGTCCGCTCTAAACATGCGTGGCCCATGTCACCGGCTTTATCCGAGAGGTGACACACGGTCCTCACCTTCCTCCACGGGTTGGTCCAGGAAACTGCAATCCTTTGCCCTTCCTGACCTGTGAACCCTGGCATGACTGGTGTTGACAGAACAACACGTCCGGGATACAGTGACCCTCACTGTAGGGGGACTGACAGCGTGGAAGCAGTGCCTCCAGAGGCCATGACCTTGTGCAGTAAATGCACACAGAGGGACTTCCCTGGTGGCGCAGTGGTTAAGAATCCGCCTGCCAATGCAGGGGACACGGGTTCGAGCCCTGGTCCGGGAAGATCCCACATGCCGCGGAGCAACTAAGCCTGTGCGCCACAGCTACTGAGCCCGCATGCCACAACTACTGAGCCCATGCACTGCAACTACTGAAGCCTGCGTGCTCTAGGGCACGCGTGCCGCAACTCCTGAGCCCCAGTGCTGCAACTACTGAAGACCGTGCACCTAGAGCGCGTGCTCCGCAACGAGAGAAGCCACCGCAATGAGAAGCCCATGCACCGCAACGAAGAGTAGCCCCCACTCGCCGCAACTGGAGAAAGCCCGCGTGCAGCAACGAAGACCCAACAGCCAAAAATAAATAAATAAAATAAATAAGTAAATAAATAAACGCATATACAACTGCCTGACAGGCGCAAAGACGTGCTTCCAGCAATCCTGCCAATTTCACAAGATGAGTGACAGTTAGATAAGCCAGACAATGGCCAGCTCCTCAAAAGCCACACTGGCTCTGGTCACCTCCATAGTCCCCAGGCCAGCACGGCACCCCTACCAGGGAGGCCTCCAGGAAGCGCTCCTTGAATGGCTGGTCAGGTGGCAGCAATGACAAGGTTCAAACCCTGCAGACCAGGCGTTGGCGACGTTTTTCAGTAGGGGGCGGGATCATCAATATTTTAGGCTCTGCAGGATGCACAGCCTGTCAGAACCACTCAACTCTGTGCACAGTTTTGCCACAAAAGCAGCCAGATGTAACGAACAGACGTTAACTATATTCCCATAAAATTTTACTCAGAGAACCAAGCGGTGGGTCAGTTTGGTCCCCAGGCCATTGTTTGCCGGCCCTGCCCTAGGACCCTGGGGCGGGGTGAGGCCCAGCACCAGCTACAGCCACTTCCTATCACGTTATCCCTCCAGTTAAGGAGGGGGCACCGGTTCTCGGGGCAGAACAGGAGCGCTGAGGCGGGTCTGAGAGCAAGGTGCCCACTTTACATCCAGAAACAAGGACGAGCAGTCACCTGGGCCTCAAGGAGCTCTGGACAGCACGTTCTCCAGCATTCCAGAATGAATGACGCCAGCTCGGCCAGCACGAGAGAGAGGGGACGGCCTGCGGGCGTACCAGCCGCTAGGAAAGCTTTGGGCTGGCTGCTCTCCCATCCCTCCCAGACTCCCCAGTGTGCCGCCCCAGCTGGGACACGAAGCCGCTGCCAGGGGCACCACCGGAGCCACGGCCTCGAGGGCCACCTGCGGGGCAGCCCTCATCAGACGTCCTGAGAGCAGGTGCTGCAGCTGTCCTGCTCCAGTGGCCCCTCCTCTGATAGAATGTTCTAGACCGTGTCTCCAAAGCTCACCAGGAACAGCAGTGTCACCTACAAATTGTCACTTGCCATCTACCTCTACAAGGATTAAATTATGAGCCACTGCAGCCGCTGACCTTCAACACCGCCTGAAAGGAGTTCAGGGTGGAGAACAGGAATGAGGCACTCTGTGCTCTGGGAAAAACTGGCAGAACAGGCCTTCAGAGAGTTAGATATTTTCGGGAGAAGATTTATGAGCCCAATTCTGGCATCTCCTCGTTATCTAGAAAAGCACTAAAATCCTTCATGCTGACATCTGCTCCTCGTGACTAGCAGTAACCTTCACAAGACTAGTAGAACCTTCTGCAAAAAATATGTGCTTGATGGCATGTACTCCCTCTTCACCAAAACCACATATGTACTGACCTTCCCCCTCCCTCTCTGGAGCAGCTTCTCAGAGCTCTCTGAGATGCTGTCCTCGTTTTGCCCCAAATAAAACTTAACTCACAATTCTTACATTGCGCTTTTTTTTTCCCCGTCAACAGCAGGAACACGTTCAGAGCAATCTCCAACTGCAACCCCCAGGGTTGTTTACAGGCCCAGATTGTTGGAGACTCAGGGTGAGGAGAACTCTGGGTGGAGGGAGGGAGGGAGGGAGGGAAGGATGGATGGGTGGGTGGATGGACAGAGGGAGGCGGGGTGGGATTCATGCTCTGCCTCACTGGGGGTGGGGCAGAATAACAGTCCCCAAGGATGGCCACATCCTAACCCTTGGCATCTGTGAATACGTTGTCTTACATGGCAGAAGAGACTTTGCAGATGGGATTAAATGAAGAATCTTGAGATGGAGAGATTATTCTGCATTATCCTGGGGGTTCCAAAATCATCACAAGGGTCTTTACAAGGGAAAGAAGTAGCAGGAGAATCAGAGGCAGCAGTAGGAGATATGACGATAGATGCAGAGAACAAGAGAGAGAAATTGGAAGATGCAACTGTTAGCTTTGAAGGTGGAGGAGGAGGCCACTGGACCAGGAATGCAGGTGCCTCCAGAGGGAGAAGAGGAAGGGAAGGGATTCTTCCCCGAAGCCTGCAGAAGGAACACAGCCCTGCTAACACTTTGATTTTAGATTTCTGAACTTCGACATTTTCAGGTAGTAAACTTGTGTGTGTTTTTAAGCCACCCAGTTTTCAGCAATTTGTTATAGCAGCCACATGAAATGAACACGCCCAGCCTCCCACTGCCCACACCAGCCACGCCCCCGCAAGGCCTCCTGGGTCCTCCCTGGGGGACCACTTCCCTCTGAAGATAACTTCCTGCTTCCTACATGAACATTATGTAAAAGTTGCACTTTTTAGCCAGCAAGCCTTCACAAGGGGCAGTGTTCTGAGAAGGAATGTTCTAGAAGTAATGAGAGCTGCCATCTTGCAGCTTTTCCAGGGGTCCTCCTCCAATCCAGGGTCATTCTCAGACTTTCCTGTGCAGACCACGTGGGCACGAAGCCTGGTTAAAGCATCCCCAGTGCAGGCTTTTCATAATGAGGTTAAAGGATTCGATTAAGCTCTGTCCAATTAAATGTGAAAAGAAAGATGATCGACCTTGGAGCTTCCAGTGGGGACCTCGGGAGAGGGGGGAGCACGGGGGCGGGTGGCAGCCCGGGCCTCATTCCCAGCCGTGCTCATGGCTGGACAGTGGCCACGCACAGGCCGTCCACCATCCTGGCCTCAGTTTCCCCTGATGAAAGAAGAGGTCTACCCTCCAAAGACCCATAATTCACCAGGTGTGCGTCACGTGGGGCTTTCTTCCCTGGACAACCAAATGTCAGCTGAGGTTCAGGTGTGGGCTTTTATTGAAACGGCCAAGAGTCCCAACCTAAGGGCCGGAGACACGGAATTCCATCTGCAGACTCAACGCTCACGGCAAACGTTGCTATTGAGGCTGAACCCAAGTTTACCGGCGTGCAGAGCCTGGCCCAGAACCTTTCCTCAATATGAAGCAGGTCTTTCATTTCACAGAGATGTTTTTCAGTTGGTTCTAAACAATGACAACTAAAAAGAAACGAGGGAGCCCAAGCAAATTACAAAGAGCCAGGCAATAAACCCAGATCACTGACTATTTTCAAATGGATGTGTCTTTAATTTTTTTTTTTTAACGGTAAATTTTTGCACAGCAGACTCACAGGATTCTAGAGTGAGACGTTTGCTAGCTCTGCCAAAGAAGACTTGCCCAACCCCAATGCACTGCCCTCATACCACACACATCACTGGCTCTCTCCTACCCGGAACTGTGCTCACTGACTGTGTATTTTCTCTGCTGAGAGGTA
Organism: Balaenoptera acutorostrata; assembly: GCF_949987535.1. Classification (NCBI taxonomy): domain Eukaryota; kingdom Metazoa; phylum Chordata; class Mammalia; order Artiodactyla; family Balaenopteridae; genus Balaenoptera; species Balaenoptera acutorostrata. Next base: position 148,430,490 of record NC_080067.1, on the reverse strand, counting down.
GAAACGAGGCAGACATTCCTACCCAGCTGATGAAAATTAACGTCGATGTCATGGGATGCGAATATTACGGCAATCAAAGGATTGTCTGATATGGTGAGCACGAATCACTCTGGATCCTTCTCAATGTTTGGAAAGCAGGAAGGGAACATCAGCTCAATGCTGGGAGAGGGAAGTGGGGCTGCGGGACACAGAAGAGGCGGCCTTGGCCGCTCAAGAGAGGACAAGTCGTGTTCTGGTTGTCCAGTCGCCTCTGGAAGGAAGTGTAAATGTCTCCTGTGCTCGCCAGTGTTGTCCATTGTACCCAACTGGCATGGAGCAATTCAGCCCATATGCACATGCTCCATCCTCATGAAGCGTCATTTTCGGGAACTCCTTTGCTGGTGTGATAGTTGGGCTCACTCTCGCCATGTAGGGAAGCACCTCTGGACTGCAGGCGTTTCGGTGGCCAGTTCCATCACATTCTAATGTGTGTGAAATTCTTCTTGACCACGAATTTAAACACATTCCAATTTCTGGAGTGTTGTATCCACTGTGGGGGGATGAGCACAGCGGGTGGGTGGCCTGAGGGAGGGGTCGGCCAGAGTCTGGATGTCCCAGCATCGTGCCTTCCCGCGGTCAGTGTCTATGCCCTCACACTGGCCCAGCAACAAGCTTTGGGACGAGGCTGCTTAGAGGAGGGGGGACGGACAGTGGGTCTCAGCTCATCTATCCCCAGCACCAAGCAAACTCCAGCACGTGTCCTCCTGAAGCTGCGTCTCTCTTCACCAGCCCTGTGCCTCCTTAATAATAACTCCGTCAACAACGAGGGATAATTCAGACCAGACACTGAATGGGAAATAATTCTGCAGAGCCGCCAGCCCCGTGGTCCCCAATATCACCTGCATGTGGAGTCTTCCTGGAGCTTTGGAAACAATTTTGATGGAGTCGGTCTGGCCCCAGGGGCCCCTCCATCGCCCTACAGCTGTGCCTCTAGTTTGCTGTGTGACTGGGGCCAGTTTCTTCGGCTTCCTAGACTCACCTTCCTCACCTGGTGATGGGCAGGAAAGAGTACTTGACCTTAAGGGTGTTTGTGAAGATAGAACGAGATCACGTGTTTGAAGAATGTCACAAGGAGCTGCAGGTAGATGATGTAATAAGCAGTGGTCGCTAGAGATGCAACTGGGACAAAACGCATCCCGGGAACCGCAAGCCATGTGACATCAGTGTCTCTTCACCTGAGGAGGAACAGCTGGACCACCATCCTCATTCACGTGGACTGAGGATGCCACATGTGTCCTGCCGCATCTGCAGGGAAGGGGCGCCCACCTCAGGGTTAACATCCTGGATTTGGCTGCTCAGGCTTGTGATCATTTTCAATGAGCCAGAGCCCATTTCTGGAAGGCTCCAGAATGCCTCCAAATGCTGCTGGGTGCAAAGAGGCTGGTCAGCCTCTGTGAGGAGGGACAGGGCTGCCTGGGAACTTTGACCCCAGCCTCCCCAGGAGAGGACCTGCATCTGTTTACACCATGAGAACCGCTGTCTCTCAGTGGCTCAGGGTCCCAGAGAACACTGATGGGACATTGCTGGGAAATCATTTCCTGTCACCCAGGCTACACAGGTCACCTGGAATCACAGCCCCCTCAAGCCAGCACTCCTGGGTTGGGTGCTCAGAGCAGCTCTGATGCTAATGCCAAGACAACATGCTGTGCACCGCTACGTGCACACACACACCATGAACACACATACCATGTACACACATACCGTGTACACACACTACATACACTGTGTACACACATACACACCATGCACACACACATACTGCATACATACATACACTGTGTACATATGCACACCTTGTACACACAGTGTACACACACATACTGTGTACACACACACCATGTACCCACACATACCATGTACATACACACACTGTGTACATACACTGTGTACACACACACACCGTGTACACACATACCGTGTACACACATACCGTGTACACACACACCGTGTACACACATACCATGTACACACACATACCATGTACACGCACTACATACACTGTGTACACACATACACACCATGCACACACACATACCGTGTACACACACACACTGTGTACATACACACACCTTGTCCACACACTGTGTACACACACATACTGTGTATACACACACCATGTACGCACACACCGTGTACACACATACCATGTACACACACATACCATGTACACACACTACATACACTGTGTACACACATACACACCATGCACACACACATACTGCGTACATACATACACTGTGTACATATGCACACCTTGTACACACACTGTGTACACACATACTGTGTACACACACACCACGTACCCATACATACCATGTACATACACACACTGTGTACATACACACACCTTGTACACACACATACCATGTACATACACACACTGTACATACACACACCTTGTACACACACTGTGTATACACACACACACCATGTACACATACACCCCATGTACATACACTGTGTACACACACACACCATGTACACACACACCCATGCCCCACAGGCAGCTAGTTCATCAGCACACTGGCAGTGGAGCCCCTGCCCCAGTGCAGATACTAAAATATAGACAGGAGTTATTCACATCTGCTTGTCAGGCATGAAGCAGTTTTCTTCTATCACTGCAGTATTTTTATCCTTCTAAAAGAAGAACTGGTCTTTTTCACAAGTTTCTAAACCTGCTAGAACGATGAAGAAAAAAACATCCTTCTGATTACTTAAATTATGCCAAAAGCACCAATAAGGTTGCCAAATAATCTCCTAGTATCACGTCAACTTCAATCTGAAATCAACACAGCAGGTCCATTTCTGCACCCAAAGTCGTGCTTTTCCTCTAGATGCCAACATTGACCAGATAAGCCCAGCTGCACTCCCCACCCCTACCCCCTCCCCCTTCCCCCTCCCCATCAGTCTCCCCTTGGAGCTGAAAGGGGCTCTTGGTGAGAACAGACAGCCTTATTCTCCAGAGCCCTCTTCCTCCCTCTCCAAGAGAAAGCTCAAGGCAAAAAGGACAAAGGTCCATACTCCAAACACCGGTGACATTTCCTTCTCCCCCACCTGCTTCTTCCCCCTAATGCCCAAGGGGCGGCTCATCAATGCCTCACTTCTCCTTATTAAGGGGCAAAGCCACACCCACAGCTAAGACCTGTTCTTGTTTTTTGCACCTTCTGAAATTGAAAGGGGGCTTTTTCACTGACAATAACAACAAGAACCAGGTCTGGGAAGCTGGGCTTAAAAATATCAACATGGACCCGACCATAACATGTGGAGGCTTCTGAGTCACGGGGAGGGAACACCACTCGTGAAATGAGGACACCGTCATTTGTCCCCAAACTGCGCAGAGAGCACGTCACCCGCTGCCAACCCTCGGGGGATGTTACAGCAGGAAGTCCACTCTGCCTTCAGAACAGCTGCTCAATCTGTCAGGCTGTGAACACGGACCCCTGGATTTTTAGCAGGCGCTCACGCTCTGGAAGTCGACAGGGCAACAGACACGGCGGCAAGCTTTCTGGACGGTTCTCCCGAGGCGCGACTTTAATGGACGTAAAATGGTCCCCTGGGGACTTCCCTGGCGGTCCAGCAGTTAAGACCCCGCGCCCCCAATGCAGGGGGCCTGGGTTCAATCCCTGGTCAGGGAACTAGATCCCGAATGCCGCAACTAAGACCTGGCACAGACTAAATAAATATTTTTTAAAAACACACAAAACCTCCAGGGACACCCAATCACAGTGGGTCCCCACGCTTTAAAAAAAAAGATGGTCCCCTGACCATAGCTCAGGGATGCTTTCCATCCCTTTTTCCTGAGAGCCTCTCCCCGCTTCACCACCCCAATCTCCCTCACGTTTCGGGGTCCCTGTCAGTCTGTCTGCCTGCCCCCGCCCCCCACAAACCCAGTGCCCCCCAGGTTCCACTTCTGCCCCGATCCCGAGCAGAAACAGCCTCTCATCCTTCTGCTGAGGGGCTCTAAGCACTCTGAATTTCGCTGGCCATTATCACGTCAGTAGGTATTGTGCACAATGATGCTGTGCCCACAGCACTGCCAAGGGGGCGCACACGACCTCCTCTCGCCTCTCATCCCACAACACTGCTGGGAAACCCACCACCTTAAAATGCGCCCCTGCAACACAGAGCTGCTTGCCTGTCCTTCAAAGCCCACTACTCTGCAGACCTGGAGGACAGTGGCATGTCAGGGGCCACTCGGCAGAGTCGCTGAAATGCAATTTCCCTTTCGTGTTCCCCAGAAAAAAGTCATAGCACCGAGGGTGGAGCCCAGCTCCTCCCAGGTGGGCTCCTGGCCTGGGGGCAGTGGGATGCTGGCTGCAACTGCCCGACAGGTCCCATCAGATGGGGGCCTCCCTCCCTACCAGGATCCAAGGGGCTCTGTGAGCAAACCAGGCAGTGGGCTGCATCCCAGGCCTTGCTGAGCTGAGCCCGGCACGGTTCTGGCCCACTCCCCACCCGCCGAGGGGGCACCTGCGCTCCCCTGGTCTGATCCTGCGACCTGCTCTGGGCACCTGCCCTGACAGGTGCTGTGGTCTCTGCCCCTCGCCCGTGCTCCCGGCTGACATGCCCACGCCGACCCTGGCGTCTCCCGCTGGAGCAGTGACCAGCCCTCGATTCAGGGCAGAGCAGGTGTACTCCCTGGGGACCAGCTGCCCCCAGGCTGGGATCTGGATTTAGATGTCTCGTCTGCTGCTTCCTGAAGCTCTGGCCACACCCGTCCCCACGTGTCGCTGTCACATGCAGGCATGCGGGGACTCTGGAAGGCAGAGCACACAGGTGGCAGCTCCAGCACAAAAGTCCCTTCCACTGCTGTGCCCAAGCAGCAGCTGCCCCTGAACCTCGCTCACTGCCGCCACCACCTGTCCTGGGACGACATCGAGAGGTGGCCTTCCCTCCAATGACTTCCCAAACCCCGTCCCCAAAGCGGGTTAAAATCCAAGCGGTGAACCTTGAAATCCAAGGTTGCCGGGAGGAGGGAGGAAAGATCACCTCCAACCCGCAGTCACCCAGCCGGGGAGATGCTCCAGGTCCCCAAGCAACTCATCTGTGAATAAAGCTTTCTCTTGGGACGCATTTCAAAGCTGAATGACATCGGAGCCACCTTCTATTAAAGGAAGATCACACTGCAACCCCAACCAGAAGCCACAGACTCTCAAGAAAGGCACAGGTAAGACTCTCGAACAGGACAGCCCAGAAGGTGAGCCAAAATGCCCCGCACCCAACAGCCGCCCAAGCTCTGTGCCTCTGAGCTCGGCTTCCCAGCCCCGCTGGCCGATTCGCAGTAGGGGGCCTCTATTTCACGAGAGCCGGGATCACTGCTCTGATACAGCCAACGGCTGTACTCCTGGCCCCAAATTCATACTGTGAAAGGGAAAGAGAAAACAAAGCAAAAATCAGCACGCACACAAAGGCAGGTGCAGAGCAAGTTGGAAGCAGGGCTTGGCTGACCACCACTGGGCTTTGGCGCTTCCCCGAATGTTTACGTGAATGACATTTTTCAGAGACCGGCAGCCCCCAGCTGATGCGCATCCAAGTAGCCAGGCAGAGCTGGAGATGCTCGGCTCAGCCACTGGCTGCTGTGCGGGAGCACTTTGGGGGCAGTTTTAGACACAGCAGCTCAGAGAGCTGCTGTATTTCCACAATGGGGATTTTCAAGAGCTCAGAGACCTGGCCGAGGCGGCTGCCACCTGCTTCGTGAACTTGCCCTGTGTCCTGTGGAGAGAACGCTGCACATAGGGCTGACCGTGTGCCCGTTATGTGTCCTCGACAGGCTCCGGGGACACATCCTGGACCAGTGGGGCTCCCGGGTGGGATGCTGGGCCTCTCAAGGCTCCCTCTGGATGGGGCCCCCCATCTCCCTCCAGGACTGACTCTACGTGCCCCAGCCTGGGGTTCACGGCCTTCCTTCCACAGTACAGGTGAGCCCTTCTAGGCCCATCTCCCTTTACCTCCCTTTACCCACTGCCTCAATTTCCCTGCATGCCGGGCTGGTCTGCTTGGGGTCTCCCCAACCCGCCCGTGCTGGTGCACTTCCTCCACTGAGAATATGCACACCGTCCTCTCTCAACCTTGCCTACCTGTTCTTCAAACCAGTTTCCTGGCCCCCGAGGAAGAGAATGACCTTTATAGGGTGACAACAGCTCAAATCTTAAATCCACCCCTCGCGTATCATGGGACTTGGGGCAACTTGATGTAGCTCTGTGAGCCTCTGTTTTCTCATCCATAAATTGGGGATACACATACGTCCTAACACTGGGTGCTGCTGGAAGATGAAATGACATGAGGACTGGGAAGCATTCCATCCGTGGGTGGGTCTCAAAGACCGCCCCCCCACAAACCTAAAGCAATGGCTTCTTCCTCCAAGCAACTGGGCCATTTTCATCCATTTGTTCAATTTGCCCATCCGTCATTTCACCACCTTGAGAGTCAAAATGGGAGGCCTGGAGGCAAGCCAGCTGATCCCGTGCCCGCCTCCCTCCTGGGCCAATGACAGAGTCCCCTGGGCCCCAGGCTCCTCACCTTCAAGGGGAGGGCGGTACAGCTCCATCCGGGCTGTAGGTGGGTAAATAAGGCAGCAGGTGCCAGGCGGGCACAGAGCCTGGCACCGAGTGGGTGCTCATCACGCTAGTTACTATTATCGACGTTGTGTTGCGATCACATCTATTGTTGGCAGCTGTGTACTTATTAGCTCTGCCGTGGTTCCCCTTCCCAGGTGGCTGGCGGGTCTCCCCCTGGAAGCCCGACCCTCCCAGGTACCGGGAGCAGGCCTTCCACACACCGCTGTCTGCTCCCTGGTCTGACTCCTGAACAAATCCCCAAGCCAGCAATCAGGCATGATAGGAGGAAAGGTACAATTGCAAGAGAGACAAAAAAGCTTGTGTTATCCTCAGTTCGGTGAACACGAGGCATAGAACCGGCCTGAGTTCACGGTACCGTGTGAGAGACCCTGATGTAGACAAGCGTGCCTTCTGCTGACACCATGAGTGACCCCAGAAGACCAAGAACAGCCACAGGGGAACCCACGAGCAGGCCAGGAGGAGGCATTTCTCCCGAATGGCCTTGACTCATTCCCACGGACGCCCCAGTGCCCATCTTCAGGCGCCCCTTCCAAGGAGCGAGCTTGAGTGCGGCTTCTCAACGTGTGAGCGCCACTGCAGGCAGCTGCCTGTCCCTGGGGAGCCCAGAGCCACCCTCCCGGTGCAGGACATCCACAGGAGCCCCGAGGAGACCAGAGGACGATGCAGCGCCCAGCAGCACGGGGAGGGCGAACTGGGTTTCAAGCTGCCTTCTGTCCATTTAAATGCTTTCAAAATGTGACCAGAAGGGCCAAACCCCACCAAGTCCCGGCTCAGCTCCAGCCCCTGCTTTCCCCTGGGAACACGCCTTCAACAGGGCCCCTACAGCACCGGCCAGCAGAGTGGCGGGATTCGCCCCAGGAGAACGCCCACCACCCAAATAGGATCACCCAGCTCCTGCCAGGCCTCACCGCTCTGTCTTCATTTTGTGTCACTGCCTCCTGTGGTTCCCGGTCACCCAGGCTGACAGGATCCCCACCGCCCCGTCCCCGTGTGCACTCACCTCATTTCTGCACGGTCCCGTCCCTTCCTTTTTTTAATTTCTGTGTACTTTACATTTACAAGATGATGATGATGATGTGATGACAACTACGATAGCCGATGCGTATCCAGACGCACCATGCCCTGCACTCTTCTGGGCTCTCACGCGTATTAACTTTGATTCTCACCACAGCCCTATGTGGTACAGACCTTAATATCCCCATTTTACAGGTGAGAAAATTGAGGCACAGAGAGCTAAAATAACTTTCTTAAGGTACCATGGCTAACAGGTGGAGGGCCAGAACTTAACACCAAGCAGTCGGGCTCTAAGCCCATACTTCACACTATAATAATTCTCTAATGCAGATTGCATGTTTGTGAGGTTTAAAGAAGAAAAATAAATGAAGACACACGCTGTGCCCCTCCTGACCTCAGTCCCCTGCCTCACTCCAAATGTCACCATTGTCTTGAATTGTATTATTCCCTTTTGTCTCTATTGTATCACATTTGTATTTATCCTTAAATAATGTTGGTAAGTTTTGCATGTTTGGGGGGCTTATATAAACGGTATCATAATGTGTGTCTTCCAAGAATTGCTTTTTTCTCCTCTCCACTTTATTTTGTCCGTAAGATTCATTTTTGTTGATGGTATGACTGTGCTCATTTTCTTTCACGCTTCTACAATGTTCCACCGTGGAGTTAACCACCGTTTGTTACCCACTCTTCCTTCGATGAGCGTTTGGGCTGTCTCCAGCCTTTCTGCTATTACGAAAAACACACGACTGCATTGCGCACACCTAGGAGGGAAAGTGCTGGGTCACCAAGCGTATGCGTCTTCGACTTGGCTTCATAAAGCCAGATATGTTCTCCGGGGCTGCACCCCTCCACGCCCCCGGAAGAGAGGGGTCGGTCTGGAAGAGCATGCTCCTTCTACATCCTCACCAACGCTCCGCAGTGAGGTTCTTTGTCAAAATGTTGATCCCTTCTTTTCTTTTGTAGTCGTTTCCTGGAGCTGCCTCAATAAGTTACCCCAAAGTTTGCTGCTTAAAACAACAGAAATGTATTCTCTCACAGTCTGGAGGCCAGAAGTCTGAAATCAAGCTGTGAGCAGGGCCGCGCTCCCTCCAAAGGCTCGAGGGGAGGGTCCTTCCTGCCTCTTCCAGCTCCGGCGGCTCCACGCCCCCCTGGCTGGTGGCCGCATCTTCAATTTCTGCCTCTGTCTTCACCTGCCTTCTGCCCTGTGTCCCTGTGTCTTTGAGCTCAGAGTGTCCCTTTCTCTCCTAAGACCTTGTCCTTGGATTTCAAGTCCACCCTAATCCAGGATGATCTCACCTCCAGATCTTTAACTTAATAAATCTGCCAACACCCTTATTCCCAGTAAGGTCCCATTTACAGGGTCCAGGGTTAGAACATAGAGTCATCATTTTTCAGGGTCACCATTCAACCCACTACCCCATTGTCACTGTGGATGAAGAATGTCACCTGCCACATGAGTAAACAAAGGATGTTGCGGCCATGAAGCCAGCAGCCCCTGTGGGCAACCCCAACCTTGCATCCTGAGGGGACTCAGGATGGGAAAGAACAGGATGCTGGCCCCAGATAGCTAAGGTGCCTATGCAAGGAACGATTTCCATGAGCCCAGACTCTAGCATCTTCCCATACATAGAAAAGCACTAAATGTATTAACTTGAGATATCTGGTTTTCTTTAATTATCAGTAATCTTTTGACGGTCCAACTACCTGGTTTTGTTGCAAAAACTCCTCTATATCCTGGCTCCCCCCTGACCTCTTCGGAGCCATCTGGGGGGCTGCCTCCTAGGCGGGCATGAGTCCTCAGAAAGTTCACCAAATAATCAGCTCTCAACCTTTAGGTCGTGCATTTTTTTTCAATTAACGTCACACTCGAGTCCAAGATCTTCACCCGAATTGTGGTGAAACACCCTTAATGGGCCTCCAGCCTCTCTCCTCCCAGGCACCCTGCACCCTGATCAGGCAGCCTCCGGAAAGCCCATTTCCATCACCAGGTACCACTGACCTCTCCCAGCACCAAATCTCAACTCCACAGCCAAGTCCTCAGCAGGGTCCTTCCTTGTGGCTCCCACCCGCCTTCTGTTCTAAAGAGGCTGCCGGCCTCTGCTCCCCCTGGACATTCGGTCCCCAGCCCCCTCTTCCTCACCAACTGCATCTGTGCCCTGTCTTCCCAGGTCATCCAAGTCCCCCCTCCCAATGCCCAGAGACCTTCTCCGTGCCAAAGAGAAACTCATTGAGGGCCATGGTTCATCCACTTTTTCCTCCCCAACACTTAGCAAAAGTACTTTGCTTATAACAGATAATTAAAATAAAAACGTGTTGAATGACAAACAGATGCTTAATCCCACAGAATGAAAATGGAAAAAAAATTCAAATATTTTCTACCTTGAAAATTACTCAGATTGAGAAAGAAGCAAACTCAACAAGAAGTAGGAAAAGGCTCAGCTAGAAATTGCTTCTTGAGAGTTTATAATCCCTCACATTCTTACCTGAGACGTTCATGACTAATCTGAAGTACAAGGTTTCCCCAGTGTCATTGTAAAATCAGGGTCAAGGTTACAGCTTTGTGGCTCTGTTGTAATTGTAGGTGTTTGATTTTTTTTGACTTATCCTAATCTGGTTACATGAGGCTTTAGTATTGACAGGAGAATCATCAATATTTCACTTTCTCACTCAGAACAAAATAAATACATGTATATGACACAAATTTAGATGTGGCAGTAATAGGACTTGATCTCAAAAGCTGGTTTACCTTAAACCAAGAATCTCTCAACCTGCGACTTGGTTTTCTAATCTATAAAATGAGAAGACCGAACTACAGGAATCTTTAATGGCTTTTCCTAACTTAAAAAATACTCATATATAAATATTATCACATATGAATGTATTTATAAATACAAGCACAAATATATGCACATGCTCTTGTATCCTCAAGTTACATTTCTTCCTTTCTGCAAGGCAAATTTATGAAAAAGAAACTAAAAAGCTCATGGAGTTGTATTTCATCCCTTTACGTCAGTGAGGAAAAGCCGTGCCTGATGACTTTTCTCTTCGCCAAAGCAGCTCTGTTTACTCTTTTTGCACTGGACTGAGCTTCAGTTATGAAAATATTCATTCACAGGCAAATTATTAGAACAGCTTTATTGTCTTTTCCAGTATCTTAGGTGAAAAATGTCTCGATAGTAATAATTCCTTTTAAAAGCTATCTTACGTCCCTTGATGACTATGTTCCCCCTCGAGCAACAGCCTCTAAAAATCCCCATATTAATTCCTCGGAAGCGCTTGGATGGCAAATTCAGTCCCTGCCACCTCCCAAGTCTGGAAGCTGACAGGTGAGCCAGTGAGCTGCCCAGAGGTGGGAGCTACTTGGTGAGACAGCGACCTCCTGCCCCCTGGCCATCGGCTCCTGTCCCCCCTCCCAGAGCTGCTACCTCCTCCGGTGACAGGTGTCCCACTGCCCTGGCCTCTCTGGGATGCTCCTGCCCAGGGATGCTGTCCCTGATCTTATTCCGGGACATTTTGTGGAAGAGACGCAGGCAAGGTGCCTCATGCTGCCCCGCTAGCACCTTCCCCGCCTTGAGCCCCGTCTGCCAGTCGTCAGAGCTCCAACAAGACGCTCAGATGTGGAGATGCCTTCGAGAAAGGGGGTGCTCAGAAACAGACGGGAAATGCTGGATCGCCTGGCTTCCCCCAGAGTTTGGCCAGTGAGCTTAGGTCCCACCTGACGGGCCTCCTCTCGCCTGAGCCACTCTCGTCCCTGCCCTGACGGGACGTCCGCCCGCCTGTCCAGTCCACTCCCTCTCCCTGGATCTCTCCATGCCTCCCTCCCACGAGGGGACTCGGCTTGTCTTTGCTTCTGCTTTGCCATCTGTCCTGTTCCCTGGCTGGCCATCTCATCTGTGCCGGATTGCAGGATGTGTGGCCCAGCTTACAAATGAGGGGACCCCAGTGTTCACGAGAGCGCCTCGCCCAGGCAATGTCACTGTCGTGAAGCAAATCAGGATGAAGGTGTCCTGCTTCCCTCATTGGATAATCCCTTTATCTGGCCCGAATGCCTAAAGTCAACTGGAGAAAAATGCAATTTCCGGTGTCTTTATAATTTTTATGACTACAAAAACCCCAGACCAACGTCTCCCTTATGAATCAGGCTTATACACAAACCAACGGAAAGGCTCAAGCTTTCACATAAACCCCTTTTTCTTTGGTTCTTCCATCTACGGACTTTCAAAAGTCTTCTGATCCTGGGGCTTCCCTGGTGGCACAGTGGTTAAGAATCCGCCTGCCAATTCAGGGGACACAGGTTCGAGCCCTGACCTGGGAAGATCCCACATGCCACAGAGCAACTAAGCCCGTGTGCCACAACTACTAGGCCTGCGCTCTAGAGCCCTCGAGCCACAACTACTGAGCCCGTGTGCCACAACTACTGAAGCCTGCGTGCCTAGAGCCTGCGCTATGCAACAAGAGAAGCCACCGCAATGAGAAGCACGCGCACCGCAACGAAGAGTAGCCCCCGCTCACTGCAACTAGAGAAAGCCCACGCACAGCAACGAAGACCCAATGCAGCCAGAAAAAAAAAAAAAAAAAGTCTTCTGATCCTAAAGTCGGCTTCATCCTACACCCTCCGGTACAAAGCACAGGGTGTCTAGAATTCACTGGAGGAGGCCCAGAGGCAGCCCCAGGCGACACACTCCAGAAAGTCAGCTCCTAGGATGGGGCTGAATTTCAGGGGGCCCCTGAAGGGCAGAGCTGGGCCGGTGACTGGGGGATTCAGGACCTGCCAGGCACGGGGTAGACTTCTTTGGAGGTAACCCTTCACAAGTGAGTCGGGAAATGATGACGCCCACATTTCTGGTTTCTCCTCCCCCTCCCAGAATGACTCTCTCTGAACCTGAAGTTCCTCCAGCAAGTTTGGGGTTTTCTCTGCCTAAGGTCACCCCCCGCCAAAGGGAAGGTGCTTCCCCAGGGGTGCAGGTCACAGTCAGCTCTCAGCAGGTGTTTTCCGAGCTTTTTGTAGAATCAATTATTTTTGTGTCGGGGGAACGGACTTCCTGGAAACAGGTCCTCCCTTCAGCACAGAGGCAAGAAGGCTTCCGATCACCCAGCTCATGCTCTAACCACTAGGACACCTCTGTGCTCCAAGTAGAATTTTTAAAATTCATGAATTATTATCCCTGCAATTCAGAATCTGCCATCTGGGAGACGAGGAAGAGGCTCCAGTTCTTTGCCAGAAAGAGAGTGGGGATCACAAAGTAAGACAATGCCGTCCGTTAGACTGTGCATACCCGGTGCGCGAGAGGACAGACTTTTGAGGCCTCTCGGATGTGCCGATTGATTGGCAAATCAGTGACAACATCAGCTGCCCGTGTTTCCTATCTGGTCCCTGGAGCTGCTGCAGAGGACTGTGGACATGCCGACCTCATTCTGCAGTGACCGGTATCACTACATACAAAATACCGAGAGAAGGGCTCAGACAGGCTCATGTCAGAACACAGCACCGGGAGGGGACGGAGAGGCTCAGGTCCAGTGCCCCATCCTAATCACCCACGAGCCCCGCAGCTGCTCCTGCCGTGCTCTCCCCACCCCAGACTGACCGCAGGCTCCAGCCTCTGCAAAAGATTTTGCTACTTGCTGTGCGGTTTTAGCCAGAAGAGGACAATTCTTCTTTCAGTCAAAGATAAGGAGGTTTACAGACAAGGAGAGAGGACAGCCAGGGTAGGAGTGCGCGCGTCTGGCTCCCGCCGACCACGCTCCCACCGTCCGTCTGGGCAGTGCTGCGAAGTCCTTCCCACCAGCCCTCTCCCCAGATTTCACAGAGGAACTGGCCAGGGGATAAGTCAGACAGTGACAGAGATCAAAACTGCTTTACTTGGGGGCTTGACCAGGTTTTGCAAGTAAGCAGAAGGAAACTTTATCTTCTTTATCCCGTACAGATGATACCGCAAACCAGGGAGCATGAATAAACACCACACACACACACACACACACACACACACACACACACACACACACACGGACGGGTACCTAGAACACGGTTCTCTGGATCAGATGAAGATAAAAATACAATCTGTGCTCTCTTAAATAATGGTATAAATTGCTAAATCCTGGGAATTCCCTGGTGGTCCAGTGGTTAGGACTCTGCGCTTTCACTGCCGAGGTCCCGGGTTCAATCCCTGGTCAGGGAACTAAGATCCCACAAGCCGCACGGCATGGCCAAAAATGAATAAATAAACAAATTGCTGAATCCAGGCATTCCTGCCCTGTTATCCAGCATCTGGAAGCACAGAGACGCCCTGAGGGACCGTGAACTTCTACAGGTCGCAGTGGAGGGGAGGGGCCTGCAGGCTCCCCGAGTCCACAGAGTGGGGGGCTCAGAAGCTATGCCTGGCCCTGCATCTCCCACGAAGTGAGGTCTGCCTCCTTGTCCCACCACCCTCATCCCCAGGGAAGCCGACTGTGTGGGCAGGGCCGTTTCCGGCTCCGGCTTTTAAAAGGTCAAGTGTGGTTCTCAAGTGGCCGCCAGCTTCTCTGCTCTACCCCAGCGGCTCTCAGAGCAGGGTCCCCGGGCTGGCATCAGTGTCACTCAGCACTTGCAGGACACACCGAGGCTTGCCAGCCTCAGACCCCCAAAGAAGAGCCTCGGGGCAGGGTAGGGGGCCGGTCACCCTCCGGGCCACTTTGGTGCTCACTCGGTTTGGGACCGCTGCTCACTGTGATGGACTCCTGCCACGTCAGCTTCTGGGGGCATGAAACAGCCAAAGTGCCACCTCCTGGGCCGTCGCACCCTCACCAGCTCTGAGAGCAGCTGTGGACGTGTGAGGTGTGAAACAGCCCCCCGAGAGGTCGGCCTTCTCCCAGCAGCAAACTCACCCCTTACCTCTCGGCACTTCTCTCCATCCCCAGATTGACCACCCGGTTCTGGGTACCAGGCATTGCTACCCTTAACTGCTCCAGCACCCTCCTCCCCTCTCACAGCACAGTTTTTGAAAAGCCACTAATCCCTCATGGGAACGCAGAAAGTCCAAATATAGTAGTAAGAATAGCACATGCTTTGATAACTTTGCACAAAATAAAATGAAACCTCACTGCCCCACGTTCCTTAGGGATGTATCTGGCCCCGCTGTACTGTCCATGGCAGGCACGTTTGTAAAACAAGTGACCACAGCACCCTGGGGCCTTCTCCATACAACGGAATCATTTACCAAACAGAGTAACATTATCAAACCCTCCGGATTTTCAAACTCCCCCCAGAAACACAGCTCTGATGTGTCCCCCTTCAGTCTACAGCAAGCTCACTGACGTCACGTGAACCAAGAAGGCCCACTTTGCGCAGGTGTTCATGAAACCTGGTGGCCCAGCCGGGTCGTCCGGCTCGCATTCCGCGTCCAGTCACTTCTGGACGTGGGCAGGGCTCTCAGAGCAAGTCCTTGAGCGTCAGAGTCACGAAACTCCCAGAGATCCACGTGCCCCTTCCTGGCCATTGCAGGCCCCCGGGCCCCCGATTCCCGCTGGGAAGTCTGCCCACGTGGCCACCCCACCCCCGCGATGCTGACAAAGTCCCAGAGCAGCGGATTCACCCCGCACCGCCCTGCGTGCGCGAGTGTGGTGTCCACTTGTCACGGCCGTCTGCTGTCCCCAGAGACGCAGAGCAGGCTTAATCTGGGCCGGAGGTGAGCCCTGGTTGCAAGATCCCCACACCACAGCCTCCAAGCTCATCAGATTTCTCTCTGATGACACTACCTCGTTCTCGATGAAGACAACGCTGCAGGGCACATGCGTGAAAGAAGGAAATATTTTAACGTTTCAAGTTCATTCAAAATGCCCGTGGACCTGGGAGGTCAAAGGATCTTTTGACGGGATGCAGGACAGAGAGGAGGAGCCTGGGGTCCTAGTGGCCCTCGTAGGAACTCTGAACGTGTCGCTCACGCTTCTCCAGCAGCGGTTCCCTCGTCAATGACAAGGCAGTGGGGACGCCGGCAAGGCTGGTCACACCACTGCCATCCTCCTCTGCCCACCGGGGGGCCTCGCAGCCCAAGGCAGGTACACAGGGCTGGACCCTCCCTCTAACACAAGACTTACAGCCCTGTGACCTCGGGATGTCCCAAACACCTCCCCCTCCTCCCTCGCGCCCAGGAAACGCTCATCTAAGTCAACATTCACCATAACTGTGCAGCAGCTTCACTCCTTTTATTTCTAAAGCCTCAGATTTTACCCCCAACTTACTTTTAGAATGATAACATCCTGTTGACTCCAGGCTATTATTATTTTATTATATCCCATATAATACCATTCATAAGGACTGTAGCTACTGTTTATTAAATGTTACATGTTGGGCACAGAGCTTCACCTGTATCAAGATATTTGGTCCAATAAGATGGGTATTATTATTATTAATAACCCCTTTCTACAGGGAGGTTAAGTGACTCAGCCAGTTGCCCAGCTAGTAAGCAGTAGAGCCGGGTTTTGAACCCTGACTCTTTTAGTCTGGAGGCCACGTTTCCAGCCCCACCCCCTTCTCTGCTGAGTGCATGTTGCTAAAAGGCGCTAGACCGGGAATCATTTTATTAAAATAAACAGAGAGAGAAAGAAGGAAAATGTTAACTAATCCCCACATACAATTCAATTCATCTTAGTCTCCTTCTTGGTACACATTAATTCAGAATTACTGTAAAGGAAGGAAAATACATTTTCTACAAAACTACAGCCAGTGGGATTTCACGTTAAATATCTGCAAATCCAAGAACAGCCTTCACGTGCTGGCCATGCCGCTGCCACGCTGAGACCTCGCTCACCACCGACACCCCCGCGGCTGCCAGTTGGAGCAGTGGGTACAACATCCTTAATGTTCAGTCGTCAAAGTCTAGCCACCAGACTAAAATGCACGGCACCTGATAAAATCTCACATCTTCCTAAGGTAACCTACACAAACCTCAATCCTGAGGCCAAGCTCTAAAGTGTAAGGTTGTGGGGAGCTTCGTTCCAACGGTGGAAATTTCCATCCAGTAACGACAAGTGTAGATGCTTCCATGTAAATGTCTGGACCATGCAACCCTCCTCCGGTGGTAACCTAAAGCTCTTGGAAGACCTCCCGGATAGAATAAACTCTACCTAGCTGGTCCACGAAAGCACATGGATCTTAACAAGAGGCATTTGTTCACATCTCTGAAACGCTTGGTTGATTTAGTCCTAATTGTTGCCATGAGCAGGAAACCCAGGGGCACGGTAGAGAAGGAACAGTATAGAAATTCTCTCGGAGAACAACTCTGGGGAAGCTTGTCAGCTGTCTCCCTCTGGGAGGGCAGGAAGCTCCAGGCATTTGGATGAGAGATCCCGGATGCCGTGCAAGAGACGGCACTTCTGTGCTGCTGGGCAAGTGCGCAAGGGACTTAACTGCTCTGAACCACCAGGCAAGGGTAAGCAAACCTTCCCACGCGGTTGCTGGGAAGACGGGGTAAGTTACTGCACATGAGCTGTATTATTATTATTATTATTCTATCATTATGCCAAATCTTTAATGAAGCCAAGAACCCAACCCTTCAGAGACCTTTGACCCACATACTAAAAAGCATTGAGCCCCACTGTGTGCACGTGGGTCACAGTCACTCCCCACTCCGACCCTCTGAGACTGGCACTCTTATCAGCCCCATTCTGCAGATGAGAAACCGAGGTCCCCAAACCATGTGGAGCCAGGCTTCAACAGCAGGCTGCCTGACCCAGAATCCAGGCTCTCCACACTGCCCGGCACCCCGCCTGCCCATCCACGATGCTGTAGCTGAGGCCAGCAGTTGAGCTGCCCCAAGGAAGCAGCACCTAGAAACCACTTCCTACATGGCTAGTCAGAGATGGCTCACGGGCTTGACACAGCAAGGGAAGATCAAAACACTCCATCTCCTCGGGGCTCTTGCTTTTCCTCCCCACTTCTCCTAAGACCTCTTCTGGGGTAAAAGCATATGCTCTTCTACTGTGATTCAGATTTTTGCTATTTCATTCATTCATTTGGCAGACACCTAGAGGGTGCCGACTCTGAGTGAAGCCTGGGGTAGGTGGCAGAGATGAGGGGTGACTGACACAGCCCCTGCTTGGAAGCTCAGAAGAAGAAACACATAAAATCATGCGCTGAGTTCTATGATCGTAGGGCAGAGGAGTAGGGAGGTGCCCAGGAAGGACCCTGGCCCCGGAGGTAAGGATGGATGAAGGCAGGCTTTCCGCCAGCTTGGGGAGGCAGGGAGGGTTCCTGGCAGAGGGTGTGGCCCAGGCAGAGAACACACAGATACTGGATAAGCAGCCCCTTCTGCAACAGGCGGTCCAGCTGGCTGGTACATGCAGAGTGGCTGCAGAGAAAAGAGACAAGCACGAAGGGCCCACAGAGAGACTTTCGGCCAGGCTAAGCACTCTGAGACTTATAGAGACTTATCCAATCCTGAAACTAAGAACACTGTTAAGAAGAGACAAAGTGACAAGATGGCAGTTGTCATCCTCCTCTCTAAGCCAGACAAAAGTCAGAGATGAGGAAAGGGTGTGGGGTTTGGACCACAGCATGCAGCACATTTGTGACAACTTACAGGGTAGACCAGAAGCCCATGATTAGACAGCGCCCTCTCATACCATTTAGGACATAGCCATTTTCTGGACAGGCCGACATGCAGGTCTTAGAAACAGGAAACCCACAAGCTTCCTTTCCAAGTCTCAATGGGGACTCTCATGAAATGTGAAACTAAATGTAAGAGCTCCCACTTTTCAACCAGCTTTTGGATATAGTCTGTTCTTGTGTTGGCAATAAGCACTGCTATTGTTGATAGCAATGGAACGGCTCAGCTATCATAAGTGTGCACTTCCTTCTTTTTTCCAAAGGTTTTTCACCCACCTCACCGGCAGCACCTCAGGAAAACACAAGAGGGAATTTATGTGTAAAAGTTACCCACCACCATCTCTGATTCCTGTATCCTACCTTCAGGTCAGTGAGTCTCAGAGATTTGAGAACCATACTTTCTAGGTAGGTTTATAAAAATGTCAACTGTACAATCACAAAATCAAATAAGCAACCAAGTAAAACCCAAGACTGTTCTCATAAGAACAATCATCAGCTCCCGGTCTCCTTGTGTTTGGTCAGGAGCCATGTGAATGAAGGCATTGAACGTTTCATTAAGTCACCTAAACTCAGCCCATAGGAACCAGACCGGCTGGGTGTCTCGGGAAGACCCTGGCTCCCAGGGAGAGGCAAAGCATGGTACCTCCCGTTCCATCACGTTTATATTTATGATCGCATGTATGGATTCTCACACACACACACACACGCACACGATGTGTACTGGATGCTACGGGAAACACACCTAAAGTTCAGCTGCTATTTCTTTAAACTTCGCTAACACGCCCAGGATGGAAGTGAGTCAGCAGGGATCAGGGAAGCGGCAGCCTTGCGGCGTGACACTCTGGACTCCAGCCCACTTACTGGACCTGCCACTCAGATTCCTAAGGGAATTCCAGGATTCCAAAATCCACCCTGGTCATTTGTGAACGCTGACTGCTTCATCTGCTTGGCCCAAACCAGAAGGCCCTCCCTCTCATTACTTCACCCACGGGGAGAACCTAAAACAAAGCAAAACAAGAATATTTCATGAGGATTCAGGTATCGGTTGTCTCACAGGAAACGCATGCACCTGACCTAATGGCCCCACTTGACACTTTAAATAGAAGTCTGGAAAATTCCTGAAGCCTCCCCATTCTGATGAAAGCGATAAGGACTGAGACACTCACTGCACAGGACGCCAGCCACTTTCCTGAGGACAGCCTTTCTAAATATCTATGTGCTATTTCTATTCCAGTGAAGTTTCCCAATTATGCTTAAAGACATCAAAATAACAATCACTGGGTAAGAAATATTTCCATTCCTCAGATGCACTTTAGTGATGCCTCCAGAGCAAAATTAGGCTACTGGAAAGGTTCTCCCACTTTCTGGGCCCAGGTGTTCGTCGGATCTGGGCTGGAGCAGTGGGGAGTGCATGCCCGGGGGTCTGCTGTGCACAGGGCAGCCCCAGTCGCGGGTAGGCGGAGACCCCGGCCGGCTCGGAGGGGCCGCAGCATCCGGACCTAGGAGCTCGGCATCCTCTGCTTGCGCTTAGCAACAGCACCCGGCACGCAGCCAATCGCGCGGCGCCGCCGAGGTTACCCGCGAGCGTTGACCGGTAGTAACCTCGGCGCGGGCGGCGGCGGCGGTGGCGGCGGCGGTGGCTGCGCCGGCGGCCACTGCGCACGCGCAGCGGGGCGCACCTGCCCGGCCCGCAGCTAGGCCGGCCGTGCTCTTCTCTTTCAACCACTGAAAATTTAGGATTCCCGAGAAGCACGAAAACCTCCAGGGAGCCTTTGCCGGACCCTCAGCTAGATCTATATCTGAAAGCAGGTGTGTCCCTGCCTCTTGGCTGGGACAGCGCAAACGTCGCCCTGGGCCCCATGCCTGCAGAGTCAGCGTCCGCCCCGGCCAAGAAAAGAGATGGGTTTTTACTCCATTTTTAAAGCCGGCGGAAGAGCCCTCTCGGCGGGCGGGGGGTGGGGGGTGGGGACTGGCCAGAATGAATTCGCTCCTTCGAGACAAGCCGGTCAGGTCGCCCTTGGAAGGAACGTAGGGGTGGACGACAGGGGGCCCGATAACCCCGTCCTGGAGAGGCAGGGCGAGCAGAGGCGCCCCGCACAGACCCCAGCCAGCTGGACGGAGTTCTGACTCACGATGGAAACCAAAACTGCCCCCAGCCCAGCTCATGAAGGAAATCTGGGGGTCCCCTTCCCCAGCAGATGAGGGCTTTTGTGGCATCCCTGCTGCCGCCGGGGTCTGGGGTTGTGTTTGTCATCCGCAAAGAAAAGGTGAGAAAAACATTTCATCTTACGTGGACCTGCGAAATGACAAAAGGGAGAAGGGTTCTCAGCAGAGCTTGTTGAGAGGCAGGTCGTTAGGACTCGCGGTCTAAGCCTGAACCTGAGATCTGTCTCCTTCTAAGCCTCCTTTCCTCCTGGGTAATGTCCACACTGATAATGCCCCGTGGCTTTCCGGGGAACACTTAATGAGACAATGTGCTAAAGCAAACAGCATTTGCTTAGTAAACAGTTATTTTTAATTTAAAAAAAAATAGACAATTCTCCCGCCAAAAAAGTGGGAGGGAAGAAATAAAAACTGAGAAATCCCATAAAATTCCTGCTAAAAGGTTCGCTTTCAAGTAGGCAGTGGAGCTATCAAGGCGAGGGACTTTTTTGTCGGGGCCCATCAGCTCACCTTATGACAGTAAAAGAAACAGAAAGAGTCACTCAGGTTCTGTTTTTCCGTTGATCTCCACCCTTACCAGTTCACAACCAAGACCAAGAACATTCCAGCAGGGGCCCCTGCTCACTGCCCTGCCCCCAGGGATGCCACTGTGGTACCTACTCCCAAAGCAGGACTCCAGCCTCATCTCCTCCACGAACCACAGGCTTCTTATTTCCTCCTTTGCAGGTAGCCCTGGATCTTGATGTACCTGTTTTGTACATGGTTAGGCTTTTCTCCTCCCAATTCGTGAGCTCATTTCAAGACCAAGATTGTACGCGTTCTGCAGAATTCCAAAAAGCAGAACTTGAATCAACAAGTGAACATGGCTCGAATTGAGATTTCAGCTCAACAGACAGAATTCTAAGAATGAGAGCTGTGCAAACATGGACCTGGCCACGCAGGGAGATGTCAGGCTCTGGCTGCTGCCCAGACAGAGGCTGGCCACCCGTTGTCATGGGGCGAGAGGGACTGCTCCACGGGTGAGAGGTCAGATGAGGGAGCTCCCAGGCCCCTTTGGGCTCCAAGATCCAGGCTCTAAATATAGGTCTCAGCTGGACATAATCACAGTCTTGAAATCACTCTGGCATGTCTTAATTTTGACACCGAATGCCATTTTCCCCACAAGCACAAAGGTGACTAACGACAACACAGCTGACAAAGTGAGAAGTAAAACTAAGGGCTGTGGGTCAGGCCGGGTCCCTGCAGGTTCATCAGCCTCCATCCTTCACTCTGAAAACTCCTCTTGATGCCTCTTCTCAAATTAGGGGCAAAAACACTCAGTATCAGAGATATTTTACTTGAACGTAAGCTTTCCTATAGAGGTTTTGGAACTCCATCAGCAAGGGTTTTATAGAGCATGTACCTCCATTCTACAAACCCCTGGTTTGTACGGTTCAGTCTTTCCAAATGTTTTTTAATCTGACCCACGTGGTTACCTGTGTTCCTTAAATAAGCAAATCTGTTGACTCTAGAACTAAACTCAAATAGAGCAGGTGTATGGTTACTAAACATGTTCTTCTGCCAATTGACAGACAAAAGAAATGGTTTCGTGTTCAGCAGAATGTCACCCTGTGTTATTTCTTGGCCTTGATGGGTTCGGTTCTGGTTTATAAGAGAGGACGTTAGTTCCGGCATGTGAAGTTTTCAAGATGTCAGCATATTTGGGGTGTTAAAGAAAGGCAGGAGGGCACCCCCCCCCAGCAGGTGAAAATGAGTGTCCGAGAATGTCCTTGAAAAGTGATACAGTGACACCAACCCCCCACTGAGCAGAACACAGTCCTGCAAAGTCACACTGAAGAGACCAGATGTCTCCAGACCAGGCACACTCTCTGGAAAAACAGCAACGTGTTACTGTGCCTTGTCAATCGGAAGGCGACGGGGGTGGCCTGACAGTGAAGCAAAGGAGGAGAGCGAGTGTCGGCAGGGCCACTTGTGCCGTGTCTACGGGGGCTGTTGAGCCTGATCGAGCCACACGTGAATCACGCACCCCTGATTCCAGGTCCCAACTGGTGACGGCCTGGCTTCCATGCAGCGTGCTCCAAGGGAGAGAGGGGGCCTGGCTGGAGAAGGGGCGCCTAGACCCCTTGGATGTTCAAGTTCTGCCTGTAAACTAGCAAACCCTTGTGGTTTTGTAGATGGTCACACTACATCCATCTGTCCTGAGAGCCCATCCTCCACAGTTTTTCAAAGCCTCTTTCGGAGCATATAAGACGGAGGTACAGAACTATTCCAGAAGACCTCATCACCAAATGGGCCTGAGAGGAAGCCACTGAGAGCCTGAGACCTGGCCCCGGAGGGGATGGGAGGAGCTCTCCAGCCATCTGCGTTCACCAAGGTGACCTGGGGTCATTGGGCTCTGTAAATCCCCAGCCTCAAGCAGAGAGCCCTGGCAAGCAAGGTTTAGGTTTGCCACACTGCACTATAAGACCAGTCACAGCCTCAAATAGAGACAAAGGCACAGTATCAAAAGCCATTTCTTTTGCACCCCGAAGAGAGCCCACCCTAGCATGATTGTTTCCAAGAAGTACAAAAGTAATTCATTCATGCTAGGGGAGCATAAACCCACCTTTGCACTTGAGCAGCCCACCCTCTGGAGCCCCCTCTCTGCTCTGGGATTTCTATAGTCCCCCTTTCTCTGGCCTTCCCTCTCCACCCCTGTCCCAGCCGCTTGGATCAAGTCACCCAGCGCTGGGTTGGAATCCAGTCTTCCCTTAATGGAATCACTGCAAGGGATCTTAATGGTACATTCTACTCATTTTAGCCAGGCTGTCAGTGCAGGCCTTGTGAAATTGCCATGGAAATTAAGGGAAAGCAAACTTCAATTTGAGAAGGGTGTTCCAATGCGTTTTTAGAGCTCAAAGCAAACCAATACAGATAATCTGATGTGGGGCTGCCCAGAATATTTAACTCCATCCTGGCATTTGGCAAGGATGAGGCTGGAGGGTCCGGTTTCAAAGTAGGAGGTGCTGTCCCATTCCATCGGAGCGTTACCGTGTTGAGGCCCCAGCCGGGCTGGGGAAGAGTACAGAAAACTCTCCAAACCCTCAGATGTGATTACTTTTGTTCTCAACCCACAAGGTAATCTTGGGAGGTGTTATTTCATTTCTAAGAATCATGTCACCTGTTTGTGCAAAGCATGCCATACATGCCAGCCTCACCTCCCTGGGGAGGAGACAGGACAGCCAAGCGTCTCCATGGAATTAGGAAACCTCTTTCTGGGTCCTTGTGAAAGGCAGAGGTGACTGGCATCCAAGCAGGCCGATGAAAGGGGAAATGAGTCAGAGGTAGCAGTCGAGGCCACCCCAGTGGTTTTGTAAAAGGGGGTGACGCACATCCTTGCCATCATGGTCCCGTTGTGTGCCCACGTCAGGGCCGGATGTTTACTAGGTGTCCTGTCAGGTCCTAGCCTCAAGCCCCCCAGACCTGCCTTCACGTCCCACCTCCCCTGCTCCTGTGACCCGGGATATATCTCTGAGCCTCGTGTACTCCACACATTGGAAGGACAGAATTGGCCCCTGAGCCAACTGGACCAAAGGGCTGCTTGAATTGTATAAATGGAAATGGCTCCAGTCTCCTTGGGGGACAGAGTACCCCCTTAACTCCCCTGTGTGGGCGAGCTCTGAAAGACAGAGCGTGCTGTCTGAGTGTAGAATTTTCTCCGCTCCACCTCAGCGTTTCACAACGTGGATTCTCTTCTTCACAAGGGGTCCTAGATGTTACCAACACCAACGCGGTGTCTACCATCCAGGCAGCAACAGCTGCTTTCAAAAATAAGTCACACTGGGGTGAGTGAGGACAATCAAACCAGATTGTTCCCCTACGTCCCTCGACACAATAGTTTGTGTAACGGTACCAGACTCCACATTGTTCCAAATCATCTGTCCCGTCAACTTAGGCTACGTGAGTGAATTCCTTGAGGGAAAGTCATGACTGTATCAGAAGCCAGGGAAATCATCCTTGGGGTGTACTTTTTTTCTCCTGAGAACAGTTCCTTTCACAATTACGTTGTCTACTAGGAATCTATTATACGATCCAGTTTTTCCTCTCAAGACATCATTAATCATATGGTGAAAATGGAGCTACAATTGAAAATACAAGATGTTTTCTTAGACGCTGAAGTCAATGCCTGGCAATTGTCAAGCTCAAGAATTATAAAGCATCAGTGCCTGACACTGCCTTCTTAAAAATACTGCTATGGAATCACTTATGACCTTTCTACTGAGGATTATGAAGCTCTCTTTCTCCGTCTTCTTTCTTTAAAATAATTGTGTAGGAGTTTTTAATATTATTCTAATCCCAGTGCCAGGCTTTGCTACAGCATTCTGTGTTGAGTTTGTGTTGTAGCACCATGTTCTGGGAGAAAAAGGCTTTCCTAGAGTTTACTGGAGTGGCCCAGTGTCTTCGTGATGGAAAGACGCCTGGACTAGGAATCCGACGGCTGGGTGGCGGACCTCCTGGCTCCGACCTTGAGCGAATCACTCCAGCCCTCAGGCTCCTTTGTCCTTCACTACACACTTCACTGTGGTCATTACAATGAGCTCAGTACATAAAGTTGAATTAAAAAAAACAAAAGAAAAACACTAATGACTTGATACAGACAGAAAAATAGAATATGGTCAGAGAAGTAAGAACAAAAGCTCCTGCCGCAAAGTTTGGTCACACTTGGCATCATGCTGGGCATCACACAGAGGCGATGCGAAATATAAAACTGCCACCAAGAGAAAAGGGAAACGCTTGCCAGCTCGGCAAGCATTTGTGGGCACCAAGCCTGGAGAAGGAGCACAGCTTCCCCATGGCCATGGGGACCCTGGCACCCTGAGGCCCTGCACCAGGCGCTGCCCAGGGGCCCAAGCTGGACCACAGAGTCGGAAACCACCACCCAGCCCCCGGCCTACCCCCCAGCGCAGGCTGGGGGCAAGCCCTTCACACGTGGCTTCCTTTCTATTCAGTGCGAAGGTGGACGAGTATCCCACACCCTCAAGGTATGCGGGAGTGATAAACCATCTAAATTCTGAACTGCGAGGGTACCAAGAACAAAGGAAACGATGGGCGGCACGGGAGGAGGGGCACAAAGAGGGAAGTGGACACAGGCGTTGGGGTGGAGAAAGAGGCCAGGAGGAAGCCAGACAGAGAAGTCAGGGCCCCATTGGTTGAGAAACCAAAAACCTGGACACACCAGACTGATGGTGCCCGACTTCCTCTCCAGCCGTAGCCATCTCTGACTCACAGGCAGGTCCCTGGGGCCCACTTTCTACTCCTCCCTGCCTGAGCCCACAGAGGTTACTGCAGGGCAAGTGTCTATCCGGCAGCCATCTGGGCGGGGCTTCCTAGGAGGCGACCGGCCATGGACAGTAGTGGCCCCTCCCTCGTTAATTAAGAGGCCTTCGCCATTGACAATCAGTGTGACCCGTTCTAACATGTAGAGAACATAGGGTGGGCAAGCCGCACATCTGACCAGGAAATGATATTCTTCACCTGCCAGCCCCAGGTGAACACCTGCTGGGTTGGATTTCAGACCAAGATTCTGCCATGGTTTTCAAACATGTGCATTTCTGCATTTCAAGCCTTCACCTGAGAGGATACCCATCCAAGCGTTTTCAGCATCATGACCACGTTTCTAAGGCCACACGTAACACGTGGATGGAAACCTGCCCACGTGGCCCACATGTCTGCCTCAGTTTGTCTATAGAGACACATCAGGCCAAAACCTCACAACACCCTCCTGGTCGCTCAGTGCATTTTTTCGGTAAAATCTTTGTTCAAGTGGAGAAGGAAAAGGCTGGAATCTTATGTTGAAATTTCAAGAGGCTCAAACAAATGGGTCCAACCCTGAGCCTCTCACAGAATTTCTCTGTCAACAAAACAGGCCGGCACACTCTGAAAATGCTGAGTCTCAGATAACAATGCTATAGTATCAGCCGCTGAGAAGGTTTGGGATCTGTTCCCATTTGTGCAAACAGACACAAAATCATCCCACAACCAGCTTGGCTCGAAGGTCCCAGGGACCAGTCAATCAAGGTTCTAAACTCATGGCTCCAAGGAATTCCAGGGTGCCCACGCCAACTGTCTCAACTGCTTCATGTCAAGAGAGTAGGAAGCAAAATGAAGGCAATAAGGGGCAGAAAGATGAAAAGTAAACAAGTGAGTCTTGGTGGGTCTTCTTCAAAAAGGAAGAAGGACTGAATCTAGATTTAAGTTGAGAGCTCTAAACCCCAATATTCCAGGATATTCCGGGGGTACCTGAGTCACTTTGTTCCAAATTCCTCATAGATGTTCAAGTTGTTTTAAATGATTCATTAGAAACTGAGGACCACTGTTTCTGGGTGATGTGTAACACGTCCTCTCCCAGTCACTCCCTCAAAGATGGACAGATGGAGGGTGCACGGAGCAGTGGGGGATGAGGGGTGAGTTCCACGGGAAGAAGTCGGTCAGGCTCGAGAAAGAAATACCAACCCAGGGAGGCATTAACTCTACACACTTTGAAAATCTAGAGCTGGCAAAGGAGCATCCACATTGCTAAGAAAACTCAAAATACCATCAGTCATCAATTCCCAATTAACATGCAACAGGCCGGCGGCAAACTCCTGTGTGTGCGGCTCTCCCGAGACCTCCGAGTCCCACCTGCTCCATCATCTCTTCTGTTTTTATGGACAGCCCACCAACGCCCCCCATGAGACAGTCCTTTCAAGATCGGTAAACATACGTGACTGGTTTCCAGAGAGGTTACTATAGGTCACTGGTTACTTTTCAACACTTCAAGCTTGGGAGGAAACACCTGGCTTCCACTTTGCTCTGAAACATTTAAAAAAGAGTCCTATCTCGAAAGACTAACATTAACAGCATCCAGTAAAGAGGACCCTCCGAGTGCAGACAGGAAACCAGCACACATGGACCCTGGTCAAAGTCTGTGATCATATCAGAGTTTAAGAACCAGTGTGTGACTCACAGACATAGAAAACAATCTTATGGTTACCAAAGGGGAAACGGGGGGGGGGGATAAATTAGGAGTTTCGGGTTAACAGATACACGCTACTATATATAAAATGGATAAACAACGAGGACCTACTGTATAGCACAGGGAACTATATTCAATATCTTGTAATAACCTATAATGAAAAAGAATCTGGAAAAGTGCATATATATATACGTATAACTGGTCACTTTTCTATACACCTGAAACCAACACAACATTGTAAATCAACTATACTTCAGTCAAAAAACAACAACAAATGCTGTGACTCTTGAGTCATCTAATCTGATCTGTTCACATCATAAGTGAGGAAAAATCGGGCATAAAGCGATTACACACACTGGCCACAGCAGAGCCGGAGTCTGGAAAGAGAAATCAGCCCCCCAGCTTCCAGACCCAAACAACCTGTTCCTTCCTCCGAGGTGCCTGCGCCTCTGGATGCACACAGCAGCCCCCGCCCTACCTTTCTTCCTCCACCAGGGGCCTTCTGGGACCGAGTAGGAAAGGTCCTTGAATTCGATGTTCACAGCCGCCCTCCGCGGCAGGGAGGAGAGGCGCTGGGCCTCTGTGAGACTGTTGTCCTCTTTCTTCAGATGTCCGTTCAGCAGCTCCGTCTCCGTGACCTCCCTGTTGCTGGAGACCACCTCGTCCACAGAGACGCACACTGACTTGGGCTCTGTCATTGCTGCAGAGTAACTGGTACCATTCTAGAAAGATGGGGAGGAAGCACCAAGGGCAGGTATAAGTCACATCACGGGAAGGACCACAGGTACTCACCATTAGGCTCAGGGCCATCGATCAGTCAGAGTCATCGATCAGTGCTGCTCACCCTCCATGGTGCCCTCAGCATCACAGGAAGAATGCTCACCTAGAGGAATTCCTCCTCCCCAGCCCTCACTTACTCTTCTACTAAAAACGTGCTAAAGGTAAACTATGATCTACCGTCTTATTTAGGAATCATAACATCTAATCACAAAACTGATAAATACATCACCTGTCTCAAAGAATGAAACACCAGCCACCCTAAAAATGATCTACCTACAGTCCACTCCTTAAAACATCCCATAAAAATGCATGAGGCTGCTAAGAAATGCACAACTGAAAAAGCTTTACAATGAGCTCTTTTAGTCCCTTCCTGGCGTAACCTCATAAACATTTCTCAAGAGCAATGATACCGCTTGGACCGATGGGGTTTGTGGGAGATGGCCTTTGTGTTTTCCTTGTAAATTTTCCAAATCCCTTACAGCTCTCCTCTCTCACTGTATCTTCATAATAGCACTGAAGTGTTGGAAAGGTTGATCTGTTTTTCTCTGGGATACAGACAAGGAAACTGAGGCACAGACTACTTTAAGGAACTTGCTCTGAGCTCTACGATCAAGTGAGGGGCAGAAGTGATCCCAGGGTATGAGTCATCTTAAAAAACGGGTGCCTCTTCCACTGCATCACCTGGATACCTAATACGTAGCTACATTGGCTTTTCAAGCTTCCATGGGAGCCCATTGAACTGTTACAGATAAGCCAAGAACCAAAGGTATTTAAGCAAAGAAAGGAATATCCTTTCTAATGGCTTGGCAACGCTGGACAAGTCAATATGCTTCAGGCACCTCCAAAACACAGAAGAACCCTGGGGTGGATGAATAATGTGCTGTGCTTTTTCCAGCTGCCTCTTGAATCAAGACAGAACATTCCACAGTGCCAAAAGCGTGGGCCTCTGGCGACACTCCTCCATACTGTTGAAGGCAGTCAGCCTGATCCGGAGAGCCCGTGGACAACCACCTTTGATAATTCAGGCCCTTCTGATGGCCGTAGGACTGGGGAGACACTGCCATACTGCTATTTGTTCTAAATAACATCATACTGTTATTTTTCCACAGGTTGTGAGGTACTTCTTTAAAGTTGATGGCTTTTTGATTGTTACTGTTTCTAACAAAATGCTAAAACAAAACCAGAGAGTGGATCATCCATAAGCATCCTTATAAACTCCAGCAACTCTAGTGACCTGAACAAGCCCTCCCCCGCGTTAGAGTGGCCTCTTGAGGGTACATGACTGCATCCTTGAAGAGGATTTCCATTATTATTATTCCACATTATTTCCATCGTGGAAACCTTGGACGATTTGGAGGTTTTGAATCTTTAAAACACAAATAGGGGGATGGGGAGCTGTGGGCACAGGGGTTTCCGGTTCTTGTGCTGTTTGAAAATGTTGCTTTTTGCTGTTTAAGAAAAAGACACACACCTCCCAGGCATCTCCTACCTCTGGAAAGCTTCACCGCATCAAGACTTGGCTCACTGACTCTAACATTCTGTGGCTAAAAATTAAAGTGTGGAGTAAAACTCTGACAAAATTAGTCTTGGTTTGCCGCTGGCACGGAGCATGAGAAATGCTTCAAACACAAGCAGAAGTAGGTTCGTGCACCCTCCGCATAATTGGGGAGGTTTGTCTTAGCCTGGCAACGGGCCTCCTCAGAGCCTGGGCTGAGAACGAGCCTCTCCTGCTCCCGGGAGGGCGCTGCAGGGCGCGGCCTCTGCATCCGGGCTCATCTGGTGCCTTCTGCGTCAGGGCCCCTTGAAGGAGCAACCGGAGACCCTGCCCCAGCTCAGCACGCTCTTGGCTTTGACCTGTGGGTAAGAACGTGCACCTGCAGCTCCAGCACCCAGAGCAGCACCAAATGCCATCCCTGGGCCCACCTGTCTTGCTCTTGGGGAACACGAGCTGCTGTCCCAGGGTTATAACCCGGTTTGACTCCACAGGGCCCCTGGAAGCACCAAATCCTGGTTTTGCTGGGGGCGGGGTGGGTAGTGGACAGAGCAATGGGTGAGACAGTTAGCTCCAGGCCTGGTCCCCAAAGTCCATCCTCACCCCCACCTGGAAAGGTGAGACGTCTGCTTCCGGACCCACGTCCTGCCGGGGCACTGGCTCTAACGCCGGGAGAGCCAATTGCTCTGTGTTCAGTTGGGGGTGGGAGCTTCCAGCAGCCTCTCCCCAGGGCGTGGCCCCCTCCACCTCCAACCACCTTGGACCATCCACACCCTCCCCCAGCACCCACCACTCGCGTCACCCCGAGGAAGCCCAGGGACAGGTCGGGTCTTCCCTCTTTAACGAAACCTACACGAATACAGGGACGAACAGCCATGACTCCACCCACCTGCCAGCTGGAGCAGATGCCAGACCTGGATTATGAAGAGGGTCTGACTTGCCCGTCTAGACTCCAAGCCTATCTATCCTCTCACTCACTCACTCACAGCCCAGATAAAGCCCTGGGGATCAGTAGTCAGCCAGACAGACCTGGCCTGTGGCCTCAGCAAGCTCAAGTCCAAGACTGGGCCGCAAGCAATTTCAATACCAAGGGGCAAGAGCTAGAACAAGACAATGCAGGGACCCACGAGGGTCACGCAATGCAGTGGGGGCCCTGGGTGGGGATACACGGTGTTTCTGCGGAAATAAACTGTAAGCTGAGCTTAGCGAGGTGGGGTGGGGAAGGGGTGCTCGTTCACGACCGACATTCCCTGCGAGGGAACAGCATGTGCAAAGGCTCGGCAGCAAGAGAGCGGAACAGCTGGAGATCTGAAATTCAGGGGCTGGAGCTCTGATTTGGGGCGGGGGGGGGAGGGGCTTTTGGAACAAGGTGGGACTAGCGAGGCACACGGGGTCCGCACGGTGGAGGGCTTGCAAAGCTTGTTAAGGGATGTGCACTTTATCCCGAGGTCTCTGCAGGGCCGCGGAGGCATCTCAAGGCGGAAGTAGCAGACCAGCGGGCCGGTGAGAACCGTCTCCTGCAGCAGCCTGCAGTGGGGAGGGTGCGTGGCCTTCACCAGCGGGAGGCAGTGGGGAGGGAGACAAGTGGACGGGCCAGTGGGACAAAGCTGGGGGAGTAAACTGATTTGGGAGCGAGAGAGTGAAGCCAGAGGCCCGTACTTATATTTACAGTTTTGCATTATAATACCTCCCGCGTAGTAGGTGAGCAATTATGAACAGTAGCGACTATTCATTCAGCAACGCACAATTACAATGCGCTCATTAAACTCCAGACTGCACAGGTTACTCCTCCTCTGTCTCCACAGCTCTCCGTGGGCGGGGGCCGGGTGGGGTATGACCCTCTTCCGCTCCATTTCACAAGGAGACCACCTCGCCTGCCTGAGACCCCACCGTTAAGGAATAGCCAAGCTGGGGTCCAGCTCTGTGCGGCTTCCCTGCCGGCACGGGTCCTCCCAAACAGTCCCCAGCAGCGCCGGGACGTTGCTTGGCTTTCTGTAGGCAAGCTGTAGTGGACCCTGGGTCACCCCAGCCCCCAGCCCTTACAGGAAAATCCACAAGAGAATGGGGAAACCACACAACCCTATACCCGCAAAGCAACCGACACCAAAGCGGTGCATGCCATCACCCACCTTTCCGCCATGGGTGTCCAATTAATAAAATCCTGAAATCCTGTCTGATGGGTGGCAGTGGCTGTCACCCCAAAATAGACCAGCTCTCTAGAAGCACATCCTCAGATGAGAGCCGCTGGCGATGCAGGTTACAGCTAGCTTGTCCTCAGCCTCCTGAGCTCATTAAAGATGAAACAAATACACCCTCCCTCCCCATTCGTTCCCTTTCTTTGTTTGCTTCCCTATCTTGCTGAAGCATTCTCTTTGACCTCCCCTTCCACACACAATTTGTGCTGCATAATAAGTGGTAAATACTAGTGAGTCCATTCATAGGTGTTGAATGCAGAGGAGACCCTATTTGGACTGTTTCTGCCTGCTGTTGGTAAGAATATTTTCTTGGGCACTGATTTCAATTTGAATGCTAATATATTGAGATGCTTGTTTTGCTGGGGAGGGTCTCTAATGGTCAGAGAGCCCCTGAGCCATTGTGAGGCTGCTTCACTCTCCTTTACCCAGGGAAGTCCAGTTGGAGATAGAAACTTTCCCCACAGCATCTTGGGGAAGGGAGGAAAGCCAAGGGGAACTCACAGGCTCCAGGCATGCACTCTCTCTCACTTCTCTCACTGCTGCCAGCTATGGTGCCCACCTAGACCAGCGGACCCTGCAGTTGAAGGGCAGATCCCTCCCTGGGACCCTGGGCACATGAGAGGAAAACGTACTGGTCCAGAATCCTCAAGGCCACCGCCTAAGGGAAAAGAACCCAAATGTCACGCCCTTAACTAAGCAAAGGGTAGGTGTCACTGGCATGGTCACTCAGAATGCCAACCTCATTGTCTCCAAAATCTGGCTTCTAACAGCCGCAAATACAGTCCCATTGGGAGCCCTTGCCTGCCCTGCCCGGCCCAGCTCAGGGATTCCGAAACACCATGTGGGTGCTTCTTCCATCCTCCAAGGCACCTTCTCCAGACTCACACCTGGCAGCCAGCCCCGGGCTGGACCGCAGAGCAAAGTTTAGGATCCTGGGTATCTCCCAAGAGCTCTGTTTATGACTTGGGTAGAATTTTTTAAATTAAAAACAAAAAAGCAGGGCTTCCCTGGTGGCACAGCGGTTGAGAATCTGCCTGCTAATGCAGGGGACACGGGTTCGAGCCCTGGTCTGGGAAGATCCCATGTGCCGCGGAGCAGCTAGGCCCGTGAGCCACAATTACTGAGCCTGCGCGTCTGGAGCCTGTGCTCCGCAACGGGGGAGGCCGTGATGGTGAGAGGCCCGCGCACCGCGATGAAGAGTGGCCCCCGCTTGCCGCAACTAGAGAAAGCCCTCGCACAGAAACGAAGACCCAACAAAGCCAAAAATAAATTAATTAATTAATTTTTAAAAAAAAATAAGGCTTTCTGTTTAAAAAAAAAAAAACAGCACAAGGTTTTCAGGGAGAATGGTTTTCACACAAAACAACATTCTCTGAAAAAATGAGCTCAGCCATTAGCACCTCCACACGAACAAAACACCTGAGTTCTGGGGCTGTCTCAAACCATAACATCCAAAATATCTTGACATAGAAACACCTGTACCTTAAAACATTCTGCTTCATTATTGTCCCACATCTATGAGCTACTTTTGCAGCTTTGAAATGGCTTCAAGAGTTAGTTACCCAGTACCTCCAAGACCTGAAACTTTCTTTACCCACAACTAACAATACTAACCTCCTTCATTTTCCATTACCACCATCATTTAGGAATCCCAAAGAAATGAACACGGGTAAAATGAAGAATGGCCAAGTGTTACCCAAACATGCAACCAGATAAAAGCAAATGTCATGAGGAGGGGACTGCCTCTTTTATTTTTTGATCCCTCTTATATGGAAGAAGCTAAGTCATAAAGGCAGAACATGCCCAGAGATGGGACCCGGCCTGTGGGTCCCCCTGCCCCTGGCTTTTTCCTGCTCTACCAACCTCCTTAATGTGTCCGAGGCCCCATTCTATCGGTTTACACAAAATCATTATATAATGAGCTGCCGAGGCTCGGTATGTTCTACAGTAACCTGTTTGGAATCATAGGATGCAGTTGTCAGAGCAGAGCATGCGCAGAAACCCGGCTACTTTTTTTTTTCTTGAGCTCAAGGCAAGAGGTAACTGTCGGTCAAATCCTGCTGAGCCCTGCTGACTTCAAATACAGGATGCTAAAAATGAAATAAAGGCGAGGGGTGGAGGTGAAACCCGATGTGCACGGTGGGGTTACAGCTCATGGGAAGTGACTAGCAGGATAGTAAATATATCGACAAAGGATAGAAGGGGGATGGATAGGGAGGGCGAGAGGGCTTGGAATACGGAATGCTTTCTATCTGTACTTTAGATGACCTGAAATCGGTCCAGAGGTGCCTAACTGCACTGTCGGCGCGCTAGGCATAGAAATGAAAGGCCCTAGGATGGGTGAGACGATGGTTAGTTTGTTTTTTTTTTTTTTCTAATGTGACTTTATGGAGCTATTTTAAAGGGGCAAGAGGAGACTCTTGGCCACTCAGAGGAAGAGCACTTACTGTAAGAGCGTCTAGCAAAGAATGCGCCTGCAGCCGGTGGTCCCCCTACGGAGCGGGCACCCTTGGGAGAAGTGAGATGCGTGCCTCTGTCCCCACCCTATTCTCTCCACAGGGTGCAGAAATGTAGCCAGAGGTACCCAGGCTCGCCCCTCATCTGCCTCCCCATGACTCCGCTGCCGCCTCCTGAGCAGGTCCGGGAGAGGCTGTCCCCGAGGGCGAAGGGGCAGCGCGGGCTCCGGCTCTCCACCGCCTCTCTCTTTTGTTCCCCCAGACAGTGCCGGTGCTCCGGAGAGTAGCGCGAGAGGCGCCCGCTCCCCAGGCTCTGGCCGCTCGCGCCGGCACAGGGATGGGGCCCCCTTTCCCTCTGGCCCAGGCTGCCGCCCCGCGCCAGTACACTCCGGGTCCCCAGGCCCCTCACCCGGAGGCAGACGAGGTCAAGGCCATCAGTACACTTGTGGGGCTGCTGGCCTCCCTCCTCCCTGCCTCTCCTGGCCCCTCCGCCTTCCCCGCATCCTCGGCTGCAAGGGGCATCCCGAGGAGCCAGGTAGCCAGGGCGGGGGACGATGGGAGTCGGGCGCCTCTCCCGGGGCTCGGGGGACAGGTGTCAGAGTGCGGGTGCGGGTCTTTGTGCGTTTCTTATTCTTCTAGAGAACAGAACCAAGCCCCGGAACCGAAGGATGCGCTCACTCACCATGGCGGTGCCGACCGAGAAAGCGGCCGTCAGACAGGCCATGCCCCGGGGGCGGCGGCGGCGGGGACGAGGCTGCGGGCGGCGGGGACGGGCGGCGGGCAAGAGGCTGCGCTCGCCCCAGGCTCGGCGGCTGCGCCCGACGCGGGCTCCGGCTCCAGCTCCCGCACCGGTCGCAGCTGGGGCCCCGGCCCCGCCCACGACCCGCCCGCGTCGGACCCGCCCACGACCCGCGATTGGCCGGCGCGCAGGGGCGGGGCGGAGCCGGCAGGTGCGCGTGCTCTTGTTTTGCTCCTGTGCGGCGCGGCTGCCCCAGTTCCAGGCAGTCCGGCTCCTCCCGCTGCCCGCGCCCCTGGCCTGGCAGGTGCCGAGGGTCCGCCCCGGCCCCGGAGGCGCCGAGTTCGGAAACTCGCGGGGCCTGGGCCAGCGACCCCGGGCCCCCTGCGGTCAGTCAGCGGGGGTCCCCCTCCAGGACTGCCACCTCAAAGCCTGCAGTGCTGGGCCAGGGGGGGGGCCAGGGGAGGCGTCTGGCGGGGGAGGGTGGAGGGGCGCATTTTTCCTTGTTGGGCATCTCTCTGCCACGTAGGAGCGTGAGAACTAAAGGAGAGATGGCCGCTCCAACGCCCCCTCCCCCGCCACTGCAGCTCCATATCTGGGGTGGTACCCCCATACTGAGGCAGCGCACTCACTCATTAATGCAGCATTGCTGTGTGCCAGACGCAGAGCCAAGTGCTGGGTAGCAAAGGGGTGACTAGGTGAAGATGCCCAGGCCTCTGTCCTCCCCTGGCTCCCATCCCCCCACCCCAACAAAAAGAGAAAAGCCTTTTTTTTTTTTTATTTCAGACACGATGTTCCCAGTACGTGGCCCAGCACCTGGCCCAGAGCTGTGTTCATGTAACTTCATAAGGAGTGACACTTCAGGCACCCTGTCATTTGGCCTCAGATGGGAGCATCAGATGGCCTGGCCTCTGCTAAAGCCTTTATTATATATAAGTGGGACCATTTCCCGGTAACCATGGCGATAAGACATTCCTTACTCCCAATCTCAGAGGCTAATGCTTTTATTCAGTGGTTTGCATGTGGGGACCGCAGGTAGGAATGCATGTCTTCTCCCCTCCAGCACACCTGGATCACCCCTCCCCACTACCCCTCAGATGAGCAAAGCCCCTGTCCTTCTCCTCACCTAAAAAGAGAGCACGGCTTTTCATGCCAGGCAGGAGGGCTTCACACCACAGCCTGATGACCACAGGCAAATTCTCCCCTCAAATCAAAGGAAGCCAAGGCAGTATAATGTATGATTTCAAGAGAGAGAGGACCCTGCTTTTGTCTGCATAGTTCACTTGAAGAGTCCACGCATTACCTCTATTCTATTGTTAGGAAATCTGACTGCTGCATTTCCAGGTGCCACCCTCTACATGCCGGGCCCACGGGGCTGTGTGGTGCTTTAAACGTGCTGAACAGGGAGGCCAACAAACTCTGAATGCCCTGGAAAGAGGATTCAAATCCACAAACCTCCCTGGGAGAGTTTAGGCCAAAAGGCAGAGACAGAGGTGCCTCATCTCTGGGACCCAGGATTGGTGGCCGGCACTGAAGCCCACCACTTGCTCCAGGGGCAGATGGGACATAAAGCAGGGGAGAAAGACACAGAACGCGGCCGGGGAGAGATTCTCTATGAGAACCCGGCTGGTCACTGCCCAGCTGTGTGGCTGGGACAAGTGACAGTGTGGTCCTTTTGCACTGGCATCTATTCTCTGCCCAATATCCATTCTCCATGCTGCTAGGAATGTGTTCAGAATTTCCTTCTGGAACTCCCCTTGCCCCCAGTCCTACACCATGTGATCTGTTCAGTGGTTGGTCAGGAACCAGAAGTGTAAGGCGATGCTTGCCGGGCTCCTGGGAATGGCCAGGGGGACAATACGTAGAGCCTAGGATGAAACCAGAGAGGGTAGACAGTGATAAAGTGGGTCCTTATTGCCGTGGCTTGAGCTGCTGGCTTTCCACTTACAGGCATGGAAAGAGTCCCACTTACACATCTATACACTGGGGTAATAATCATCTCAGCCACATGGGAAATAGTGCCTGTCAAGTGCTCTGCGCTGTGCATGGCACATAGCTAGCACTCCAGTTCCAATCCTTACCAATGTTATCCCCCTTGCGCCAAAGCTGAGAATAAGCAAATGGTAAAGTAGGTCGGATCTGTGACATTGCTATTGGGACTTTTGGTTGTAAGTGACCAAAACTCTGCTCCAAATGGCTAAAGGGAAGGCTCAGGGTACATTGGTTTCAGGCCTGCCAGGACCAAGCACCCATTCTGGGTTTTCATCCCTTGATCTCTAGCTCTCTCCATGGCTCTGCCTTCCATCTGCTGGCTTTCTGCTCCATGGTGAGGCTGTCACCATGGCCCTCCTGGCA
The DNA here is from genome assembly GCF_949987535.1 of Balaenoptera acutorostrata. Lineage (NCBI taxonomy): Eukaryota > Metazoa > Chordata > Mammalia > Artiodactyla > Balaenopteridae > Balaenoptera > Balaenoptera acutorostrata. Next base: position 148,393,109 of record NC_080067.1, on the reverse strand, counting down.
GCTCCAAGCCTGCATCCCATCAGTGTTACCAAACCAAATTTGGGTCCACTCGCCTGCCACACAGCAAAGCCAATCTACTGACACTGGGTTGTGGTGAAGGAAAGTACAGCATTAATTGCAGGGCATCAAGCGAAGGAAGGGGAGACAAGCCTCAGAGCCACTCCCACCTGGTCTTTGGGTTGGGGGATGTGTTTAAGGGGAAGAAAAAAGAAGCTGAGGTGAATCCTCTTCTTGTGACATTTCTGAATCATGGTTTCGGGAGTCAGGGTGTCGCAGGTGGTCCCCAGCTCAGGGATCTATGAGCTTACCTTGCCCTGGAGAAACAACCCGAGTTTGTACATTAATGATGAATCTATAATAGCAATTTTAGTACGTTAACGATGTTATGGGCAACAGCAACCTTAAGCATCTGACTCTGGTGATTAGTGTTGTTAGCACAAGATTGAGGTCAGAGGGGACAGAAAGGAGATAAAGTGTTGGATAGAGAGATGAATCCTAAACTTGGTAAAGGAACTTGGTTTTAGGGGACTGGGTTTCATCAACTGGCAACCAGCCATGATGCCCAGTGAGGGGGAACCAAACACTGACTGGCCCGGCTTGAATCCCAGGGAACCAAACAGGCCAAAGGGAATGCCGGCCCTAATGGAAACATGCAGAAAGATTGGGACATGGGTGCTTCCTCAAGGCCATTTTGGGGAGCTCAGAGCCCAATGTGGGTGCCAAGCAGGCAAACATAAGAGGACCTCATCACAGGACTGCCCAGTCCAGACCCCAACCCCAACAGGAATTTCGACAGGACATCACAGGCAGGTGGACCAGGCTGGGCTTGAGAATGTCCAGTGGGAAAGCACTTTCTGCCTCAAAGGGCAGCCCGTACCAGTTTGAAGTAGTTGTCATTGCCGGGAGCAGTCCCTGTGCCTAATGGGACTCCCTGTCGCCCCGAGGGCTCTGTGTTCCACCGTGTCAGTGAGCCCCGCCTCCACACAACAGGCCTTGAGCTCTTCAGTCATGGACCCATATTTCTCTCCAGGCCTTAGCTTCCCTGAACAAAACATGCCTGGTCCCTCCGACATTGTTCTGTAGAAGATGCCCCTTCTTCCTGCTCACCTTTCTCTCTGTGAGTTCCGTTTTCTCAGTGTCCCCTGTGAAACTTGAGGTCCACAACCAAACACCTACTCCAGGTAACTCCTCCGCTCTCTAATGAGCATTTGCTCCCTCAAATTGTTGGTAAGGACCTGCTTCCATGCTGCAGAACCAACTGCCTGATGTATGGGAGCAAGCAGGTCAGTGGACTCAGTCAGCAGCCGACTCAATTCACTTTCCTTGTAATTGTGTAGTTTCAGTTGCCTGGTTTGCACTTTATCCCCCAAATCCCATGTTAAGGAGTGTCCAATTTATCTATGCCAGACATACAGCCCCCGAGGCTGGGAAATGGAGGGGACACCCTGAGGACTTCGTCTCTGGTGCAAGGATTCTGCTCTTGGTGCCTGGGTGGGGGGGGCGGCGGGTTCAGGTAAATCAGATGTCCAGGTGCCCTTGCGGCAGGCCTGTGGATTGACCCAGGTGTACTTCTGCAGGGAGCTGGCCACAGGGGGTGAGCATGGCCTGGCCTCTTGGATGGCCCCAGCACTGGAGGTCCAGAACAAAAGGTCTCTGATCCCTCCAGAGGAACCTTTGGGCACATCCCATGGCTTCCCGGCCTCCCCGCTCCCAGCTGGCTAGGAAGGAATCTAATGAACACAGTCTTCTTCACATCTGGGTGATCTGGCTTTCGATAATTTGACCTTGAGCCTTCTTTGATTACAGGGTGGCCAGCTCTGAATTAACCTAAGTGATTAACCTAAGTGGACCCTGCTCGGCTGACTTTCTTCTGTTCGACTGCAGAACTCCACCAACCTGAGCTTTGTTTTCCTTGCAAGACCTATGATTTCAGCCATGCCTTTCAGCAGACAGAAGTACCTGCTTCACTGGGATCCGGCCTCAACGCTGGGAACGCAGGGTGGACGCGATGGGGGAAACCAGGCCTCAGGAGTGGTCAGACAGTAACGGGGAGAGATTGGAAAGCTGCCATTCTTATCTAAATTGGGTATGTTTTTAACTTGTTCCATGAGCTCGGTGTATTTTGTAAATCGTTAGAGGAGCTCTCGCTGTGTGGTTGAAGGGAGACCCCGCCAGAGGTTAACTGATACCACAGGGGCCTCTGGGTTTACCGCCGTCCAGCCCTTTTGGAGTCAGCCTTTCAGGTGTCCCACCCTAGAGACTTGATATCTGCAGCTGCATCCCCCCAAACTGCCTCATCCCCAATGCTATGCCCCCTTGTAATCTGGGCATCACGTATCACATAATTAATTTACTATTGATTGTGCTTACTGCCCACCATACCCCTTGAGAATGTAAGCTCCACACCGGCAGGAATGTCCATCCACTGATGGATCTCCAGCCCCAAGAACGGTGCCTGGTAAGGGATTTTGTCCCGGCTCATCAGCTATTTGGTCGATACCTCCCACCCCCATCCCTCTGGGTCCCCCAGGCTGGCTGTTTCCAGTGTGCATGAAGCCCCCAGTGTGGAAAGTGCCTGCCCTGCAATGTTTCATCAGGGGAACTTCTCTGGTACCCCACCATTTCCCAGAGGAAAATAAAAACCCACAGAAGCCTGGTCCCCCTGCCCCGTCCCCAGCTCCTCTCACCACGTCGACCCCTGCACTGCGGCAATATGAGGGTTTATGGGATTTCTTTCCCCAAAGCCTCACCAAACTTGATTCTGGAGGCGAGGTGTAGGGAAGTGTTTGTTTGCTTGCTTGCTTTTTACAACCCAAAGCTCTGACTCTGAAAGTAAATGTTTTCAGTCAAATGAAAGCAAAATCTGGTGCCGCCACAGCCAGTAATAAAGAGAGGCTAGTCCCTTCCCCAGGCTGACAGTTGTGGGAGACATGGTGGGGACTCCTGGGAGGCAGGGGGGTGGGGAGGAACCCTGCCCTATTATATCCCCAGGCTCACGACAACACAACAGGTACCGGAGGTGTCGCTGGGGGACACTTGCCCTTGTCTGGGCTGGAGACCTGCCTTCGGGTCATGGCCCCTGCCTTCTCGGCTTCTCTGATACTTCCACTTGTGTTAGCAGAGAATTAGTGGCCATCAGGCCCTTTCTAGCTCTGTTCACAAGGAAGCCATTGCCTCCACTTTTATAAAGGAAGAGAGAGAGAGAATGAGAAAGACAGAGAGAGGAGGTGGGAGGGAGGGAGGGAGGGAGGAACACAGGAAAGAAGGAAGAGGGGGGAGGGAGAGAAAAAAGACCCTTAAGTGGTAAGAATAGGCGCCTTAGCCCTTGACGGGGAAAGGGTAGAAAGGGGAGCAGCTGAGCAGACAGACGCAGAGACAGTCCATCAGGGAGGGTGACGGCCTGAGGTCAAGTCACACACTAAATGGGGACTCTTTAAATTGGCGTATTTTAAAGCAACGTTATTTCCCTCTCTGTGGTTTGCTTGATCCGTAGTTTGCTGGCCCTCCTGACTCCTCCAGCTTCTGTCTCCACCCAGTTGCTTCCATCACGTGTGGGCGCTGGCCCAGCCCCAGAGAGGGGCCCCTCCCTCCCCAGCCTGCCAGGAGGTGGGGGCAGAGGAGGGGCCATCGGCTGAGAGTGCATAGCAGAGTGGAAGGAGAGAGAAGGAAGAGCCCAGAAGGTAAGAAGGAAGGTTGAGATGAATGAGGGAGAGGACAAGGCAAGTAAGTATTTCATAAGCTAGGTTAGCAAGAGGCAAGTTCACCATTGCAAACAGATTATTTCTGCTTTCTTCTGTTAGCATGGAACACAGTGTGTGAAAGATGCAGGAGACAAATGAAGAGGGAATAGCATCTGGCAATGAGATGACCTTCAAAGCTGAAGATTAGGAGAGAAGTCTCAGAGGTGGACCCTGGAAAATTACCAGAGGCCTCCCATCCCCCACAAAAGGTCCCAGCTGGGACATAGCTGGAACCCCCAGGCCACTGGGCACCCACTTGTCCTCTGGGAAGCTGCCCTCCCAGTCTCCATGTGCTCAATCCTACAAAGCAACCCCTACCCAGATCCATTCGATGATGCCATCTCATGGTTTGAAAAACGCTGTAACATGCATTACCCCTGCGGGCTCGGAGGGCAGATGCCATCACCGGAACACGTGTGAATTTGATTCCCAAGCCACGGATGCAGCACAGGCCATGCCCCCCGGGACACAAAGAGACTCTCCACGCCTCCAAAGACCACAGCTCAAGTCCAGTGTGCTGAGCATCCTGGCCACGGGCAGAAGCCCTCTTGCCTCCACAAGACAACTGAGCTCTCCTGGCGTCTGCCCACCCACCTCTCCCCTCTCCAGGCCTGGAAAATGCTTCCTCTACCTCCTGCCTCTCCCCTCCAGAGCCCCAGCTCCATCCCATCCCCTCCCCTCCAGGAAGACCTGGCGGTCACTTTGCTGAGCCCTGGCTTTTGAAAGCAAAAGTCTGGTTAGGGAGATTATCTTCTGCATGCTTGGAAACTTCTGGGCAGAGCCCTGCAACTCAAAAGTCCCCAGGGTGAGAAAGAATCAATTTAATTTTAAAAAAAGTCTTGGCTACTTTTTAAGGGAGGGGAAGGGAAAATAGCTGGAGCAGGGATATCAGTGTCAGAGATTATTTCAGCAAATTATTTCCTGCCACAGAAAATAAGGAGTTGGAGCATGAGCTTTGAAACCTGCCTAGGGCCCTGATGCCCAGGGCCCTGATGCCCAGGCAAGGACCCAGCTCTCCCGACTCCTGCTGAGCACGTTTTCCACTTTTTTACAGCTGCCAAACGTTTGTTGAGAATAACCCAAACCTATTTCAAATAGGGAGACAGCTACAAGAAGTCCAAGTTCAATCTTTTAAAAGTCACAGGCAAGCTAGTAGGGAGATGGAGTAAACATGCTTTTCTCTCTTCTTCCCCCCAACACAACTAAAAACTCTGGACATTATGCCAAACAAACCCAAGGAGACTCTGAAAGGTGGAGAGGAGAAGGCAGGGTGGTCAGGACCCTGGGACCCAAGGAAGCACACGATAGTGAGGTCCTGGGTTTTCTTTTTGCCACATAGATAGTCTTCAGAATTTCCGCTGAAGAAAGCAATAACCTGGAAGTGCCAATGGACACGAACAACAAAAGCCCCCACAAAAGACTGTCCTCTCTCACCACGGGAATAGAAAAGGAGCAGCCTAGCACTATAGAAAATTGGTAGCCAATTACTGCTCTATTCCAGCCAAATACCATGCAATAAACTCCCCGCACCACCCACACCAGCAAAGATGAAGGGGGAGTCTAGATGTCCACCCTCTTCAAGCTGTAATGAGGCACCAAAACCTGCCCCATCCCCAGTTAAAATGGTGTCAGAGCAGGCCAAACAGGGAGTCTGGACCACACCCCTACTGGCAGGAATGAGGAACCCCTCCCCTTCTCACGGGGGTGGTGGCTGAGGAGACCCAGCAGAGTCAGGACTCTCACCACCGTTCAGTGGTAACAAGAACACAATACTACCCCCCAAGCCATGATGCCAGTGGATAGCATGTGGGGAGCAGTAATGAGGTCCACCTCTCCCAGCCAGGGAGGTGTGGGTGGTGACCAGGTGGAGAGCCAGGACTCCAGCCCTTCCCAGCAGTAACGAGGAGTCCCTCCTTCGGATGTCAAAAAAGGCTGAATAGGGAGCCTGGACTTCTATCCTCACCTGTCAGTAATGAGGCAGTGCTCCTTCTCCCTCCCCTGCCCTAGTGATGTCAGAAGAAGCCAGCTAAAACAGAAGGCTTAAATAAGATCTAGCGTCTTGTAACATAATACCAAAAATATCTAGGTTTCCATAAAAAATCATTCATCATCTAAAACCCAAGGGAATCACAATTTAGATAACAGAGATTTATAATTGGAGCATGACTCTGAATTTTTGCTCATTTTAATTCTAAAATTAACTGCTATATCAATATCAAAAAAACAAACAACCCAATCCAAAAATGGGCAGAAGACCTAAATAGACATTTCTCCAAAGATGATATACAGATGGCCAACAAACACATGAAAGGATGCTCAACATCACTAATCATTAGAGAAATGCAAGTCAAAACTACAATGAGGTATCACCTCACACCAGTCAAAATGGCCATCATCAAAAAATCTACAAACAATAAATGCTGGAGAGGGTGTGGAGAAGAGGGAACCCTCTTGCACTGTTGGTGGGAATGTAAATTGATACAGCCACTATGGAGAACAGTATGGAGGTTCCTTAAAAAACTAAAAATAGAACTACCATATGACCCAGAAATCCCACTACTGGGCATATACCCTGAGAAAACCATAATTCAAAAAGAGTCATGTACCAAAATGTTCATTGCAGCTCTATTTACAATAGCCAGGACATGGAAGCAACCTAAGTGTCCATCGACAGATGAATGGATAAAGAAGATGTGGAACATATATACAATGGAATATTACTCAGCCACAAAAAGAAACAAAATTGAGTTAGTTGTAGTGAGGTGGATGGACCTAGAGTCTGTCACACAGAGTGAAGTAAGTCAGAAAGAGAAATGCAAATACCATATGCTAACACATATATATGGAATCTAAAAAAAAAAAAAAAAATGGTTCTGTAGAACCTCGGGGCAGGACAGGTATAAAGACAGATGTAGAAAATGGACTTGAGGACACGGGGAGGGGGAAGGGTAAGCTGGGACGAAGTGAGAGAGTGGCATGGACATACATACACTACCAGATGTAAAATAGATAGCTAGTGGGAAGCAGCTGCACAGCACAGGGAGATCAGCTCAGTGCTTTGTGACCAGCTAGAGGGATGGGATTTGGAGGATGGGAGGGAGATGCAAGAGGGAGGAGATATGGGGATATATGTATATGTATAGCTGATTCACTTTGTTGTAAAGCAGAAACTAACACACCATTGTAAAGCAATTATACTCCAATAAAGATGTTAAAAAAAAATTAACTGCTCTAAAGAGCCCTGTTGGAATAAAGATCTTTTCAGAAACATTTAAAAAAAGAGAGAGAGAGAGAGAATCACAATTTAAATGAAAAAAAAAAATAAAAGCCAATCATTAGACACCAACACCAAGATGAAAAAATGTCACAATTACCCAACAAAGATTTAAAAGCAGCCATCATAAAAATGCTTTAGTGAGCAATTGGGAACACACTTGAAACAAATGAAAAAATAGAAAGTCTCAGCAGAGAAATAGAAGATGTAAAGAAGAATAAAATGGAAATTTTAGAACTGAAAAATACAATAACCAAAATGAAAAACTCAGTGGATGGGCTCAACAGCAGAATGGAGGGGAGAAAGGAAAGAATCGATGAATTGGAAAGTAGAACAATATAAATTACCCAGTCTGAACAACATAGGGAAAATAGGCTGTACAAAAATTGAGCAGAGTCTGAGGGACCTGTGGGACCATAACAGAAGATCTAACAGAAGATCTGACAGTCCCAGAAGGGGGTTGGGAGGCTGAAAATGTACTCAAAGAAATAATGGCAAAAAACTTCCTAAATTTGGCAGAAGACAGAAACCTACAGATTCAAGAAGTTGGGTGAACTCCAAACATGATAACCTAAAGCAATCTACAGCAAGACACACTATAGTCAAACTTCTGAGAACTAAAGACAAAGAAGTAGTCTTGAAGGCAGTGAGAGAGACATGGTATCTTACCCAGCGGGGAAAAGCCACTCCAATAACAGCAGATTTCTCATTAAAAATAATAGAGGTCAGAAGGAATTAGCGCAACACTTTTCACTTGTTGAAAGAAAAAAACCTGCCAGCTCAGATTCCTATATCCAGGAAAAATATCCAGGAATGAAGGGGAAATCAAGACATTCTCAGATGAAGGAAAACTAAGAGAATTTGTCACCAATAGACATACCATAAAAGAAAAATTAAAGGAAGTTCTTTAAACATAAATAAAATGGTAAAATAAGGAAACTTTGCACATCAAGGAGGAAGAGAGAACACTATAAATGAAAATGAGTAAGTAAGGTGGATTTTCCTTCTGCTATTGAATTTTCCAAATTTTGTTTGCTGGTTAAAGCAAAAATTGTAATACTCTCCGATGTGCTTCTAAATGTGTGTAAATAGTTAAGACAATTATAAACAAAGGAGAGTAAATACATATAAAGGGAGGTAAGATTTCTACACAGCCCTCAAACTTATAAAACTATAACACCAGTAGACTGCTAAGTCATGTATATGTAATAAAATACCAAGAAACCAGTAAAAGAGCTATACAAAGAGGCACACTCAAAAACACTATAGATAAATCAAAATGGAATTTTTAAAAATGTTCAAGTCCCAAGAAGGAGTTATATAGATAACAATAAACATGAGAGCATAAAAAAGAAAGCAGGGCATTGAAAAAGGGAGAACACAGGGAAAACAAAAATTTAAATGCATACCTAAGCGTACCGTGTTAGTACTTACATTAAATGTAAATAGACTACACCAATCAAAAAAACAGAATGGGGCTTCCCTGGTGGCGCAGTGGTTGAGAATCTGCCTGCCAATGCAGGGGACACGGGTTCGAGCCCTGGTCTGGGAAGATCTCACATGCCGCAGAACACCTAGGCCCGTGAGCCACAACTACTGAGCCTGCGCGTCTGGAGCCTGCGCTCCGCAACAAGAGAGGCCGCGCTAGTGAGAGGCCCGCGCACCGTGATGAAAAGTGGCCCCCGCTCACCGCAGCTAGAGAAAGCCCTTGCACAGAAACGAAGACCCAACACAGCCAAAAATAAATAAATAAAAAAGAACCACTATGTCCATCAAAAAAAAAAAATTGTTCCCTTTATGTAAACCAACTATACTTAATAAAAAAAAATTTGCTTGCTTTAAAAAAAAAACAACAAAACAGAATGATTGGCAGAGTGTGTTAAAAACATGTCCCAACTACATACTATCTATAAGAAATTCACTTCAAATATAATGTTATAAGCAGCTTGAAAGTAAAAAGATGGAAATGGTGTATTGTGCAAATATTAATCAAAAGAAATCAGGGATGGCTATATTAATACCAGATAAAGTAGACTTCAGGCAAAGAAAATTACCAGAGATAGAAAGGGACATAATATAATTATAAAATGACCAATCCACCATGAAAATATAGCAATTCTAAATATGCATGAACCAAACAACTATAAAATATGTGAAGCAAAAACTGATAGAACTGAAAAGAGAAATAGATAAACCGACAATTACAGTTGGACATTTCAACACCTCTCTCTCAATAATTGCTAGAACAACTAGACAGAAAATCAGCAAGTATATAGAAGTACTCAACAACACCACTGGACAAGAGGATCCAGTAACATTTATAGAACACTCCACCCAACAACAGGAGAATACACATTCTTTTCAAATGTTCCTAGAACATATAGCAAGACAGACTTTATCCTGGGCCATAAGACAAACCTCAACAAACATAAAAGAACTGAAATTATACAGAGTGTGTTCTCTGATCCAAATGAAACTTTTTCAAATCAATAATCTAAAAGTTTCAAATCAATAATCTGAAAGTTTCAAATCAATAATCTAAACTCCCATCTCAGAAATGTAGAATAAAAAAGAGCTAAATAAGCCAAAAGAAAATAATAAAGATAAGAGCAGAAATCAATGAAATTAAAAATAGAAGAACATTAAAGAAAGTCAATGAAACACAAAGCTGGTTCTTAGAAGTGATCAATATAATTGACAAAACTTTATCAAGACTGACAAAAAAAAAAAGAGAGAGAGAGAGAGAGGACACAAATTACCAATATTAAAGATGGAACAGGGGATATCATTACATATCCCACAGGCATCCAAAGGGTAATAAGGGAAGAGTACCAATAACTCTACACACATAGTTTTGACAACTTAGATGAAATGAACCAATTCCTCAAAAAACTACAATTCACTGAACATAAAATAGATTATTTGAATAACCCTATAACTATTAAGGAAATTAAATTAATAATTTTAAAACACCAAATAAAGAACTCTTCAGGCCCAGATGGCTTAGGAAGGACTATTTCCCAATTCATTTAATTTGGCTAGTATTACTCTGGCACGAGACAATTATAGTATGAAAAAAAGAAAACTACAGACCAATATCCCTTATAAATATAGATGCAAAAATCCTTAACAAAATATTAGAAAGTAGAATTCAACAATATATTTTAAAACTTAAGTATATGTTCAAGTGGGGTTTATTCTAGGCATACCAGGCTGCTTCAATTTTTGAAAGTCACTTAATATAGTACATTGTATTAACAGAGTAAAGAAGAAAAATCACATGATCTTGCCACTTGATGCAGAAAAACCACTTGGCAAAATTCAACACCCATTTATTATTTTTTTAAAAAAGTCTATCAGGAAAAGAGGAATAGAGGGCAACTTCCTTAACTTGATAAAGGACATCTATAAGAAACCTACAGCTAACATTCTAATGAATGGTGAAAGACTGAATGCTTTCCTCTTAAGATCAAGAATAATGCAATCACCACTCTTATTCAACATAGCACTGGCAGTTCTAGCCACTGTGGTAAGGAAAAAAGAAGTAAAAGGCATACAGCTTGGAAAGGAGAATATAAAACTGTCTCCATCTGCAAATGACATCCTTGTCTTCGTAGGAAATTCTAAAGACTCAACAAAAACACCCCTAGAACAATAAGTGAGACCAGCAAGCTTGCAGGATATAAGATAAATGTACAAAAATAAATTTTATTTCTATATCCTAGCAATGAACATATGGACACTGATATTAACAATAGTGTGTCACTTACAATTGTTCAAACAAAAGTAAATACTTAGGAATAAACTTAATGAAAACATGCAGAGGGCTTGTGTACTAAAAACTACAAAATGGTAATGGAAGAAATCAAAGAAAATCTTTTAAAATGGAGAGACAGATCATGTTCATGGGTTGGAAGACTTAACATAGTAAAGATGTCAATTATTCCCAGATTGATATATAGGTTTGATACAATTCCTATCAAAATCCCAACATTTTTTTTGTAGACATAAACATGAGTAGTCTAAAATTTTTGGAAAAGACTTTGCCTTAGAATTAGAATAGTTAAAACATTTTTTATGGAAGAAGAATAAAGTAGTGGAAATTGTTCTACCTGATTTCAAGACCAATTATAGCTACAGGAATCAAGATTGTTTGGTATTGGCAAAGGGAGAGACACAAAGATCAATGGAGCAGAATAGGAAATCTGGAACTGTACCCACACAGACATGCCCAGCTGATTTTGACATAGGTTCAAAGCACTTCAGTGGAAGAAGGACAGCTTTTTCAATAAATAGTGCTGAAGCAACTGGACATCCATAGGCAGAAAGAAAAAGAAACTGGGTCTAAGTCTCATGCCTTATGTAAAAATTAACTCAAAATGGATCACAGATTTAAATGTAAAACAATAAACCTTTTCAGAAAAAAGTAGGAGAAAATCTGGGATCTAGGGCAAGGCAAGGAGGTTTTAAATATCAAAAGCATGATCCATGGAATAAAATATTAGTAAATTGAACTACATCAATATGAAAAACCTTGATTTGGACAAAGACCCTGTTAGAAAGATGAAAAGACAAGCTACAGCCTGGGAGAAAATAGGTCTAAACCTCATATCCAACAAAGAACTAGTATCTAGAATGTATAAAGCACTCTCAACACTCAACAGTGAAAAAACCCAAACAATCCAATTAGAAAATGGGCAAAAGACATGAATAGACTTTTCACCCAAAAAGATATACATACAGCAAATATGCACATGAACAGAAGTTCAGCATCATTAACCTTTAAAGAAATGCAAGTTAAAATCACAATTAGATGACACTACACGCCTATAGGAATGGCTAGGATAAAAAATGGTGCAACACCACCAAATTGGAGTATGTAGATAAGCTGGATCACCAGTACCTTACGGTGGTGGGAACGTAAAATATACAGCCACTCTGGAAAGCAGTCTGGTAGTTTCTTCAAAAACTGAGCATTCAACTACCATTCGACCCAGCCATTGCACTACTGGACATTTATCCCAGAGACACAAAAACTTACATTCACACAAAAATCTGTACACAGATGTTTACAGCAGTTTTATGTGTAATAACCAAAACCTGCCAACGACCCAGATGTCCTTCAACAGGTGAATGGTTAAACCAAGTGTGGTCCATCCACACCATGGAACATTACTCAGCCATAAAAAGGAATCAACTATTGATACATGCAACCACCTGGATGGATCACCAGAGAATCCTCATGGAAAAGCCAATCCCAAGAGGTTATACATTGTGTGGTTCCACTGATGTAAGATTCTTGAAATGACAAAATTATACAAATGGGGAAGAAGTTAGTGACTGTCAGAGGTTAAGGAGGGGCTGGAGTGGAAGCACAGATGATGTGACTATAAGGGGGCCATAGGAGGCATCTCTGTGGGCGTGGAATGTTCTGTGTCTGGGCTGTATCAAGGTCAGCATCCCAGTTGTGATAAAACTGTGCTACAGTGTTACAAGTGTTACCACTGGGGGAAACAAGGTAAAGGCTACCTGGGATCTCTCTGTGTTCTTTCTTACAACTACAACTGTCTCAAAGTACAAACATTAATTTTTTCAAGTCGCAGGACAGTCCTGAGTGAGGCCACTCTGGCAGTGGGGGGACCTACATGGAGTGTGAGGAGGAAGAAAGTGCGTGGAGGAGCTTTGGAGACGAACAGGGAGAGGACCCAGAATGAGAGGGCTTCAGCTCACCTAGAACCAGACAACTGGTCTGCAGGGCAAGGGCCTGTTTGTGACCATTCTTTGTCAACTGTCAGCTTGAGAAGGTGAAGACCAGGGATGATGCTCTTCCCCCTCCCTAGAACTCTGAGTGTGTGTGTGTGTGTGTGTGCGCGCACACACGCGCGCACACGCACACGCGCACCCACGCCCAGGCATCTGCAGGCAGACAGAGGTGGGTGGGATGGCAACCCCATCACTGGCTGTCTGTGGTGCTGAGCTGGTACCTAACCTCTCAAAGCCTTCATCTTCATCGGTAAAATGGGAATAAAAAGGGTACCACTGTGGTGGTTGAATAAGATAGGGTAGTTAAGGGGATTTCCCCGGCGGTACAGTGGTTAAGACTCCACACTTCCACTGCAGGGGGCACAGGTTCGATCCCTGGTCGGGGAACTAAGATCCCATATGCCACACGGTGTGGCCAAAAAAATTAAAAAGCAATAATAAAAATAAGATAGGGTAGTTAAGGTGCCTGGGAGCCAAGAAGAGAGGGTGTTTCGTATGCATCTAACATTTTCCACATCTTGAGACCCTGACCCTCCATCTCCCCCCCTCCTCCTTCCTCCATTGCTTTCACTGCTCACCATCTGGCCAAGTGGCTTTATTCTTCTTTGCCTCCTATGATGAACTGCTGTGTGGGATATCCTGCAAAGAAAAAAATATGTGGATAAATGTACAAAGGAACATTGTCACCAACCTCAGAATGACACATTTCAGTATTAAATATGAAGACATCAATATGGTGGACAAAGGTAAAAACTTCCAGTTGTAAGATAAATAAGTCCTGGGGATCTAATGTACAGCATGGTGACTAGAGTTAATAATACTGTGTTGCATATTTGAAAATTGATAAGAGAGTAAATCTTAAAAGGTCTCATCACAAGACAAAGCATCTGTAACTATGTGAGGTGACTGACGTTAACTAAACTTATTGTGGTGATCATATTGCAGTCTATACCTATATCAAAGCATTATCTTGTTCACCTTAAACTAATATAATGTTATATATCAATGATTTCTCAGTACAACTGGAAAAAAATATTTTTGCTGACTCTTAACTCATCTGAATTTACACATTTGTTCTGTCCCCCACTAGTCTCTGGATCCAGAGGATGGAGTCACTCTGACTGTTTCTCACTGGTCCCCAACATCTAGCAGGTACCTGCCTCCTAGGAGGCTCTCCAATGTTTGTTGACTGGCTGACTTAAGTCGCAGACACTTTACATCAAAGTTTAAATTCCAAATTCCTGTTGGCTGCGTGTACTAGGAGACATGACATATTTTCCCTGATACACATCTAGTTAGTTACATTTACTCCATGAATTTATATTAAACATTTTTTCGTAAAATGCATTTTGTCAGTGACTTACCCACAGCTTAGATATAAACACTTCCCAAGGAGCCCTTCTGCTGCAAAACAGACCCCTCTGAGGTGAAGTATATTTATCTTGCAACTAATAAAGGGAAGAAGCCCCTGCCTTATGTAGGGCAGGTTTGAGCTGTCACCACTGTAGACATGTGAAAAACCCCAAACCCCCAACCATGATTCAGTTTCTGTTTCATACTACAAGGAGAATTATTATACAATAGGCATGATGCAATTATATGTGTAATAATATTGCCCAGTGTAATTGTTACTGTAGAAAACAGGAAGCGAGTGAGGTTACTAAAGGGCAGTTTTGCTCCCTCCCAGGTTACTGGCATAAAAAAGCACCCACTACCTGTCTGTCTACAGATTGACCAAGTGTAAAATCTAGGTATTTCCCACGTTTAGTCAGATGATAGATTTTGCATTTGTGAACATGGTGGAATTTTTAATAACACACATTGAACACAATTACAGCAAAAACTGTAATTCATCAAGGTCTACAGGATAATAATAAAAGTAAACAGAGTAAAGAAACCTGGAGTAGCAATTCTCATACCAGACAAAATAGACTTTAAAATAGAGACTACTACAAGAGACAAAGAAGGACACTACATAGTGATCAAGGGATCAATCCAGAAGAAGATATAACAATTGTAAATATTTATGCACCCAACACAGGAGCACCTCAATACATAAGGCAAATGCTAACAACCATAAAAGGGGAAATTGACAGTAACACAATCATAGTAGGGGACTTTAACACCCCACTTTCACCAATGGACAGATCATCCAAAATGAAAATAAATAAGGAAACACAAGCTTTAAATGATACATTAAACAAGATGGACTTAATTGATATTTATAGGACGTTCCATCCAAAAACAACAGAATACACTTTCTTCTCAAGTGCTCATGGAACATTCTCCAGGATAGATCATATCTTGGGTCAAAAATCAAGCCTTGGTAAATTTAAGAAAATTGAAATCATATCAAGTATCTTTTCCGACCATAACGCTATGAGACTACATATCAATTACAGGGAAATAAATCTGTAAAAAATACAAACTGTCCATCGACAGATGAATGGATAAAGAAGATGTGGCACATGAATGCAATGGAATATTACTCAGCCATAAAAAGAAATGAAATTGAGTTATTTGTAGTGAGGTGGATGGACCTAGAGTCTGTCATACAGAGTGAAGTAAGTCAGAAAGAGAAAAGCAAATACCGTATGCTAACACACATATATGGAATCTAAAAAAAAAAAGTGGTTCTGATGAACCTAGGGGCAGGACAGGAATAAAGACACAGACGTAGAGAACAGACTTGGGGACATGGAGAGGGGGAAGGGTAAGCTGGGATGAAGTGAGAGAGTGGCATGGACATATATACACTACCAAAAGTGAGATAGCTAGCTAGTGGGAAGCAGCCGCATAGCACAGGGAGATCAGCTCGTTGCTTTGTGCACCTAGAGGGATGGGATAGGGAGGGTGGGAGGGAGACGCAAGAGGGAGGAGATATGGGGATATATGTATATGTATAGTGGATTCACTTTGTTAGAAAGCAGAAACTAACACACCATTGTAAAGCAATTATACTCCAATAAAGGTGTTTTAAAAAAAAAGTAAACGGAGTATTTCCTAGTAGAAGGTCTAGAATAACTTATATAGTATCATATCATGATAGTTCTAGCCAATGATTATCGCTGCAAAGTGGAGAAAAAGTGAGCTGGGGAAGTATCTGAGACCTATGAGCTTGAAAAGAGCTTAGCCGTCACCTGGTAACAAGGACTACCAGCCTTGGAGGCCGTACTAGGTGCCTAGCACCGTGCTTTGAAATTTAGAGCCATTAATTCACTTAATCCTCATCACAACTCCATGAGCCAGACACTATTATTAGTCACAATGGGGAAATAAGGCACAGAGAGCTTATGTAACTTGCCTGGGGTCACACAGCAAAAAAGTACCAA
The DNA here is from genome assembly GCF_949987535.1 of Balaenoptera acutorostrata. Classification (NCBI taxonomy): domain Eukaryota; kingdom Metazoa; phylum Chordata; class Mammalia; order Artiodactyla; family Balaenopteridae; genus Balaenoptera; species Balaenoptera acutorostrata. The sequence goes on along the minus strand of NC_080067.1, from coordinate 148,377,000 downwards.
TCTCAGATCCAAAATAGTCAGGTCTGGTTCCAGAAATTGCAAATTTTTTTTTCCTATGAGAAGGATTTTTTTCTTTTCTTTTTTTAAGTAAAGAACACAAATTTCAGTGTAAACCTTAGTGAATTTTACATATCTATTCACTTGTATTCACATATCTATACACCTGTATACTCACCAACCACGAAATAGAACATTTCCAACCTATGAAAATGTTTCTTGTGCCCTTTCCCAATCAATTCCTGTCTTTGGAGGTAAACAGTATTCTGGCTTCGATCACCATAGATTAGTTTTGTTTATTCTTGATCTTCGTATAATTGGAATATAGTACGTACTACTAGGTGTACTCCTTCTTTCACTCAACATTATGTTTTTGAAACTCACCTATGTTGTACGTACACATAGTTCATTCCTTTATGCCACAGTTTACTTTTCCATATTCCTACTGATGGACACGTGTGTTGTTTCCAGTTTGGGGCTATTATAAATAAAGATGCTACCAACATTTTTGTAAATGTACCTTGGTGGACATAAATATTCATTTCTCTGGAGAGTATACGTAGCAGTGAAATTGATAGGTTAGGGGACAAGAACACGGTTAACTTGCGTAGATATTACCAACCAGTTTTCCAAATTTATACCAATTTCTATTCCCACCAGCAATGTGAGAGCTCCAGCTGGTCCACATCCTTGCCATCACTTTGCATTTTCAGGTTTTTTTAAAAATGTGGCTATTCTCATGGGTGTTTTTTTCCTCTCTGTGATTCATTTTGTATATTTTCTCTTGATCTGTGTTCAAACATACTAATCTTGTGTCCAGCTGTATTCAGTCTGCTGTCAAAGCCATCTGAAATACCTTCATTTCTGATATTTATTTGCACTTCCAAAAAGTCCATTTGATGATTTTTGTAGATTCTAATTCTCCAATGAAACGCTCGCTTTTTGCATCCAACCTTGTCTATGTTTTACTCTATTTTTTAACATATTTGTCAGAGTTATTTTGAAGTCCTTGACTGCTAACTCTCTTCTCTGGTCATTTTCTGAAGTTTGGCCTCTAAACTTACCAGCCGTTTCCACAGACAAGAAATGAAACACGTCTCCTGACTTCTGTGCTCTGGCTGTTGCGTTCGTCACCTTTCACCTACCAGTTTGGATGTCTGGGTTGGTTTGCCTTAGAGTCTATGACCGCATCCCCAGGAACCAGGCCAGGAGGTGCAGGTTGTAGTAACAACACCAATGCAATAACCCAAATCGTGTTGAGTCACCAGACATCAGGAGGCATTTTTCCCTCCCTGAAACTATTGGGGAAGCTGTCTTGGGCAACACAGGGTCTAGAGATTAAAACCATTTTCACCATTTTCCTTGAACTGGCCCATCCACATTGAGGATTGTCAGTGCACCCTGTTACAACCCACTATTTGAGTAAAATGTTCTTTATTTTTCAAAAAGTCCTAAAATTGACGCTCATGGCAATTTAGTTAAAATAGCATGCTGTGCACGTTACAAACCCTGTTCTCTTAAAAACAAAGTTACCTCATGGTTCCCATAACTGGTTCACTGGGGTTTGGTCTGCTTCTGTTGATGGAGGATTTTGAGGGATTCTGTAAAGGTTTGTGATTAGTTAGAGACAAGCACCCACGTGGGCACTGAGATTTGTGTGATAAATATCTCATGTGGAAAACTTGAGGGTGTTTTGGTTTTTATGCCCCAGTTGCTGCACAGTTTAGAGTTTGACACAATGCAGATACTTTATTATTTCAGTTGTACCAAGTTTTCAACTCTTAACCACGCAAGAGGTTAGAAGCACTATTTGGGCTGTCAGCCAGCAGTGCTTGGTAGGGAGTAAAGGGGGAAACCATGCCAGGCAAGGATTCAGACCTGGAACCGAGGCCATGAGCGCTGTGCTGAGGGCCCCGTGGACCCGGGGACTGCCTGAGGTTTGCTCTGTGATATCCACTGTCCCTGGGGCCTTTCTGGCCCCATCTTACTCAGTCAACCTCACCCCCACCAGGCTGACCCCCTGCTGGCCAGGCACCAGCATCCCAACATCCTCACGCTGCCCTTCACGTCTCCAGCCTGAACATCTGTCCCTCACCCGATATGGGCTCCAGATGTGCTTGGGTTCCGAGGCCTCTTGTAAGAAGCTGTGCCCACATTGCACTCCCTGCGAATATAGTGTCGTCGTGAATTCTGCCCTGGAGGTGAGCTTGCCGACTCCTTTCCCTGTTGTGTCGTTGGTACGTAAACCCCCAGCCTCCCCACTACTCATACCCAGAATGACCAGGCCTCCTGTCCCTTGCCCTGGTGACCACACACAATGTAGTGAGTCGTGCCCCAAACAGGCTGCCCAGAAGAATCTCCTGGAGGAGGGGCTGCTAAAAAACAGTAATGCCTCCAGGTCGCCCCAGACTCATGAATCAGGACCTCTGGCTGGGATTCAGGAAAGGGAACTCTGATGGCCACACCTCAGAGCCCGTCCTGAGCCATGCGAGCAGCCCAGGCAGACGGAGGGCTGGAGGCCCCCTGACACCCCATCTTTCTCACAGCCCTTCGCCAGTTCCCCACTCACACCCCTGGTAGCTTTGCACCCCTGCTGGAGGTGGCTCTCCTCCTTCCCGAACCTGGCCTGTTGGCCTAAGTCTGTGCAGCTGCCTGTCCCACGTGGCCGTGTGGTCTGAGGTCACTCACTCCAGGGCAGGATTGTGGCGTATGGGCTCAGGCCCATGAGGACATGAGGATGAGGGTGGTTTTTTTCCTGATGAACCACAGGGTAAGAAATGAGAAGTAAAGCATGAGCCCCAGTCAACTGCCTTATTTGCAATTCCAAAAAAAATGTCCAGAGTATGTTCTCTATGTGCCAAAGGTGAAATGGCTTAAGAACTCCTGGCACCAGAGCAAGAAGACAAAGAAAGCTGGGGGCAGGGCCTTTTACTCCCAACCTGGAAGGAGAGATCCTAAGGTGCTCCCAGGGGCGAGCAGCAGGTTCTTGTAGCCACTTCTATCCATGGAATCGCTCTGAAAGTGGAAACTGGAAAACCACATAAGAATCTCTCACACAGTTGGGATTGAAAAATAGATAGATGATAGATAGCCAGATACGTACAAACATACATACATACATACACACATGCATGCACAGGTTGAGGGCTGTGAGTTGATATAAATCACAAGCATGTTGGTCAAACCTCAAATCCGCTCACCAGGACAGCCTGGGTCCTGCCCACTTGGCCGGGACAATCCCAGTGGCCCTGGGGAAGGCTGTCTGTGACCCTGGAGCCAAGAGGAAAGACAAAAACAAAGCTAGCAAGTACCTCCCCCGGGCCAGAGGACTTTGAGGGCAGGAAGGTCGGGTGGCTGGGGTCTGCGCAGGTGCTCTTCACCTAATGTGCTGCAAATCCCCACGCGGTCACCATCAAATGTGGGTGGGGCTTGCCACAGTCAGGTCTCTGGGCGATGACGATGGGGTCTGGGTATGGACTGCTGGGCCGGGTGAAGCAGGGTGTGCAACATGACCTAGAGCACGGGACAACTTGTGCACAGGGCCACAGAAGCATCGTGCAATGTCTGGAACCCGTGAGAACCGGCCTTGACCACTGAACAGATGAGAAAATTCTATCAAGCAGCAAGCAGTCCTCTTCCAACAGAGCTGAAAGGGCAGCCGCGGGGTAACAGTGTGATTCAACGTCAGCCTCCCTGTGCCCCGGGCGTGCTCTTTCCGTCACCCTGGACCCAGAACAAAAATGTGCCCTCCTTATCAGGACATCAACTTCCAAAGGCTTTTTGCCTTTTGGAATCATAGAAATCCCCACTTAAAGATTTTGAATCTTAGACTCTCTTTACAAAGTCCTGCTGCGGCCCTGGAGAAAGGGTTTCTAAGCCCAGATCCCTCCCTCAGGTCGTCAGCTCTGAGCTCCGGTCCACGGGGGACAGGCTGCATCCGGAGTGTTGGCAGCCCCAGGCAGGGCGTGCCAGGGCTTTCTCTGGCTTATTGTTGAGCATTGCAAATGCATTTTCCCATAGGCGCGGGGGTTAGGTTCCCAGGCCCGTCCATAAAAGCCCGTTTTTGTTTCATTTGTATATCAGTTGCATTACTGCAATTCTTCACGGTACTGAAATGTGGAACTCTCGGTATAGAGAGCTCTACAACACTGCGTCAGAAAATGTCCCCAATTCAGCCTCGGCCTCCAGGAGGTGTGGTTCGGTGATGCAGGTCCTGGGGCACCCACCTGGTCCAGGTGGGGGTCAGTGCATGGGCACTGTGGCCAGAATTACCCGGAAGGTGGTCCAAGGCTATGGCGTCAACCCCAGGGCCAGGGAGGAGAACTGGGGAAGGAAAAGATGGGAAGAGCTGAGCCCCAGACTGAGGCAACCTTTCCTACGTTAAGGATATCAGCTGGTCCAGCAATTTCTGCAGGGGAAGCCTTACATGTCCTGCTAAATTTTCTGATACCCCACACAAGCAAGGGTGGATGAAGTGAATCCAGCCAGACCTCCCCATCAGGACAAAGGGTTTAACCTGGAGAAGGGCGGTTAGGGCTTATGTCACAGGCTGAGTTGGATCAGTCAGTAAAGTTGTCATTACCTTAATCCGTGTCATACCATGTCCAGGTTCAGCAAGCCTGGTGCCTTGATCGATTAGTGATGTCTGCCAAGGCAAGGGGCAGGGACAGTCTGCCGCGAGGGCTACCCTCACCCTGGGAAAGTCAGTACCTGCCATATTTCTAGAACTCCCCCTGGAAAGATTTGCTCTTACATACAAGCAGACCCTTGGATCTTTTTCAGAAGTCCATAATAGAAGCATTACTTGGGCACAGAAATCTAAAAATGTTCTACACCAAATGATGTCTATGCAACGTAAAGAAAGTGGTCACGTTCTGGGGGAAAGGTGTTGCTTTTGGGTACACAAAATTAAGTGTAACCTGGATAACTGATATCCGTACTGTTGAAAATTGTATGTTTCCTTCTTCAGTATCCAGAAAAACTTAGTTACGTAGTGCATTTGTGGCCACTGTGTATTGTACCTGAATTTTTACTGTAATTTTATTTCACATACTTTATGCTCCTTCAAATGTGTATATTAATATATTGGGGGAAGTAAAATACTATTTTATTGATTGTTCTGCAACATAATGTAAATGATGCTTTATCTCTAAAATGTTAAAATTCTATTATTGTGGCTTTAAAATGTTTTTCACCTGCAATCACCCCTTATACGGTAGGTTTCCATGTAGGCTCAGGACCTTCTCCCGATGTAGTGTTTACACTATGTAGGTGATTACAGGCCTCAAGGGGAGCATGGCATCAATCCTGGGATAGCAGAGGCTCCTTGGGAGATTTCAACGTTCATGATGCTCCCTGAGAGAGTTTGCTCCAGCACAGCCCAGGGACTGTTGACCTATGGGCAATCATATGGCCCATGACCAGGCCCTCCAGCAGAGTTGCGCATGCTGGGCCCAGAGCTTCCGGTAGGAAGCGCTGGCTAGCTCCCTGACCCTTGCAGAGGTCAGCTCTCCACTGAAATCCTCTGCAAATCTTTCATGCTTTTTAAATTAAAAAGATACCTTTTTATTAATGTAAGTGAGTGCAACCCATATGAAGCAATCACATTCAGGACACCTTTCTGAATGAATGAATGAAAGATAGATAGATGATAGATATAGATATGGATCGATGATAAAGGCAGAGATGATAGATAGATAGATAGACAGATAGATACTTAGTTGCACAGAGGTAAATATGATAGTTGGAAGGTAAGACAAATTTTTAAATGAGTAAACACACAGCTCAGCCCCTTTTGATAAACTTTGACTTCTGCTCTGAGGTCTGAACTCTGGGCTGAAGACAAAGCTCTACCTGGTCACAGATCTGTTCTGCATATTCTGGAGCCAACTGATTAAGGACTGGCTTCCCTGCTCCTCCTCGCTGCCTGGTTGTTAGGGCCTCAGCTGAGAGGGTTGATCACAGTAAATACCCTGGTTTCTCTTTTTGGCCTTGTTGCTAAGGCTCCTGCAGCGCCTCTCTACCTGGGGGAGAAGGATGCGGGCAGTCAGGCCCCCGAGCCCTCCAGCAGCCTGGTGGTGTCAGACTGCAGACGACTGGGCAGGTTGCCCTCCTGGAGTACTGTCACCGCTGCATCGATCCCCGTTACAGCTGCTGCGTGTAAAATAGACTTGGCGGTACTCACCCCGGAGGCGGGGGAGAAGTGTGCCCTGGTTGCCGGCTTGACACTGGCCCGCAGAGTAAAGTAAAATATAAACATATAAACATGCACTTCTGATCAGCTGGCTTGTTTATAATCCCTAATCTGTTTGGTACACTAGATTTTAATATTTCACACTTTCTCTCAAGTAGAAGATGTTTGCAGTTCCCATTATTATGAAAATAATCATTTCTTTTTCCCAGGTGTCTGACACATGCCTGGCACTTCTTGGGCTGGTTTCATGTTTCCTGCACTTCACTCTTTAGGACAACCTAGAGGTGGGGTATTATTCAGGGTGAGCAGCTGTCAGGTTTTTCCAGGACTGGGGGAGGACGGGAGAGGAGTTCCTGGGACGTGGGACTTCCAGTGCTAAAACCAGCATGAATTGATCACCCTATATTAGCCCCATTTTATGGATGGGGCAACTGAGGCTCAGAGGAGTCCATGGCTTGTCCAGGGCACACAGCGTGTGGGGCAGCGGGATCCTCATCCTGTTGGTCCCAAGGCCACGGCCTGTGCTCCTGGCCACCCACCACAGGTATGTTCTTATTTACACAGAACCATCAAAACATCTTTCCTAACGATTCAGACTCAGAGTGGGCTGAGAATGTCTGTTTCCAAGCCTTAAATTAATCCTGAAGACACAGGAGCAGAAAGTGGGATGGACTTGCATGGACCGAAGCTGCACGTGCAGCCTCCCACCCCGAGGACACTCGCACACCTTGATCTGGCCCCCGCGTCCCACACCATGCCTCCCATCCCGGGGAATGGCCCTTGTCCTGCTCAAGCCCCAGCCCCTCCTTCTGAACCCTGGCACTGTCCCCACTCCAGGGGGCCTGCCCTGCTCAGCCCACCGGAGGACTTTAGGGCAGAATTTTTCAGAAGGGGAAAGGAAGAGGAAGACCTGCTTTTAAAACTAAGACAAAGTATACATACTTATTATAACAAAATAGAGATAGATGAACAAATACTTATCCCCTCTTAAACTCCCATCACACACACGAGACACCAGTGTAAAAAGGTTGGTGTATATCAGCTATAGGCTGAATTGTGTCCCCCCAACATTCATATGTTGACGCCCTAACCCCCATGTGATGGTTTTGGAGGTGAGGCTTTGGGAGGGAATTAGGTCATGGGGGCGGGGTGCTCATAGTGACATTAGTGCCCTTCTAAGAAAATACTCCAGAGAGCTTTCTCCTTTCTCTCTGCCTCTCTGTCTCTCTGTCTCTCTCCCTCTCCCTTGGGCGGACACAGTGAGAAGATGCCATCTGCAAACCAGAAGAGGGCTGTCCTCAGAACCTGACCATGCCAGCACCCTGGTCCTGGGCTTCCAGCCTCTAGAACTGTGAGAAAGAAATTTCTGTTCTTTATAAGCCACTCAGTCTATGGTATTTTGTTACAGCAGCCTGAGCAGACCAAGACAATATCCTTCCATAACTTTCTCTTTAGTCATAAAATAAGCAATTGTCTGTGTGCACCTGTGTATATGATTTATGTAAAGTATTTGTTTGCTTTTAAACAGATATGGAACTATACTAGACCCATTACATTTTTCCTCACATGAAAGTATTCCATGGCAATATATAGATATCTCCTCAAAGCTTATGTTAGAAAAAAAGGAGAGGCTAAAATAATAATAAAATGTTTCCAACATAAGAGATTAGAAAAAGAACAAGCAAATAAACCCAAGGAACACAGAAGGAAGGAACTAATAAATGCAGAGCAGACATTAATAAATCATTAGACAAATTGCATCAGACGCCTTATGCACAGTTCAGTTCAGCCTGGACGCCGTGTGATGCCAGCTGTGGCCTCAGCTTCCGGTTGACGGCCCTCACCTCATCCCTTCCCAGACCTACACCTCATGTGTCTTCTCTGATGCCATCAGGATCCCACTCAGCACTCATCTTGGAAGTACAGGAAGCTACCGCCCCATGGAGTAATTTCCCCCATGGGAAGCAATCCTTCATTTCTTGGGCAGAAAATGATGGCACTGAAAACAAGTAACAGGTTCCCTCGCCCGCTCCATCCCTAAGGGGAGGTGAGCTGGGTTGAGGGTAGAGGTGTGTCCAGGGGTCAGCCAGAGGGGTGGCTTAGGTGATTTGCCCACCCCTTTGGTGGTGTGGAGTGCAGGGGCCATGCCCAGTACCCTGTTTTTGCTTCCGACTCTTCAGAAGTGGCAGTTGGGGTTTTTTGGTCTTTTTGTATCTTTGGGGGTTCTTTGGTCTTTTTGTATCTTTTATCCAGAATTTGCCCCCAACTGCACATCACACAGTTATTTTTAGTCCCATAATGTTTCTTTGTATTTTGTTGCTGGAGGAGACATTTGTCCAGGTACAAGCATTGCAGCAAAGAGTCCCGGGTCCCAGCCTGTCTCAAAAAGTCTGGGAGAATTCTACACCCATCTCAATAGGTCCCAGATGGGCCAAGCCCCAGTTGCCCATAGCAGTGGCCAGCAGAAAATGTTCATTCCTTCAAGTGCACATGGAACTAGGTTAATTAACAATAAGTGAAGTGTTTTCTTTTTTTTAAGTTTCAACAGGTTTTTAAAATTGCCATCATCCAGAGCACATTCTTAGACCTCAATGCAATTAAATTACAAATCAACAATACAAACACTTCAAAAATGTTTAGAAAATTTCAGTGTTCTCCTAAATGACTCTTGAGTTAGGAAATTATAATAGAAATTGTAAGACGCTGGCTCCACCGGAATGGATAGCTAGCAAGAACACATGATTTCATCATGTTATCCAGTCCAAGCTCATACTGCTAACCAATGAATCTAGACACGAGGTGTTGGGGCAGGAATAGTGACTTTATTTGCAAAGCCAGCAGACCGAGAAGACGGTGGACTCCTGTCCCAAAGAGCCACCTTACCAGAGTGGAGTTAGAATTCAGACCTCTTTTGTACTAAAATAGGGGGGGGGAGTGTGGTTAATTGTTGCAGACTTCTTGGCGTCAGAATCCTCTGTTCTTGCAGCTGTTCAGGTAGGTCTGGTTGTGATGTTTCTATAAACCTCCAAGGAGACAAATGTTATTCTCTGCTCTGCAACTTTTTACCTCTATGTGAATAGAAAAGTGTTATACTCTTAAAGGTCAGATCCTTTAGAATGGTTTACCCTGTATATTTCAGGCTCTAGGCAACATTCTTAACTTGTAGCAAAAGCAATAGAATACAAAGGTTAAAGTAAAGGAAACAGATCCAGTATGGAGTCAGATTTGTTCTTGCCTATTACAATAACAGTCAAATAACCCTAGAAGCAACAACAACAAATCAACAAACTTAAAAGTGAGTTCTTTGTAAAAACTAAGAAAACAGAGAAACCTATAGCCCGAATGCTATAGAAGAGGAGGCAAGCGAGGGAGGGGGGAGGAGGGAGAGAAGGGGGAGGAGAACCAATTATGACTCATAAGAATTAAAAGTGGGATTTAATTGCAGTGCAAATTAAAAACACATTTAAGAAATACTATGAATAACTTTATCCAATGAATCTGAAAACAGCAATAAAATGGATAATCTTTAGAAAAGCAAAAAATCACCAAAATTGAATCAAGAAGAAAACAAAAGCCTGAATAAACCTATAAACCCTTACATAGATTGAGGCAGTAGTTAAATTTTCCCACCTTCCCAGGTGTCCCAGACAGATTTTCAGGTGAAGTTTATCAAATATTCAAGAACTAGATCATCTTCACCTTATACAAATTGTTTCAAACAATAGAAAAAGAGGGAGTGCTATACAGTTCATTTTAAGATGCTGATACAAGTTTGATAAAATCAGACTAGGAAAATACATACGTATACAACTCAACCACAAAAAGTACATGGACTAGATAAAGAAATCCTACAAACTAATAGCAAAAAAAAATCCAATCTAATATTTAAAATGTGCAAAGTAGACGAACAAGAAATTCACAGAAGAAACTCAAGCATCAGATAAACATACGAAAAGATGCTCAAATTTGTCAGCCGACATGGAACTAGAAAGTAAAACAGTGAAATACCATTTCACACTCATCAGATTGACAAATGTTTTAAGTCTTTAGATAACACGTGTCCCTAAGCATGTGGAGAAACAGGATTTCTAGCACATTTTCATGGGGGTATAAAATGGTACAACCACTTTGCAGGGCGAATTGGCAGCATTTGGTGAATTTGAAGACGCCTGTCCTCTACAACATGGCTCTTTTAAAGCTAAAGGTCCAGGTACATGGTCAGCTCAGGGCAGGTCCAGGTTCTGTCCATCAGACCATCTGCCTCTCAAATCAGGGGGTTCATCCTGTGTGGTGATCAGTGTCTAATGGCACTTGGACATTTTAATAAGGTAAGGTTTTTGCTCACTCTAACCATGTCTCATAACTTAAAAAGAAAGCAAACAAACAAACAAAAAACACTTCCAAAGTGTTTAATCCAAATAGAAGATCTAACCATCGTATTGACATAATGTGTCAATATAAAAGATGTCAAAATTGCAACTGGAGAAAAAAAACAGTGGGTGTAGTTTTAGCTTTAATGCTGACAGGAAGCATCCAGTGCAATCATGTGAAAATGTTTCCAAGAACATTTTAACCTCTTAAAAAAATGTCCTGTTTTCTAAAAGGAAACCAAGGCTGTTTTGCTGGAGGAGATCCATGTTTCTAAGAAGCCGAATTGGATTTGGGTGAAGGGCGTCACCTAAGGGACGCCTTTTAGGAGTTATCTTCCCAGATCCTGCACCCATAGACTGTGCTCGTGAGAGTCAGGCTTTTTAGCTGGAAGGAACGTGGGGAGCCTCTGGCCCGGGCTCTTTATCTTACAGATAAGGAACATCACTGAGGTATTTCTCCTGCTTCACCGTGAGTTCCGGGGGAGACTTTGGAGAGTCTCCCCAGCTACCTGGTCATCTTTCTCTACTTTGGGGGAGCATAGTGTCCCTGGGAGGAAAGGCACCACTAACCCTGAGCTCTTCCAGAGACGCATGGATACCTCACTGCCCTTGGGTTTTGTACGTTCAGATGTTGGACCTTAAAGCCAGCGCCACATCAAGGTTCTAGAAAGAATCACGAAAGCAGTTCCATCGTTGCCCCTGTGTCTGTGCGGCTCTGGGGGCTGAGAGGGCACGAGAGCAGCCTGACGGACGGGGAATGTGGGCTCTGATCTGTCATGGGGACGTGCAGAGCGGGCAAACAGAACATGGGAAGGAAAAGATGCATTAGTAAATGCTGAAATAGGTCTTGAGTTCATTTAAAAGCACTTCTCAAGCACCGGCTCTGATGTAAGTTGTCTTCCGAGGCAGGCACCGTGAGGATACCGAGCTGGGGGATGCTTGGTCCCCAGCCTGGAGTTTTACAAGCTCACTGTCTCCAAACACGTGACAGATATGAAAACACATGCACAGGTGCCCACATGCATCCAAAACATAACAAATCTTTAGTCCGCCTTTGCTCAAGCATCAATGTTTTGTAGAAGCCCAAAGAAGAAAGTACTTGCTGTGAGGTGGAGCTGCAGGATGGCTTCCAGAAAGAAATGGGAGTGTGTCAGGTGTGTATCGGAGTTCAATTCGCAGGAGTTAGACAACCATTGTGTGCAGGGAAGCAGGCTCTGGGTGGAGTCACCAAACAACACAGGGTAGGGTCCCTGGCTTTGAGGATCTAGAGTAGCTCACCCCTGCTTTACAAAGCCGACTTCACAACTGCCACTGAGCTATGCGGCTGCTTCCCACTAGCCATCTATTTTACGCACAGCACAGGGAGATCAGCTCGGTGCTTTGTGACCACCTAGAGGGGTGGCATAGGGAGGGTGGGAGGGAGGGAGAGCAAGAGGGAGGAGATATGGGGATATATGTATATGTATAGCTGATTCACTTTGTTACACAGCAGAAACTAACACACCATTGTAAAGCAATTATACTCCAATAAAGATGTTAAAAAAAAAAAACTGCCACTGAGGTCATTGCTTATAAAAACACATCAGATTAAAATATCTAAATGGCAGCTAAGAGAAGGCACAAGGAGCTAAGAAGCTCTGAGAAGTTGTGATGGGGAGGTGATCACAAGGTCTCTGCAGCATGCAGACAGCCCAGGATGAAGGGGTGCACGCAAGGGCTTGACAGCTTTGAGAAAAACATAGACTTTTTAAGAACATTGCCAGTGATGAAATGACATTTATATTTTAAAGCAGGACGAGAAAAATTAAACATACAATTCTCTCTCTGTGTTTGTTTGGGCGTCCTCCCTCCCTCCCTAATGTGTAGGATTCCTCTGCATTACACATTGACCGACCTCCTCAAGGAAGGTCTGCTCAACCGTAAAGATTCACTTTTTTTCCTTTCTTCTGACACCAGCAATGTAACTTCTTGAAAGAATAGAGTTCTTTCTCAACTCCATAGGGGGTCATGGTGACCTGCTTTTTTCTTGGTACAAGTTTACCTGGGCTATGTATCCTTGGTAAACTTGATGTAAAATATCAATATGTCATTTTGATGGACGATCCTTTGACTCGAAAATGTTTATGACTGTGCCTTGACTTCTAAGAGACAGAACAGTCCTCAGAGATTGTACTTATAATCCTCAGTCTGGCTCGAATAAAATTCCCTTTTCTTTCTTCTTAACTTGTTAGTTGATTGAAATTTCATCAACACCGGGAAGAGCAGGAATACCCATGTAGCTTCTCCTGCAGAAGGCCTTCCTGGCAGGATGAAGGTTGGTGTGTCAGGGAATTCAGGTAGCCAAGGGTAGCAGGGGGAAACGTATAAGTTGCAAAGACATTCCAGAGCTAAAGCTCCCTCCTTGGAGGTGTTGCTACATCTCCCTGAATTCTCGAAATCAAGGTTGAGAGTGTGTGGCCAGAACAAGCGGGCTCTACCTGCAACCAGACTGAAAGTGAAATAGGATTAAAGCACCGGCAGCAAAGACAGCAGGCAACAAGGTTCCTACCGGAAACACAATGTATATTTACACACATGTGTATGGGTACCCAGACTTGCTCCAGAAAGTGAACGGTGCGATTTGTGGGCCTCTTAAGGTAATTTCAGAGACAAACCAGGGGCTAAAAACCAGGCTCTAACTCTGGCAGACTTTGTGTGTCCAGCACCCTTCCTGCCTCCCTTCAGGTTACCAGCCCCTGTCCTGAAAGGAGTCCCTCCATCTGACTTCTTGCAAGCGTGTGGTCCAGCTCTGAGCAATCAGAGCCCCTACCTCTCGGCCACGGTGATTGGTTGGAACGTGCTCATGTGACTCAGCCCAGCCAATCAGAGCCCCTCCTGGGCCTCTGCCCCTGGAGCCAGTGGGAAAGCTGTCTGTGCCCTGATGATGAGCCCGGGCTCTGCCAGCCTTCGCCCCAACCTGGTCTTGAGAGAGGACATCATTAGAGCCCTCCCGGGCCCTGCGTGCACCTGGACTTGCCACTTACGGGAGCCAGGAAGCGCCCTGTTTTGCCTAGGCTAGTGTGAGGCGGTCGCAGCTCAGAGAGAGCCCTGAGTAATACAGCCTTTTATGATCATGGCTTTTAAAATGGCATTTTAAGGAAATTACAGCTAATAATGGCCCAAAATAGAATCAGAACTGGCTGTTAATTCAGGCCATCGAGAGAGGAATGTTCTACATTTTAGATGTACAAATAAACCTTTGTGCTCTACATTATTTCCCCAAACACTCTCTCCTTCTCTCTCTCTCTCTCTCTCTCTCACACACACACACTTAGAGAGTGTTATGAGATGAAATCAATTTTCCCAGGTACTAGGATGTCATTAAGTACTAGCGAGTAGTAATTTACTAAATGGTACCTTCTCACTTTGGAAGAGTTGATGGAACTTCTAGAACAACACCTGGCTCACTTTCTCGGAGCAGGCAGAAAGCTCTGAGAATAAGGCTAGAGTGGCGCAGGAGTCACCAGACCCCACATCCAGACCAGCTCTGCCACAGGGGGCTGTGCAGCCTTGGACAAGTCACTGAGCCTCTCTGGGCCACAACTTCCCCATGGAGAAGTGAAGGAATTGGACTAGGTCAGCGCTTTTCAAACAGTCACTGCCCAAGGCTGGGGCCGGGTGACCGGGCTGGTGGGCAGGGGGCAGAGCTGCAAGTCTCCTCCCCGCTCTGCAGCCAGGCGGCTCCTCTTCCACCAGAATCGCTGGACAGTGGGCTCCGGGGCTAAAAGCAGTTGGAAATCCCTCACAGTACATTATTCTCAAAGGCCTTTCCAGGCTGTGATGCAGCGAGTGGGGAAACTGACGGCTTAACCGTCAGTGCACCGGAAGACAGAATCAATCCAGAGAGAGTCGGTGATCAGCCTGTCTTTGGGCCTGAAACACAACCTCCTGATTCCACAGTAATGTCATCACCCCATACATGAGTGCTTCGTACATATGTGCTAAATAAAATACGAAACAGGAAGCCTGTTTTTTCTGTTTTGTTTTGTTTTAGGAAGCTTGTTGAACTTAATTTCACATTTGAAAGAGAATTCTTTAGCTTTATAAAAAATTTTAGGTATGCATTAAAAATCCCTCTTGGAGATAAGTTTTTTTCCTAGAAGGTTAAAACTAGCTGGAAGGGGGAAATATTATTTCAGGGGTTTTATTTATTTATGTGGAAAATTTTTTAAGCACATTGTTAACATTTGTATAATTCTCCCAACATTTTAAGAATTAGAAAATTATGGAAAGGTCAGCAAACAGGGTAAAATCCATAATGCTATGATTGTTCTAAATTCAAAATGTGAGCAGGGAAATATTTCCACACCCTCATTTTTGGAAGAACTCCCTGTGAGCCAGCTTTGTCCGTTCCTGGGTCACCCAGCCGCTTCGGCAAGCGCTCAGGATACAACCTCAAATCTGCAGGCATGATTCCACATCCCAGACCACTAGACGACCCGCACTGTTAAGCAGCCTCTGCTCTAGCTCAGCTGCGGAGAACTCTCTGCATTGATGAAGCTGCTCTGGGCCTCAGTTTCCCCAATGAAGTTGGGAGCATTCAGGACCACAGAGACTTGAGCAGCAGGCATTTCCTCCAGGCCACTTCCCAGGCCGACTAGAGCTCATCGCAAAGTGACCCGCTCTCCCTTCCCATACCCACCCACAGGCACCTTTGCTCACAACACAAACACATCTGAGGCCTCCAGACACAATGACGTATCCAAGGGGGTCCTGGAAGGTAGCCAAAGCCTGATTCCACCCTGAGTCCTGACCTGAGACCTGTTAAGGTCATGTCTCTTTGTTTTTTGTCGTTTTTGTTTTTTGGTTTTTTTTAACCAAGCCCAAATGGTTTTATTGGTGAATTCTACAAAATATTTAAGGAAGAAAGAGTGCTGACTCTCCATAATCTCTTCCAAACAGTAAAAGTGGAGGGAACACTTTCTTTGTCGTTTTATTTTTTTTTTCCAGTTATACATATACATGTATCTATTCTTTTTCAAATTATTTTCCCATTTAGGTTATTACAGAATATTGAGCAGCGTTCCCTGTGCTATACAGTAGGTCCTTGCTGGTTATCTATTTTAAATATAGCAGTGTGTACATGTCAATCACAAACTCCTAGATTGGGAGTTTGGGAGGTCATGTCTTTTTGAAGCGAGCTTCGGAAATCCATGTTTTCCTCTTCCCACCTGTCAAATTTTGAATGGGAGGCTGATGGTGAGAGTGAGGATAGAGGGGAGAAGGTATCTGTATAAGTAGTTAGAAGGTGGTGTGCACACCTGTCTGCTTACTAAAGTGTGCTCCATCTCTGTTCAGTATCTGTATGTCAGCCGTCTGTCTTGTCGTTCCTTCATCCAGAAAGTCAGCTGGGAAATTAGCGAGTGGTAGAACATTTGTTGAACTCCTCCAAGCCTCAGGCACTATGCTAAGGTTACCAGATGAACAGATACTGTTTCCGCTCTCAAGGACTTTATTGCCTAAGGTGGGAGAAGGACAAATAAATAATAACAGTGTAAAAACACTGCAATCACAGCACAAACTGTACATTCTGGAAGCAAGAAAAGAAGCAATGCACTTGTGTTATTTTGACATTTTGCACGAATGATATTTTTATTTGAAATGTATTTTCTTCTTTAAATTGTGATTTTAAAAGATCTGCTTTAAAAAATGATGACCACTTATTGTGGGATTCCTAATATGTATACAAGTTAAAGGTATGAAAACCGTATTATTACAGAGGAAGGGACATGGAAAGGAAAACACACAGTTGTAGGTTCTCACACTCTGGGCAAAGTGGTGTAATGTTATCTGAAGGTTAGACAGTGACAGATTAGAGATACAAGAGAGTGTAACACTAAAAACAGTAGTGTGAACAAACAGGTGGGCACAACTAAAAAGCCAGTAGTGGAGAGCAAATGGAATTCTAAATAGTACTCAGTTTAAAATGTTATGTATAGGGGCTTCCCTGGTGGCGCAGTGGTTAAGAATCTGCCTGCCAATGCAGGGCACACGGGTTCGAGCCCTGGTCTGGGAAGATCCCACATGCCGCGGAGCAACTAAGCCCGTGAGCCACAACTACTGAGCCTGCGCATCTGGAGCCTGTGCTCCGCAACGTGAGAGGCCGCGACAGTGAGAGGCCCGCGCACCGCGATGAAGGGTGGCCCCCACTCGCCACAACTGGAGAAAGCCCTCGCACAGAAACGAAGACCCAACACAGCCAAAAATTAAAAAAAAAAAAAATGTTATGTATAATTTACCACAATTTAAAAAAAATACCCAATGCTCAGCTGATCAAATAAGGTAGGAAAAAAAAAAGAAAAAGGAAAAAGATGATAGATTTAAACCCAACCATATCCTAAATTATCTCAGCTATAAGTGGGCAAAACATTCCCACTTAAAAAGGCAGATATTGTCAAAGTGAACCAAAAAGCAGAACCTGAATATACGTTTCTACAAGAAAACCGTTTTAAATATAACAACATAGATAGATTAAATGTAAAGGAATAGAAAAAGATATACCATGCATATGCTATACATGAGATTAGCTGAACTAGCCATATTCATATGAACAAACTAGACTTCAGAACAAAGACTATCACCAGACATGAAGGGTAAATTTCAGAACGATAATGGAATAAGTTCATCATGAGGATATAACAATTCTAAATGTGTACATACCTCATTACAGAGCTTCAAAAATACATAAAGGAAAAGCTGACAGACCTAAAAGGAAACACAGACAAACCAACAATTATAGTTGGACATTTAAATGTTTCTCTCTCAATAATTGATAGAACAAGTAGAGAGAAAATTCGCAACAATATCACCTTTGCTCCGGAACACAGTAACAACGCACTTCCCTAATTTACAGTTTCAGACACTCCACCCAACAACTGCAATATGCATTCTTTTCAAGTACGCATGGAACATTCACCCAGAGAGATCATGTGCCAGGCCATAAGTCATAATAAATGTAGTGGTTCAAATTAAGTAATGTCCATTCTTTGGCCATAAAAGAATTAAACTAGAAATCGATAACAGAAAACTATGCAGAAACTCTCCTAATAAAAAAAGAAACGCTCCTAGACATTTGGAAATTAATAATGCATTCCTAAACAGCCCATGGGCCAAAGAAAACCTCACAGAGAAAATTAGAAAATATTTTAAATAGAAGGAAAATAAAATTATAGCATATCAAAATTTGTAGGATGCAGCCTAATTAGTGCCTAAAAGGAAGTTTATAGTTTTCAAGGCTTTTATAAGAAAAGAATAAAGTCCTCAAATGATTGATCTAAGTTTGCAAGTCAAGACACTAGAAAGACAACAGTGGATTAAACCCAAATTAAGAAGAAAGGAAATAATAGGTGGAAATCAATGAAACACAAATAGAAAAAGAATAGAAAATTCAATGAGAGCAAAAGTAAGTTTTTTGAAGACATCAATATAATTGATAAATCTCTAGCCAGAAAAATCAGAAATAAAAAAGGAGAAAAGACATAAATCACCAATATGAGGAATTATAAAGAGAACATCAGTATAAATACTACAAACACTAAAACAATAATATAGGAATGTTATGAACAACTTATGCCAACACAACTGATAAGTTACTTTAACAGATTTCTTGAAAAATACAAATTATCAAAGTAAATAAATAACCTGAATAGTCTCATATCTATTAAAGAACTTGAATTTGTAGTGAAAAAACTTTCCTTAAAGAAAACTCTAATCCCAGATGGCTTCATTAGTGAAGTCTACTAAACATTTTAGGAAGAAATAATATTAATTCTGTATAAACTCTTTCAAAAATTCCTAGCAGTCTTTTTTGAAGAAATTGGCAAGCTGATTATAAAATGTCATAAGGAAATGCAAAGCACCTAGAACAGCCAAAAAAAATTTTTTTTTAAATGAATGAAAGCAGAGGACTTAGACTACTTGATTGTAAGACTCACTAAAAAGCCACTGTGACCAGGACACTGTAGTTGTGTTGATATGAGGACAGGCATAGACTCACGAAGCAGAATGCAGAGCCTATAATGTACCCTCACGTATTCAGTCGATTAATTTTCAACAAAGATGCCAAGGAAATTCAATGGGGGGTGGGATAGTCTTTCCAGCAAGTGATGATGGGACAACAGGATGTCCATCTGAGGGAAAAAAATGAACCTCAAACCTTACCTTGAATCACGTTTATCAGGTGTACTGTTGGCTGTGTAAATCATACCTCAGTAAAGTTAAGTGTTTAAAGAGCTGTTTATTTGTAACTGATTGTGTCAGGATTAAAAAATATCCACCCTACTGAATCCTTAGTCTTACGGACTAAACAAATAAATGTTGATACACAAAAATTTACCTGGCAAAAAAATCCATCTTATTTTTTTAGTTGATATAGGAAGATATATGAAGGTCTAAAATGCACATGAAAAAATGTCATTAGTCATTAGCATGAGTCATTGGGAAAATCCAAATAAATCACAAGAGATCACTGCACGCCCACCAGAATGGCTAAAATTTAAAAGGATGGCAACACCAGTTGTCAGTAAAGATGTGGGACCACTGGAGCTCTCATACATTGGGAGGTGAATCAGTATAACCACTTTGGGAAGATGCCCAACAGTGTCTTATAAAATTAAATGTACATCCACCCCATGAGCCAAACTCCCACTCTTAAATATTTACCCATAAGAAGCAAAGGCATCAAAAGGATTATATAAGAAACAGTGGGTTTGTCCTAATGCTGGAATCAGCTTGGGAGCCCATCATCAGGCCCATGCACAAACAAATGGTGGTACCTTCATACAATGGAATAATGTTCTTCAGGACAAAGGTCTGCATCACTAGTACATACAACAGAGTGGCTCTCAGAATATGATGTAGGAGGAAAGAACCCTTACACACAAGAGCACACACCATGCGGTTCTGTTTACATGATGGTCTAGAACTGGCAAATCTATCTATAGTGGAAAAAATCAGAACTGGGTTGCCTCAGTTGGGGGGATGGGCCTGGGAAAGACCATGAGGAAACGTTCTCTATTTATTTTTTTAGATGTAGGGATTTTTTAAAATTTTATTTTATTCAAGTATAGTTGATTTACAATGTTGTGTTATTTTCTACTGTAGAGCAAAGTGATTCAGTTATACATCTATGTACATTCTTTTTCATATTCTTTTCCATTATGGTTTATCACAGGATATTGAACAGAGTTCCCTGTGCTGTACAGTAGGACCTGGCCGTTTATCCATCCTATACGTAATAGTTTACATCTATTAACCCCAAACTCCCAGCCCATCCCTTCCCCACCCCCCTCCGCATTGGCAACCACAAGACTGGAACTTTATTTTGATAGAGGTTTGGATTAGGCTTAAATTTGATACATTTTGCTGTTTATAAATTTTATCTTAAAAAACCCATAAACTAATAATGAACTCTAATTAATGATATGCATGCTGAAGCACTTAACAAGTGAAATGTACTGATATCTACCACTTTAAAATGATCCCAAAACAGTCTGGATTAATAGATGGATAGAGGGATGGACAGATGTGTGATAAAGCAATTATAGAAAAATGTTAATTTTAGAATCTAGGGCAAGGGTCGGTAAACTTTTCTGTAAAGGGCCACATAGTAAATATTTTAGACTTTATGGGCCATACAGTATCTGATCCATCCACTCAACTCGTTCATCGGTGCAAGAAACCCGCCATAGACTATACGTAAATGAATGCATGAGCTTGTGTTTCTATACAATTTTATTGAGATGCTGAAATTTGAATTTCACATAATTTTCATGTGTCACAGGATAATTGATATTTTTCTTCTTTTGATCGCTTTTCAGGCTTTCAAGAACATAAAGCTATTCTTAGCTTGCAGGTCCCACAAAAACAGGCAGTGGTGAGGTTGGGCCCCCAGACAGTAGGTGGCTGACCCCTGATCTAAGGGGTGGGTATATGAGCATTCATTGTATAATTCTTTCAACTTTTCTGTATATTTGGAACTTTTCCATAGTAAAATGTTGGGGAAAATACAAAAAAAAAAGGTAAAAAATAAACCACAACATGTATTTTCTTAAGAGTGTTAGCACGGAGATCCTGTATATATGTCACCGTATCTCCTGTTATTCTTACTCTGTACATGTTGAAACCTGTCATATGTTTTCTTGCCTGGGACATGTTGGTTGTGAATTGCACTCTTTATTATTCTAGAGCCCTTCTTGGTCTTACCTAATGCTTTTCTACCTAAACTCAACCTGGCCTGGCGTAACCTACCTTTCCCTTCACACCCATCCTCTGGGTTTAGGAGAGTCTCCTGGATAAGGCACAGAATTGGGTTCTTAATGGTTAAGTTTATTCCGTTTATATTTAATGACCTGACATGCGTTCGCTCCTAGTTCTCTCGTATTTGTGTAGGTTATGCTTTCTACGTAACCTACACACAGGGACAGACATTCCTCACAGTGTGGGTTGCCAGGTAATTCCTCACTCAGCCCCACTCGCTCTGCTTCTCGGAACCCAAGCGGGTTTGGGGAAGCTCCCCCGCCAGCACGTAGACCTCCTTTCCCTGCCCCTGCGAGAGGCCTTGCCTCTGCCACGTGGTCTTCCCCAACCTTTTCGAAGACTTGCAGCTACTGGAGCCTCTCTTGTTTCTCCTGCACCATTGCTTTCAACATCCCTTCCACCTGTCATGGCCTGAGGCCTCGTGTGCAGCCTCGTCTCCTTAGAGATGGAGTTTGTACTTTTGCCCTCTTTTCTCTTGTCCTTTGTGGCTCTGCCTGGACAGCAAGGCGGGGCGTGGGGGGTTGCTGACTTGGGCCACCTTTTTTTTTTTTTTTTGTAAATTTATTTATTTATTTATTTTTGGCTGCTTTGGGTCTTCATGGCTGTGCGTGGTCTTTCTCTATGAGGCTAGAGGGGGCTACTCTTGGTTGCCGTGTGTGGCCTTCTCATCGTGGTGGCTTCTCTTGCTGCAGAGCACGGGCTCTAGGTGTGCAGGCTTCGGTAGTTGCAGCGTGTGGACTCAGTAGTTGTGGCGTGCGGGCTCAGTAGTTGCAGCACATGGACTCAGTAGTTGTGGCGTGCGGGCTCAGTAGTTGCAGCACACAGGCTCTAGAGCTCAGGCTCAGTAGTTGCAGTTCACGGGCTTACTTGCTCCACGGCATGTGAGATCTTCCCGGACCAGGGATCGAACCTGTGTCCCCTGCATTGGCAGGTGGATTCTTAACCACTGCACCACCAGGGAAGTCCCTCGGGCCACCTTTTTAAAGCCAGAAGTCTGGCGGTGCATTTCGAAAGTATATGAGCTCTAATCACCTTTTACATTTCACTGCATTTAAAATTTTTTTTTAGCTAAGAAGAAAGACAGTGTTTCCTTATTCTGAGAACATCTAAAACCACTTTTGCGTATTGCTGCTTGGGTTATTAAAACAGGATGGTCTGTAGGTTAAATATGATAAGGTTAGTGAGTCAATCCAGTTTTTGATAATGAACAAAATATGAGTAAATATAATTTCTCAGCACGAATAAGTAAAACAAACATCATAGTCTCCCAGTTAAGAGTGAGATAAAATAAACCATTGTAGTTTAAATAGCATTTCACAAGGAAGCTTCTTGCTCATAGTGACTCAGTTTTACGACAGCAAGACACAGACTAAAAGTAGGTTTAGTTTTAAGTACGACCTCAGAGAGCTACAGTTCTTTTTGTTCACAATTTGTACATGTTTCCTGCTTGTCTACCCAACACCAGATGGTGTCCATCCAGGACATTCTCGAAAACACGTATGTCCACCACCTCTTCTCCCAAGGTTCTCATCAGTGTTGTGACCTGTGGCCTCTGGTTTCACCTGTAATTCTGCCCACACTAAACCAAGGTCTGGGGAGTCAAACTAGTCAGTTTCTTTCCCCTTCCTCTGGTCACAGCTCCTTGACTTTGGAGGGATGCCCTTGACCACTGACCGCTGTGGGCAGGAATAAAGGGCCATCCATCAAAGAGCGCTGGCCCCTGGCCAGGGTGGGGCTTGGACACAAGCTGGCCAGTGGAACTCTCAAGCCTGGAACCCTGACCAGGGTGATGGAGGGGTGGGCACAATTCCTCCCAGGGGCAGTGGCCTGGACCCCTGGGGCCGCCTGGAAACTGCCCTTTCTAAACTTTATTCTTTGGCTGTTCCACCAGTTCGGCGAGTCTCTGTAACCTGACCAGCCTGGCTGGTCGCTAGCTCCGTCCTTGTACCCAGAGGCCCACAACAAGCACCAGGGCCGGCCATTAGGTGTCCTCCTGGGCGAGTCTGCAGATGGTGGCTTGGTTTCCTGTTGGGTTAAAGATGGCTTAGACGCCACGGACAGGAGGGTGGGGCGAGAAGGGGGCTGGCGGAGAGTACCAGATGCTAGCCTTAGGGGAAATGGGTGGGCACGGGTGAGATCTTTCTGAGTTACTTCTCATAACTGCAAGTGCATCTACAGTTATCTCAAACAAAAAATATTTCAAATGACAGAAGGTCATCGCCCTCCATCACTAACTGCCCACCATGCTGCCCAGCCCCGCTCTGAGCTGTGGCCTCACCTCTACTGCGCTGGGCAGGGGGCCGGGGGCTCGGGCTGCAAGCCCAGCTTCCCGCCACACTTCCCTGAAGCCACACGTCTCTCTCCGCCGCCCCTTCCTCCCTCCCCCCTCCCCGCCCCCCTTCTCAGTTCAGAAGCTGGCAGTGCCCCCTTGTTCTGGCCACTGCCCAGGAGTTGCCCCCGTTACCCCCTCAGCGCCCCTCCCCTCTCCCCCCTTCCGGCCGGCAAACCTGCTCCTTGCCCCACAGGCTGAAACAAAACCTTCCTTTAAACTAGGAACATCTCTAGCAGCTGGTTTTTCCTTTGTCTTTCAAGGCCAGACTCCCTAAGAAGCAATCCGCCTGCCTTGACCCTCCATCTAACCCAGCCACCTGAACCCGCCCCCTCAGCTCAAGGCCGCTTGCAGAATCCCAGCTGCTCCTCCGTCCCACCGGCAGGGCAGCCTCCCCTCCCCTCCTCCCCTCCCTCCCCTCCCCTCCTCCCCTCCCTCCTCTCCCCTCCTCCCCTCCCCTCCCTCCCCTCCCCTCCCCTCCCTCCCCTCCCTCCCCTCCCTCCCCTCCCCTCCCTCCCCTCCCTCCTCTCCCCTCCCTCCCCTCCCTCCTCTCCCCTCCCTCCCCTCCCTCCTCTCCCCTCCTTCCCCTCCCCTCCTCCCCTCCCTCCTCTCCCCTCCTCCCCTCCCCTCCCCCTCCTCTCTGAGCCCCTCCCTGCCCCTCCCTCCATCTCTTCTTCCTACCCTGTCCCCTCCTCTCAGGGGTGTCCTGAGTCTTTATTTTTTCATATGAAAAACAAATGGGAATAATAGTCTCCTCCAGAGACCGTTGGAGTGAGGAGATTATAACCGCGAGTATTTTGAAAACTCAAAGGGCTTATGTTTGGTAGCGTTTATGCAAATCGGAGCAGGCTTGTGAGCAGGGTGGCAGTTCACCCGTCATGGCCACTGGGGGCGGCGTGTGTGCCTGTGTGTGTCTGCGTGTGTGAGAGGTACCCTGCTGAATAAACGAACAACCCAGGTAACCTCTGCCCGTGAGTTGGTGCTACCTCAAGCCCATCACGTCTCTGATGGGAAGCAATTCGAATTACATTTGCAGTCATGGAAAAATCTGGCGCTGTTCCCAGCCAGAGCTGCTCCAAGAATACCTCTTGCCCCTACTCACCGCCCTGAATTTCTTTGGATTGTAAGAGACAGTAGCTCTTGTGGCCACAGGAATCTGGTCACAGCCCGGAGCCGCGTGAGGGCGTCTGGGAGAATCCTGCAGCCACGCCGAGCGCTGGTGCTGAGGCTGCAGGCCTGTCCCTCTGCTGTCTCCCCATCTGTGTTTCTCCCCATCTCTCCTTCCTGACTCCCCCGGCTCAGCAAGTTTTCCTGGCCTAAGGAGAACGGCTTTCCCGCCGCTTCCCAGGTCCAGGAAGAAGCCGAGGGACCTGCTCCTCGTCAGTTACCTAAATTACCACCTGCCTCGCTGCTGGGCTGGCATTTCATGGGTCCGTCCTGATGGGAGGATGGACAGACGGCAGGGAGGCCCACAGCTGGGAAGTGGGTCCTCAGGGACCCAGTGGTCCTGCCCCCTGCCCCGCCCTTTCCAGGTGGGTGCCTCCGCCTGGGGGTCGGGCAGGGACAGTAGAGGAGCCCCCAGTGAACAACAAGGACAGAGGAGGTTACAGGCATCCCTTGGGAGCTCTGCAGCCTCAAGCCAGGCCAGTGACTTGCAAACGGCAGCGTGGTCAGGAAGTATTTTGCGGTGGTCTCAGAGGCTGGCTCTACGAGGCTGTCCTGGTGCTGACATTCACCAGAGACAAACCTCAGGCTCCCATCCGTAACATGAGTGATCCTGAGGGTCGCCCACGTGGGCTTGTGCACAAGGAAGGGGCCCGGCCCAGCGCCTGGCATGGCAGGGTGCCAGCCACTGCAGCCGAGTCACCGCCACCCGACTTGGCGTCTCTCCTGGGATCCCATCTGGTCCCTCCTTCACCTCCACCCATCACCCCGCCCACCAGGAACTACACAACCTCGTGAAGCAGGTGAGGCCCTGCTGCTTTCATCAGCGCTTCCCACCAGCTGCCCCGGTTGGGGAGGGGAGGGGAAGGGAGCGGGGGAGGGGAAAGGGCCCACCCGGACAGATGGCCTCCCCGTCTGCGCTGGGGGCTCCCAGGAGCTGTCTCCCCATTAACTGCCTCCCTTTGCTCCTGAGCACACCTGGCCCAGGATCTCAGCTCCCAGGATCCCCTGGGGAGGCCACTCATCTGCCCTAAGCCCCGGGATCCCCAGCCCCTGTGGATTCGCATAAGGAAGCCCCTTGTCGGGGGTGGCAGGCATGGAAGCAGAAGGTGAGGCTCTCTCCAGACACAAGGGGACGCACGGGGGGGGGCTCCGTTCTCTCATTCCCCCCAGTGTGCCCAGGAGACCCCACCCCCTAGGGACCGGCTCCCTCCACAACTGTGTCGACATCAGGGCTTCCTCCTGTGTCCCGGGAGAAACTCAAAGGCCTTACCACGCCAAGAACAACCCCAGCTCCTTACATGGAAGTCTGTGGAGCACCTACTACACAGGGATGGTGCTGGGCTCTGCACAGCCAGGGCCAGTGGCAGAGACAGAGAAGCGAGCCCGGTTCTGGGTGGGGGATTGGGGCGGGTGATATGAGCCCACAGGATGGGCACTCCACCCAGCTCAGGGCCAGGACAGCCTCCTGGGCAAGGTGGCTCCTGCACGGTGCCTGAAGGGCCAGCAGGATCAGCCGGGCGACGGGGCGGGTGGAGTGGGCAGGGGTCATGCCACCCTGTGCAAACAGCATGTGTACAGCAGGGAGGATTCTGGAAAATGTAAGCGGTTCAGAGGGCAAGGGCACAGAGCACAGGGGCTGGCAGGTGGGGCTCGGGGAGGGAGGGGTAGATGGTGATGTGCTGATAAGTGACGAATAACCAGCTGCCTGCAAAGAGAGGCATGAGCACACATACGTGTATCAGTTTATTCTCCATTTTATTGAGATAAAGGAAGTACAGTATGCAGTTTACGGATAATAATAAAACAGACAGTACTTTCTATTGTGAAGTCCCCATGGCCAATTGATTCACACGGAATGCTTTGGTTGATCTTTGCCAAACTCTTGCATTTGTAGCCAACCTATAGTTGCATTTCAGTCCTGATGGGACAATTTTTTTGTGCTATGCACGACGTAACAGTTACAAGCACCACACACTTTTAGGTCAGTCTGCGTTACTGGTATTTTCTCCACCACTTTCTAAAGACTAAACCATCAACAAAAATATCTCGAGCTCTGATTTGTAGCATTTGCTGAATCCCATGGTGTAAACGGCTGATTTCAAGCTACTGCCACACAAAGTTGGGAAGAATTGTGTAGTGGAGGTGTTGGCTAGGATTTCTGCCCCCAGATGCAATAGAGGCAAATAACTGAAAAAGCAGAGATGATAGTAACATACAGTAATAGAATTAGGAAGTGATGAGTTTTGAGCATTTGTTACCTCTGTTTTAATATATTTCATTGCACGTTTATCTACATTATTAATAACAACTGTTTAACAGTCAGTTCTCAAAAGCCAGTATAAGCCAGCCCAGCACCCCCTGCAGGTAGAGACTGGACCTTGGGGGGACGGCCAGTCCAAGCAACGGAGTGGAAGGTGGCCGTGGAGGGCACAGATCTGAATGTGCCACCCTCCCGCTGAAGCCTCTCCAGGTCCTGATCCTGGAACCCGTAAATGTATTATCTTACATGGCAAAAGGGATTAAAGGTAGCAGATGGAAATGAAGTCGGTAATCAGCTGGCCTTAAAATAAGGAGATTATTCTGGATTATCGGGGTGGGCCCAGAGTAATCACCAGCATCCTTAAACGTGGCAGAGGCAGGTAGCAGAGGGGCTCAGAGCGATGCGATGTGAGGAAGACGTGACCTGCCCTTCTGACCTCGCAGACAGAGTAAGAGCCACGCCGAGCCAAGAACCGACGGCGCCCCTCCAGCTGGAATAGGCAGGAGACGGGGTCCCTCCCTGGAGCCGGCAGGAGGGACCAGCCCTGACGACACCTTGATTTGAGCCCAGTGAGACTCGTGTCAGACTTTCAATGCCCAGACATGTAAGATGATCGATTTGTGTAGTTTTAAACCCATAAGTTTGTGCTGATTTGGTACAGCCACAGGAGACTAGCGCACAACCTTCCGAATTTCTAGCTCCTGTTCCGTGACCTCTGTGAACGGCCTGGTGGGGCAACAGGTGGGGGTCTGGGCTGACCCACCAGGGCCTTGGGTGGGACTTAGCTTCTGAAAGAGGACTAAGGACAGCAGTCTTGATCTGGTTGGGTTGTTATGAGGATTAACGAAGTTCACGAATGCAGAGGGCTTAGTGCCGGGTGAAGTTCCGAGGGCCTGTGGTCCTTTGATTATCTTCACGGCTGCAGAAACCGGAGGCAGGAAGGGGCCAGTCTTTATGAAGCCAGCCCCTCTGGGCAAACTGTTTCTCTTTTTCCAGAAACAGCAGCAGTTGAAAGCCAGTCCTCCGGCTGTTCATTGTTTCCCAGCAGATGTGACTGCAGAATCTGCCTAATTCTGAGGGCGGCTTGGCCCCAGGCCAGCAAGGCCAGTGAAGTGTTTGTTTGCCTTAGTCCTTTAATGACTTGGGAGAAAGCCCATCTTCGGGCAGCCCGTCCTTCAAACAGATCAACAGGGCAGAAAACGCTCCTTTTCTCGGCCACAGCTGGGTGGAGCAGGGGTGGGGTGGCGGGCATCAGGCCTTCCCCGCAGCCTCCGGGCCCACATCTTGGGTGCTCAGTGCTCACGTGGAGGTGCCCACCTCCAGCCCTGTGTGTGGCCTCACCTGAGAGCAGCTGGGGGAGGCAGGGCAGGTGTAAGGCTGGGACGTGGGTGAGCAGGTCGTCATGGTCACCAGAGCACCTGCTGAGAGAACGAGGGATAAAGATCAGACACCAGGACGACTGTCTCACGTTTCCGAGGTTCCCCCTACACCACGCCTCAACCGACTCTAGTCTCGGCCAAGTCAGAGCCCCTCTGGGTTCAAAGATACAGGCCAAGGGGGAAGAGGGGGAGAGGGAGGGATGGAGTGGGAGTTTGGGGTTGGTAGATGCAAACTATTAGATAGAGGATGGATAAGCAACGAGGTCCTACTGTAGAGCACAGGGAACTCTATCCAGTCTCCTGGGATAAACCCTGATGGAAAAGAGTATTGACAAAAGAATGGATATACGTGTATAACGGAGCTACTTGGCTGTACGGCAGAGACCGGCACACTACTGTAAATCGACTACGCTTCAATTTAAAAATAAAAAGATACAGGCCTCCGAGTCTGGAAAAATCCACAGAATGGACCTGCTGCTGCAGGGCCAACTTAGGGCAAAGTAGGGAGCTGGGGGGCAGGGCTCTGGGACGCGGGGCTCCCCCTCCCGCCTGCTCGGGGGTCTCCATCCGCTGCCCCTCCCTCTCCGGGCTGAGGAGCATCGCGACCGATGGGGGAGGGGAGGCAAGACCCTCGACCCTGAGCGTGGGGGGGCTGGGGCCTGGGCTGCCTCTGCCCGCTCAGCCCCCAGGACCGCTTCCCTCCGGGGACGCTTGCGCCTCGGGAGAAGACGAGGCTCCGCTTGGCAAGGCATCGGGACGGTCCCTGTGCTGAGGTCAGATGCTGGCAGCCGAGGGATGGGCAGCGCCGCCAGGGCTTCGGGACCGTCTGACACTTGGACGGGGTCTGAGGTGTGCTCAGGGACCCCAGGCCCAGTGTCCGTGTCACCCAGAACCACAGGGACCCCCTTGGCCTCCCATTTCTTCAGCCCTGCCGAGGGCAAGATGCTGGCTGCCAGGAAGAGGGGAGACCCATGCCAGCCCTCGGCCGTGAGGAAGGCGGCCGCGCTGCCCTGGACCCTAGTCACAGGGCAGCGCGGGGAGGGCCCTCCTGCCCAGTTCTCACGGGGCCCTGCGTGCACGTGGGGGCCCAGGGAGAGAGAAGGTCCAGAGGCTCGCAGGACCTCAGGTCAGACTCGGGCAGGCGGGGCCGGGGGCGGGACATCGGCTCCCGCTGGCTTAGGGGACGGGCGCTCGGCTAGGCAGGGAGTCCCCCCGCCCCGCCCACAGGGCCACCGCCCTCTCTGCCCCCAGCCCCACCCCTGGCAGTTTTCTGCTTCTGACCTGAGTTCTGGCTCTTCTTGCTCAGTGAGAAGACCTCGGGGCGGGCCTGGGTCTCGGCGGTCTTTCCCGCCGCAAACGTCTGTCTTCGCTTCTGCATAGTAGGTGCTCAGCCAGGACTCACTTGATCAGCGGTTCCACGGCTGACCCTACAGGGCCCTATAAAGTCTGCCTGAGGCTCAGGGCCTTGGGGAGGGGAAGGATTCGGCAGCATCTCCAGCGCCGCCTCCCCCGAGCCCCCTGGAGCAATGAGGATCCGCCTGGGGCTCGGAAATCTGCAGACTCCAGCTGTGCTTGGAGCACCTTGCAGGGAAGCGCCGAAGCTTCTGAGAAACCAGGATACAGATGTGGCCTCCTCCCACTTATCGAACCAGAAACCCTGCGGGTGGGGACCCGGGAACCTGTAATACAATCCCCGCCCCGGGGAGGGGCTGGTTCCAGTGCCGGTGAAAGTTCCGGAAGACCCTTCCCAGATCCACTCGCTCGCAGAGCGCTCCCGCGTCACGGCGCGTCCCAGCCCATTTACAGGTGAAGCCTGGCCAGACCCCTCCGCGGGGAGCGCCGCTCGGGTGCTGCCTGCATGCCGCCAGCCCCAGGAAAGGCTCCCTCCACCGAGGGCTGCCCGCCCTCACCCCCAGCCCAGCCAGGCTCCCTGCCCTGCTCTCTGGTTCAAGTTTACACTCTCCCCAGTGCCTGTGAGAGGGCTTCACGGTGGGAGGGGCTGCCAGTGCCCCCTTGGGCCCCAGGGGCCCCCAAGGGTCGCTGCTGCTGAGCACCCAGCAGGCTGGCCCTCCCTCAGCTTGGCCTCCGTGGCTGTGCCCTCCTGACGCCCAGCCTTTTGCTCATTTGAGGCCACAGAACTTTCTAGACTGCATTGGAAGGAGAGGGCAGAGCCACAGGAAGGAGACTGTGGCCCTTGCTGTCTGCATTTTCTAAAGATTCTGAGATAGTTTTCACAAAACATTTCTTCTAAGACTGCCAGCCCCAGGTAAGCTCACGCCAACAGTGCGTGCGTGCCCGGCCCTGAACCCTCGGACCAGCCGCTGGCTGCGCCCTGGCCCCTCTCTCCTCCCTCCCCGGCCTCTGTCCTGTTCCCTGTCCCCTGGCTTCTCTGCCCCACCGCTGTTTAAGGCTCTCCTGCATCTGTCTCTCATTACAAGGTGCAGAGGACACACCCTTGCATCTTAATACAGACACGGCGTCCAAACTCAGTCACCCTGCAGGGGTGTCCTCTCTCACCTCAACTGGCGTGAATGTGATGAGCTGAGAGCTAGTTAGAACTTTTACAGACGGGTGTAATCAGAGCTCCACAATTTGTGGAGATACATGTTGTCGATGATCTGGGGGTCATTTACCATTGAAAATTCTGCATGCTAATTATAGTTTTCTCTCCCTCTTGGTTCCTTGGGGTTTTGTTGTTGTTGTTCTTTCTCTCATTCTCTCTTTTTTCTTTAATCACAAAATCTACAGAGAGAATACTGGAGTGAGCTGGTCAACTTTGCAATACTCGGGCTTCCCGGCAACAACTTTGTGAAAGAGAAGCGCAAACAGATCATCGGTTCGGGCCACAGGGAAGGAAGCCTCGCTGTGCTGCAGGCAGGACTCTGGCCCCAGGTGGGCAAAGCTGGCGCCCGGAGAGCCGGGTGTGGCCTCGGGGGACCAGCCTGGGGCTTCAGAGGTTGTGAAAGGGGACAGACACCCTGCAGAAAGATGAGAAATACTGTGACCGTTTCAATCTGATCGATTCTACCCGGAATCAAACCCCAGGATAAACATATTAAATCCTGGGTCCGCCTGAGGTGGTTTTTACGCTGCGCTGAAACACGCAAGTCCCCATGGTTACCCGCATGTTTATTTTGCTGAGCTGACGGCAATTTCTGCTACGCTCAAAAGCGTATTTGTAAACACTTTGTGAGATGTGTAAATTACGATGCAGCCCCAAACGACGGAGAGAACGTCTTCCCCTGCACACTCTCGTTGCCTTCACTGGTCGGTGCTGGTTGTTACACGTGGCCGGGGTCAGGCGCCTCTGAGCCGAGGCCCCGCCCCCTTAATCCAGAGCTGCCTGGGTCCTGCGGTGATTTCCCTGCTCTGTAAGGAAATCAGAGGGGGAAGCAGGGAGGGCCGGCCTCCCAGTAGCCTGGGCACCTCTTTAGGAGGACTCAGCCCTCAGAGGGGCCCTCAGGTGCCCTCAGACATCTACTCCCCTTGGCACCCCTGGTCCCTGTGCAGTAGAGGGTTAGCTCAGCGGGGGTGGGTGTTAAACCCTGCACCTTCCCAAAAAGGGCCCCTTTCTGCTGGGTCCTGGGAATGTCCAACCTGCTAAGAGGGTGTCTGTGCACCTGGGGCCTGGGACTCTGCCTGGTATTTGTGCTAACGGTGCGATTGATGGGGGGGGGGGGCGTGGGCTGAGCACATCAGTTTTTTCTTTTTTTTAATAAATTTATTTATTTATTTATTTTTGGCTGTGTTGGGTCTCCTTGCTCCTTGGCTTTCTCTAGTTGCGGCGAGCGGGGGCTACTCTTCATTGTGGTGCACGGGCTTGCTCATTGTGGTGGCTTCTCTTGTTGCGGAGCACGGGCTCTAGGTGCATGGGCTTCAGTAGTTGTGGCACGTGGGCTCAGTAGTTGTGGCTCACGGGCTCTAGAGCGCAGGCTCAGTAGTTGTGGCGCACGGGCTTAGTTGCTCCGCGGCATGTGGGATCTTCCCAGACCAGGGCTCGAACCCGTGTCCCCTGAATTGGCAGGCGGATTCTTAACCACGGCGCCACCAGGGAAGCCCCTGAGCGCATAAGTTTGACCTGGCGGGGGGAGGAGGCTGCGTTCTGAGTAGTTCAAGTCGCCCACGTGGGTGCCTCACACCTACGCAACTGACCTCCAGTAAAACCCTGGACGCCAAGGCCCACGAGCCTCCCTGGTTGGCAGTGCCCCACACAGGTTATGACACGCCGTTGCTAGACAATTAGCAGCGTCCGCAAGACTCCACTGGAAGAGACAGGGCGAGCTCAGCCTGGTGTCTCCTGGTTTCCTCCCCGTGCTCCTCCCCCTTGTTGATTCTCATCTGCATCCTTTCACTAGAATAAACTGTAACCTCTGTGTCCGGTGAGTCTTTCTAGAGGGTCATCAAACTTACAGGTGGTCTTGGGACCCCGGCACACCCTTCTCCCCAGAAATGTCCCCCACTGGAGCCTCCATCAGAGCAAGATTGAGATGATTCCTGCCCTTCATGGGAGAAAGGGACCTTCTAATATTCTCATAACAGGAGGATGGGTGGATAGCTGTGAAGGGGAAGAAAATGACATCGCCTCCTTTTGCTGCCACTAAGACTTGAGGTCCCAGCAGATCCGGCCCAGCCCTAGTCCCCAGCGTGAATCCCAAGGGAGGGTGTTGGGCCTCTTGTCCCGGGTTCTAGGACGGTCAGAGCAGTGTCGTGCCCGTCCTGTTAACAGCCTCGGTCTTGCTCTCAAGCCGGGTTCCTACACTGAAGCCGCCCGTGGTGGTCAGCCGCTCGGAAGCCTGACATCACCACCACCCATGGGCCTCGTGCGAGGTCCTTCCTCTCTCCGGGCTCAGTTTCTCCACCTGAAGAATGAGGAGCAGGGCTCCTGCCTCAGAGGGTAGATGAAACCATACGATCTATGCAAAGCACACGGCTCAGTGCCCAGCACGTCAGTGTCAGCACTGGAAATGGTGTCGGGGTGCAGTCTCAGCCCTGAACCCCAATCAGCAAGGCTGGCAGCTGTCACAGCCTCCCAGGTTACTCAGCTTCCACCGGCTTCTGTGCCACCTGTGAGACGGGGACGGTAACAGTTCCTGCACAGCGCTGCTGTTGGGGGCCATGAACCCCGACACACACCTGAGACGAAGTGCATCTCCAATGAAAGCCAGCTGTCGTTATCCGAGGGCACTAGTCAAGTGACTTTGATCAGCCCCCTATTGTGTCTTAGCATCAAGTTCCTCACCTCGGAAACCAGGAACACACCCACTACTCACTTGGTCTGTGTGGGGCTGGGTGAAGCTTAGCCCATGCCTGCCCGGCTCCAGGACCTTCCTCCCCAGGGTGGGCCTGGGGGAGGGGTTGCCGCCTTGGATGAAGCTCCAGGGGTGGGGGCCCCCGACAACAATCCCAGGTCTCTCTCTGAGCGGGCCACTGGAAGCCATCCCGCTGGGACTTCGTCCAGGACGGTGAAGGTCAAGGTTACAGCTTGGCCAGGCCTGGGTTGGAGGCCCAGTCTACCATGCGGTCAAGCAGCGGAGACGTCCCATCGTAAAAACATCCGTGTGGCCTTGCTGAGCCAGCCGTTCTCACATTTGTTTGAACACAAACCCTCTTCTCCACGTGGTCCACACTTTGGGAAGCGGAGTAATGGCCATGGCCGAGGACAGCCCTGGGCTGACGTCCAGCTCCTGTGCTTACTGCTTAATCAGGGGAACTTAGAATGTCTCAGGGCCTCTGCTTTCTTCCTATGGTCTGACGCTTGCCTCCCAAGACCTCAGGGCTCATGGTGAGCGTTCTGGAAGCATCATCACCGCCAGACACACTCAGAGGTTGAGTACCAGGGCCCTGACTCTAGAGGGTAAGTGGTTTCTCGGCATCTCCCTCAGCTGCCACAGGCAGACTCAAAAGAGAACTCACTCAGGCCCACCCAGGCTCCCCCAGGGCCCCTGGGCGCACACCCCTCACCACTGTCAGGGCCCCGGCCTTCCTCCTGGGGAGGGAGTCTAAGTGGGAACTATCCAATCAGAAGCCATTGCTCGCCCACAAAGAACATTCTGGAAGAACGATTTGACAAGGCTGGGTTATTCTTCCTCGGCTCCCAGAAAACATCCTGGGAGATGGAGTCCATGGAACCCAAGGGAGAGAGGCAGACGTCCACACAAAGTGATCTGAACCATTTCCAGTCCTCTCCTCTTCACTGGCGCCAGGCCTGGGCTGCGTGAATCAGGAATGTGTGTGTTGATTTCCTGTGGCCTCGGACTGGCTGAAACCGACCAGCATGGTGTCACCCCTCCACCTCCCATGGAAATGGCTCCGAGGCCCAGGCCTCAGCAGTCAGCACAGGACGTCCTTCTGGCCGGAGCAATTGGCTCAGGGTTGGGATAGGACACAGGATGTTTCAATCAAGAGATAATCCCAGCCCCTTCGGTCAATAGTTGAGGAGACACTGTCTTTCTTTCACTGGACACAAATGAGAATTTCGTGCTGGTTACTGCTTACAGGTATTTGGGAACTAAGAGGGAACTTCTGGTTGAAGCTGGAGCCGTGGAAGAAGAGCGAAAGGAGGAACAAAGCCTGGTCCTTGGTTGCTGCACGAGAGAACCGCACCTGGAGTCCACCCTGCCCTGGACTTCGCACTTGCAAGATGTCGTAAATTATCGTTTATCATTAAAGCCCCTTAGAGGTGATGCTTCTATTACTTGTAGCCCCAAACTCCCTGATTAATGCTAGTACCATCCCCATTTCACAGGTGAGAAAACTGAGGCTCAGAGAGATCAGGTGACAGGCCCTGCAAGGCAGAGCAGGTGCCTTCAGCCTCAACAGCACCCTGACTCCCACAGTCCCCGCTACCTTGTGAGGTGCAAACTCTATTGCCTGGGCTGAGGAACCCCAAGCTAAATCCTTACTGTCCATTTCTTTCCACCAGAATCGCTTTGGTGTCCGGGATCTCGACAAGCAAGAACCCACAGTCCCTGATGATGGAATGACGTTTCCCTGCCCACAAGGGCGCAATGTCCAGGCCAGAAGCACTTCCACTGGTGACACAAACGCTTTCCTCCTCACGCTGGCTGGATCCCCAGCTTTGCTGGCGGCCCCAGAACCTGCGTTCCCCACCACACCCCAGCCCTGGTCCAGGGAAGCTCACTCACTCAGCCCCGGTTCCACGGCACAGAGACACTGTTTCCTGCTGAGGCTGCCCTTTTCCTCCCAGAGACAAAGACGGATGAGAGAGAAGGCGTCCCCTCCCTCGGGGAGTCCAGGCAGGAAAGCAGAGTCCACACGGGCTCTGCCCCTGCAGTTGCCCAGACCGGCACCTCTAGTGCCCCTGCTCTGAAGGCACCGGGTCTGTCCACCCTGAAAGACCAGTGATGAAATAAAAAATTCCCCTTTTAAGGCAAGACACGTAAACTTTAAATATAAACCTTTTTCTCTGCTGTTTGGCCTGTTCCCTCCCTTCCCTCCAATGTGCATGGTGTGTTAACCAGACCTCCGCAGAGCAGAAATACCTGCTCAACCATAAAGACCAATTTTTCTTCTCCTGACACCGGCCACGTAACTCCTTAGAAGACAGTGTTCCTTTCTTAATCCTGTAAGGGGTCACGATGACCCACCACTCACTTTGTACACGCAGACATCTTCGGTGACCTTTATGTAAAACACCAATATATCATTTCCCTTAAAGATAGCGATTAGAATAGACTGCTCAGACGACCTGGGGAGATACTGGGCCGCACTTCTTGGAAGTTCCGAGCTTAAATACTTACTCATGACCTTATTAATGTTACTAGCTGTATTACTTGTATTCTGTCTATTTTACAAGATTATTGTTTCTTGTATCACCAAATGTGTGACTGAGCCTCAGATAAAATTAATGATGACAAGGTGACCAAAAATGATTGACCAAATATATAGTCCTATAAAATCAATTATTGTTAATAGTGTAGCTCTAGATGTGGGGAGAAGCAACAAGGGGGACCATTTCCTGGACCAAAACAGACCAGTAAGACAGGTGGTCCAGAGGCTTTCGGCCCCTGTTAACAGGGCCTAGTTCAGGGAGAGCACGTTGAGGGGCCGATCAACGAAGTCCTCGCCTGACCTGGGAATGAGCGTTCCTAGCGCTGTAGGGTAAATTGGTCCTGAAATGCCTCCCAAACTTTGGCTGAAATTAAGACCGAAAGGGAGGGGATTATAAAATAAAGAACGTTGCCCACCCTCCAGTTCTACAAGAATCAAGCCCTCAGCCACTGCAGTCGTGGACCTACAAGGAATTCGGGGTGAAGATCAGGATGAGGCCCTCTGTGCTCTGGGAAAACTGGCAGAACTGGCCTTCAGATAGATATTTCAGGAGAAATTTTGTATGATCCTGGATTCTTGCCTCTTTCCATACTTAGAAAAGCACCCAAACCATTAACTGAGTTGTCTGTTCCTGGTGACCAGCAGCAGCCTTCTACTGACGTGTGTGCTTGGTTGCACGTACCCCTTCCCCCAAATCACACACATGCTGACCCCCCATCTCCTCGGAACAGTCCCCAGAGCTCCTGAAAGGCTGTCTCCTGGGTTATAATCAGGTTGGCTGGAATAAAAGTTTTCATTTCTTTCATTTATTTCTTAGAATGACTGTTGATTACTTTTTCTCGTTACCACCAGCGTGGTTATCTGAGCCTTACGCCAGCATACACGTGCGCTGGGAAGCTTTGTGGAATGATTTCGGATTCCCTTCGTTTGCAGGCGAGAGGCTCAAATTGGGCGAAAAAGAACAAACCGGAGAAGCAGCGCTCTGGTTGCTGTGGAAACAACAGGACTCCCGCCCTGGTCTGCGGCGCCATCTCGTGGTACCCCCGCGGTAGTGCAGCCTGGGCCGGAGAGTGCGAGGCGGGCGCCGGTGAATCTCCATCGACCCTCCGTTTCTATCAGACCCTCCGCCACAGAGCAGATCACAGGGCTTTACAAGCAGGCAGACCTGGTTCCAATTCCACCTCCTCCACTTATAAGCTCTTTGACTTTGGGAAAGTTGCGTCCCCATTTCCTCCATTTTAAAGTGAGAAGGCGCGTAATTAATATCTGCAAGGTAAGGGCACAGCGCGCACACAATCCCCGACCCTCCCTGGCGGGAGAGACCACTCAGTCCGTGAAGGGGTCTTCTGAAGGGTCTCCAAGGCTTCCAAGTCTGGCCTCACAGGTTGTGCCTTGCACAGCCCTGGAGGTGACCTCTGCATTGGAGAGCAGTGAACAACCTCTACAGACGTCCAGGGCCACCCTGGATCCCTCCCTTCCTTCTTCTGTTTCAACATGCTTTTAATCTAACTCCGGAGCCATGCCAGCAGAAAGAGTCTGGGATCAGAGGCATTAAACTACAAGCAAGATGCAGACTGAGTCTAATCCTACACAGCAGCATCCCAGAGCCCTCCCGTAGAAGTCTGTCTCCCTGCCTCCCTTCTTGGCCTCCCTGACTTTACTGCGTGTAGTATTCACAGGGGCTTTTCTTTAGCTGGATTTTGAGTTCCCCAGGGCAAGCACCCTACCTCATTCTTTTTTTCTTCCTAATGTCAGCCTAAGAACTGGAACTCAACAACATTCCTTGGTTGGATGGATGGATGGAAGGAAGGACAAATGGATGGATGGGTGGATGGATGGATGGATGGATGGGTGGGTGGGTGGATGGGTAGATGGATGGATAATGGATGTATGGGTGGATGGATGGATGGATGGATGGATGGAAGGACAGATGAGTGGATGGATGGATGGATGAGTGGATGGATGGATGGATAGATGAGTAGTTGGATGGATGGGCAGATGGGTGGATGGGTAGAGAGAAGAATGGTGGATGCTTAGATGAGTGGAGGGGTGGACCAGGTCAGGGTACCTCACAGCACACATGCACTTG
Source organism: Balaenoptera acutorostrata (assembly GCF_949987535.1). Lineage (NCBI taxonomy): Eukaryota > Metazoa > Chordata > Mammalia > Artiodactyla > Balaenopteridae > Balaenoptera > Balaenoptera acutorostrata. The sequence continues at coordinate 148,339,129 of NC_080067.1, read as the reverse complement.
TCCGTTTCAGCACATGACCCCCATCACCTGTTGATCTGAGTAGCTCTCTCTCCCCAACAAGACCATGTGCTCTGTGAGGGCAGAACCAAGCCTGCCTCTCTCACAGTCATCCGTAGCACCGAGCCCAGGGCCTGGTGCATGGTGTGTGCTCAGGAAATATTTGTTGAAAAAGTGACTGGGGCAGTGGAGGGAAAAGGGGGTGGGGGGGAGACCAAATTTTCATAATTACAGAAAACACAAACGAATGGACACAGTAGTTACTGAGATTACATGAACACTGTAGATGGAGTTTTTAAATGCACATCAACTACTTTACCTGAGATCCAAAGAGCCACACGGTGATGGGGCTCAAGCCTGGGTTTACTGAATACTTATTGTCTCTTCCTCAAGAAAGGTAAGTTAGGGCTTCCCTGGTGGCGCAGTGGTTGAGAATCTGCCTGCCAATGCAGGGGACACGGGTTCGAGCCCTGGTCTGGGAAGATCCCACATGCCGCAGAGCAACTGGGCCCGTGAGCCACAACTGCTGAGCCTGCACGTCTGGAGCTTGTGCTCCGCAACAAGAGAGGCCGCGATAGTGAGAGGCCCGCGCACCGCGATGAAGAGTGGCCCCCGCTTGCCGCAACTAGAGAAAGCCCTCGCACAGAAACGAAGACCCAACACAGCCATAAATTTAAAAATTAATTAATTAATTAATTTTAAAAAAAAAAAGACAGGGTAAATGCTTAAACCTTTCCCTTTAAAAAAAAAAAAAAAAAAAAAAAAAGAAAGGTAAGTTAGAGGTACCAAGCTGATGTCAGAACAAGTGGACGCAGCTCAGGAAGAGCCAGAGATGGGCTCTTGGTCTCCCTGAAACGCACAGCACAGCGTCCGCCCTCTTGGATGCCGGGTGAGCATGTGATGTGGGTGGAGCCAGACAGAGCAGTCAGCACGGTCACTTTTCAGTGTCACAGCAATTTATTCCACTTGTTCAGAATTGGCATCCATGGTATTACATATTGTAATTCTGTACTGACTATGTGACTATTCAATAAATCAAAATAGTCACATTTCCCAAATGTTCTGTGTTAATGGCAGTTAATTACCTTTGACAAAATTAACCTCATCAATTAAAAACTAAGACCAGGTGGAGGCCGAGTCTAGAAGGCAGTGAGGAAACATGCGGAGTTGGAGTCTCCCCACAACTAGGGCGCCTGCCAGCTGCTGGTGTGGGACTCTGATGCCCAAGGAGACGGGAGGAACCCCCAAGTGAACTGGTAGGATGTGGGGGGACAGAGGGGGAGGAGAAGTGGAGGCCAGACAGGATCGGCGCCCCTGAGGCCGGGGAGATCAGGAGAGGCAGGCGGGAGGGGCCCTCCCAGACCGGAGGAGCAGGACAGGAGTGGAGGGCAATTGCCCCGCCCACTCGGGCACGGGGAGCCTCCTGAGCTCCCAGGCTGGTCCCCCATCCTCCAAGCCCCCCCACAGCCACATTGGTCCTGGAGGCATAGGAGGGAGGCTGGGGAGATCAGGAGAGGCAGGCGGGAGGGGCCCTCCCAGACCAGAGGAGCAGGAGAGGAGAGGAGGGCAACTGCCCCGCCCACTCGAGCCCAGGAAGCCTGCTGGGCTCCCAGGTGAGGTCCCCGCCCTCTGAGACCAGGGGTGGGGGGCACGCCTGGGCCCTGTCTGTTCCCTGAGCCTAAGCCCCACCCCCCCAAGCCCCAGTGCCTTTCCCAGCCCTGTGGGTCCTGAGCATTGGCCCCGCCCACCACCCAAACCTCGCCCTCGCTTAGGCCCCGCCCTCCAGAGCCAAGGCCTTTACCCCCCTTTTTTTTCTTTTCACTCCTTCTCTTTTTTACTATTGTGGTACTGATGTACCTTCTGGTTGTTGATTCATCTATATTTTTACTTTCATATTCTTTCTAACATAGCTGTTAGTTTCCCAGTCTAATTTTATTTTTTACTTTGTTATTGTTTTTTTTTTTTTGGCCACCCACGTGGCTTGCGGGAACTTGGTTCACAAGCCAGGGGGTGGGCCAAAGCTCCTGTGGTGGGAACTCCAAGTCTGAACCACTGGACCAACAGAGAACCTCAGACCCTAGGGAATATTCATCAGAGTGAGTCCTCATGGAGCTCCTCATCTCAGCACCAAGACCCAGCTTTACCCAATAGCCTACAAGCTCCAGTGTTGGAAGCCTCAGGCCAAACAACCAGTAAGACAGGAACACAATCCCACTCATAAAAAAAAAAAAAAAATGAGACTGCAAAAAAATATGTCACAGATGAAGGAGCAAGGTAAAAACCTACAAGACCAAATAAATGAAGAGGAAATAGGCAATCTACCTGAAAAAGAATTCAGAGGAATGATAGTAAAGATAATCCAGAATCTCAGAAATAGAATGGAGGCATGGATTGAGAATATACAAGAAATGTTTAACAAAGATCTAGAAGAACTAAAGAACAAACAGAGAGCAACAACACAATAACTGAAATGAAAAATACACTAGAAGGAATCAATAACAGAATAACAGAGGCAGAATAACAAATAAGTGAGCTGGAAGACAAAATGGTGGAAATAACTGCTGAGGAGCAGAATAAAGAAAAAAGAATGAAAAAAATTGAAGGCAATCTCAGAGACCTCTGCAACAACACTAAATGCACCAACCGTCGAATTATAGGGGTCCCAGAAGAAGAAGGGAAAAAGAAAGGGTCTGAGAAAATATTTGAAGAGATTATAGTCGAAAACTTCCCTAACATGGAAAAGGAAATAGTCACCCAAGTCCAGGAAGCACAGAGAGTCCCATACAGGATAAACCCTAGGAAAAACACACTGAGACACATATTAATCAAACTAACAAAAATTAAATTCAAAGAAAAAATATTAAAAGCAGCAAGGGAAAAGCAAAAAATAACATACAAAGAAATCCCTATAAGGTTATCAGCTGACTTTTCCACAGAAACTCTGCAGGCCAGAAGGGAGTGGCAGGATATACTTAAAGTGATGAAGGAGAAAAACCTACAATCAAGATTACTCTACCCAACAAAGATCTCATTCAGATTTGATGGAGAAGTCAAAAGCTTTTCAGACAAACAAAAGCTAAGAGAATTTAGCACCACCAAACCAGCTTTACAACAAATGCTAAAGAAACTTCTCTTGGCAGGAAACACAAGAGAAGAAAAAGACCCACAAAAAGAAAACCGAAAACAATTAAGAAAATGGTAATAGGAACATACCTATCAATAATAACCTTGAATGTAAATGGATTAAATGCCCCAACCGAAAGACACAGGCAGGCTGAATGGATACAAAAACAAGACCCATATATATGCTGTCTACAAGAGACCCACTCAGACCTAGGGACACATACAGACTGAAAGTGAGGGGATGGAAAAATACATTCCATGCAGATGGAAATCAAAAGAAAGCTGGAGTAGCAATACTCATATCAGGTAAAATAGACTTTAAAATAAAGACTGTTACAAGAGATAAGGAGGGACACTACATAATGATCAAAGGATCAATCCAAGAAGAAGATATAACAATTATAAATGTTTATGCACCCAACATAGGAGCACCTCAATACATAAGGTAAATGCTAACAACCATGAAAGGAGAAATCGACAGTAACACAGTAATAGTAGGGGACTTTAACACCCCACTTATACCAATGGACAGATCATCCAAACAGAAAATAAAAAAGGAAACACAAGCTTTAAATGACACAGTAGACCAGAAAGATTTAATTGATATTTATAGAGCATTCCACTCAAAAGTGGCAGAATACACTTTCTTCTCAAGTGCACATGGAACATTCTCCAGGATAGATCACATCTTGGGTCACAAATCAAGCCTTGGAAAATTTAAGAAAATTGAAATCATATCAAGCATCTTTTCTGACCACAACATTATGAGATTGGAAATCAGTTACAGGAACAAAACTGTAAAACACAAATACATGGAGGCTAAACAGTGTGCTACTAAATAACCAAGAGATCACTGAAGAAATCAAAGAAGAAATTAAAAAAATACATAGAAACAAATGACAATGAAAACATGATGACCCAAAATCTATGGGATGCAGCAAAAGCAGTTCTAAGAGGGAAGTTTATAGCAATCCAATCTCACCTCAAGAAACAAGAAAAATCTCAAATAAACAATCTAACCCTACACTTAAAACAACTAGAGAAAGAAGAATAAAGAAAACCCAAAGTCAATAGAAGGAAAGAAATCATAAAGATCAGAGCAGAAATAAATGAAATAGAAATGAAGAAAACAGTAGCAAGGATCAATAAAACTAAAAGCTGGTTCTTTGAGAAGATAAACAAAATTGACAAACCCTTAGCCAAACTCATCAAGAAAAAAAAGGAGAGGACACAAATCAATAAAATTAGAAATGAAAAAGGAGAAATCACAACCGATCCTGCAGAAATACAAAGGATTATAAGAGACTACTACAAACAACTATATGCCAATAAAATGGGCAACCATGAAGAAATGGACAAATTCTTGGAAAGGTACAATTTTCCAAGACTGAACCAGGAAGAATTAGAAAATATAAACAGACCTGTCACAAGTAATGAAACTGAAAGTGTAATTAAAAATCTTCCAACAGACAAAAGTCCAGGACCAGATGGCTTCACAGGCGAATTCCATCAAACATTTAGAGAAGAGCTAACACCGATCCTTCTCAAAGTCTTCCAAAATATTGCAGAGGGAGATATACTCCCAAATTCATTCTATGAAGCCAAAATCACCCTGATACCAAACCAGAAAAAGATATCACAAAAAAAGAAAATTATAGACCAATATCACTGATGAACATAGATGCAAAAATCCTGAACAAAATACTAGCAAACAGAATCCAACAGCACATTAAAAGGATCATACACCATGATCAAGTGGGATTTATCCCAGGGATTCAAGGGTTCTTCAATATATGCAAATCAATCAACGTGATACACCACGTTAACAAATTAAGGAATAAAAGCCATATGATCGTCTCAATAGATGCAGAAAAAGCTTTTGACAAAATTCAACACCCATTTATGATAAAAACTCTCCAGAAAGTGAGCATAGAGGGAACCTACCTCAACATAATAAAGGCCATATATGACAAACCCACAACAAGCATCATACTCAATGGTGAAAAACTGAAAGCATTTCCACTAAGATCAGGAACAGGACAAGGATGTCCACTCTTGCCACTCTTATTGAACATAGTTTTGGAAGTTCTAGCCACAGCAATCAGAGAAGAAAAAGAGATAAAAGGAATACAAATTGGAAAAGAAGAATTAAAACTGTCACTGTTTGCCAGTGACATGATATTATACGTAGAAAATCCTAAAGATGCCCCCAGAAAACTACTAGAAATAATTAATGAATTTGGTAAGGTTGCAGGATACAAAATTAATGCACAGAAGTCTCTGGCATTTCTATACACCAACAACAAAAAATCAGAAAGAGAAATTAAGGAAACACTCCCATTTACCATTGCAACAAAAAGAATAATATACCTAGGAATAAACCTGCCTAAGGAGGTGAAAGACCTGTACTCAGAAAACTATAAAACACTGATGAAAGAAATCAAAGATGACATAAACAGATGGAGAAATATACCATGTTCTTGGATTGGAAGAATCAATATTGTGAAAATCACTATACTACCCAAAGCAATCTACTGATTCAATGCAATCCCTATCAAACTACCAATGGCATTTTTCACAGAACTAGAACAAAAAATTTCACAATTTGTATGGAAACACAAAAGACCCCGAATAGCCAAAGCAATCTTGAGAAAGGAAAACAGAGTTGGAAGAATCAGGCTCCCCAACTTCCAACTATACCACAAAGCTACAGTAATCAATACAGTATGGTACTGGCACAAAAACAGAAATATACATCAATGGTACAGGATAGAAAGCCCAGAGATAAACCCATGCACATATGGGCACCTAATTTATGACAAAGGAGACAAGAACATACAATGGAGAAAAGACAGCCTCTTCAATAAGTGGTGCTAGGAAAACTGGACAGCTACATGTAAAAGAATGAAATTAGAACACTACCTAACACCATACACAAAAATAAACTCCAAATGGATTAAAGACTTAAATGTAAGACCAGACACTATAAAACTCTTAGAGGAAAACATAGGAAAAACACTCTTTGACATAAACCACAGCAAGATTTTTTTTGACCCACCTCCTAGAGTAACAGAAATAAAAACAAAAATAAATAAATGGGACTTAATTAAACTTAAAAGCTTTTGCACAGCAAAGGAAACCATAAAGAAGACAAAAAGACAACCCTCAGAATGGGAGAAAATATTTGCAAATGAAACAACGGACAAAGGATTAATCTCCAAAATATGCAAACAGCTTATGCAGCTCAATATCAATAAAACAACCAATCCAGTTAAAAAATGGGCAGAAGACCTAAATAGACATTTCACCAAGGAAGACATACAGATGGCCAAGAGGCACATGAAAAGATGCTCAACATCACAAATTATTAGAGAAATGCAAATCAAAACTACAATGAGGTATCACCTCACACTGGTCAGAATGGCCATTATCAAAAAATCTAGAAACAGTAAATGCTGGAAAGAGTGTGGTGAAAAGGGAACCCTCCTGCACTGTTGGTGGGAATGTAAATTGATACAACCACTATGGAAAACAGTATGGAGGGTCCTTAGAAAACTAGACATAGAACTACCATATGACCTAGCAATCCCACTACTGGGCATATACCCTGAGAAAACCATAATTCAGGAAGAGACATGTACCACAATGTTCATTGCAGCACTATTTACAATAGCCAGGACATGCAACCAACCTAAATGTCCATCAATAGATGAATGGATAAAGAAGATGTGGCACATGTATACAATGGAATATTTCTCAGCCATAAAAAGAAACGAAACTGAGTTATTTGTAGTGAGGTGGATGAACCTAGAGTCTGTCATACAGAGTGAAGTAAGTCAGAAAGAGAAAAACAAATACCATATGCTAACACATATATATGGACTCTAAAAAAAAAAGTTCTGATGAACCTAGTTGCAGAGCAGGAATAAAGAGATAGACATAGAGAATGGACTTGAGGACCTTGGATTGGAGGGGGAAGCTGGGGTGAAGTGAGAGTAGCATGGACATATATACACTACCGAATTTAAAATAGATAGCTAGTGGGAAGCAGCCACATAGCACAGGGAGATCAGCTCTGTGCTTTTCGGCCACCTAGAGGAGTGGGATAGGGAGGGTGGGAAGGAGACGCAAGAAGGAGGGGATATGGGGACATGTGTATGCATATGGCTGATTCACTTTGTTGTGCAACAGAAACTAACACAGTATTGTGAAGCAATTATACTCCAACAAAGATCTATTAAAAAAAATCTTTTTAATAAAATAAAAGCTTGAGAAATGAAAAAAAAACTAAAACCCTGTTATATATAATTCTGTCTAAGTTCATCACGGAAAAACACTATCCTCTCAGGTGTTAGGTATCAAATACAATTCCATTTGCTTTAAATAAAGTGAAAAGCATTATCAGTTAGCATGGTGTAATGAAGAAAATTCTAGACTAAAATACTTAGATTCTAGAGCTATTTCCTCATGAACTCATTTTGTAAACTTATGTAAATAACTCACCCATTCCTTCTCCGGTTTCCCATTATGCAGTGGGTAAATAGTGCCTCACCCCTGGTAAAATTATTTATTTAATATCTGTGAAAGTGCTTGGAACAATATAAAATAAGGATATATATAATGTTATTTCTACTTGCTATAAAAATTTTTGTATTAATAGAGTGCCTTTTGAGTCACTGCTGTGTAAATAAAAACAATATCCTAGTAATGCAGGACAAAAGTTAAAGAGTATATATGTCTACTAAAAATCACATTGGCAGTATTTTTATGACTCACCTATTTTTATTTTTTTATTTAATTGTATTTTTTTATACAACAGGTTTTTATTAGTTATCTATTTTATACATATTAGTGTATACATGTCAATCCCAATCTCCCAATTCATCCCACCACCACCCGCCCACCCCCGCTTTCCCCCCTTGGTGTCCATATGTTTATTCTCTACATCTGTGTCTCTATTTCTGCCTTACAAACCGGTTCATCTGTACCATTTTCTAGATTCCACATATATGTGTTAATTTACAATATTTGTTTTTCTCTTTCTGACTTACTCTGTATGACAGTCTCTAGGTCCATCCACGTCTCTACAAATGACCCAATTTCAATGACTCACCTATTTTTAAAAGAACTTCAACTGCACTGTCAAATAGTTTCGAAAATGTTATGTATTTGACAGAGGGTCAAATGGATGGATGGATGGGTGGCTGGGTGGGTGGGTGGGTGTTAGGTGTTAGATGTCAATGGTGAGCAAAGCCAGGAAGGGCTGCCTGGACCACTTAGGGTGGTAAGGGGCCTGGGAGCTCTGTGTGGTGGAGGCGATTGCGTGACGGCAGAGCTGCGTTCGAGCTTGGTTCGAAGATCCCTGTGTCTGAGGCTCTGGGCATCCAGCTCCCGGCCTGCTTCTCCACCAGCTCCGCTCGCCCACTTGGTGCTGCCTTGTCTGGGACCCAGGCAGAGGACGGGCCTCCTGGGGGCAGGCAGAGGCTGTGTTTTCACCACTTCTGGAGCTCATCCAGGCTCTGGATGCGGGACAGAGCAGACTGCCATCAACACTTGAGTGAAGACTGGAGCTTGATTCACGGCTACCTGTGCGGGGAAGGAGATCACCTGCGTCAGTCTGCAGCAGGAAAGGTTGGGTTGATGCTGGAAAGCCCAGAGTGGGTCGCGGAGGTTACCACCAACCCCCAGGACACGACATCTGTGCTTGCCGAATAGTGAGAGATTGAGCCCAAATAAAAGGGCAGCGAATCCCAGGAGGCACAGGAACCCCGGTCTCCGGTGAGTGCAGCTCCTGCAAGTCAGCAGTCAGGTGAGACAGGTACACACACCTGAGCCGGACGGCCACACCCTCGGGGCTTTGTGCCTTTGCACTATCTGTGGACCACCCACCCGGACATGGGGTTCATCACCGAGTGGGGCTGTACCACTGCCAACCTTGAGGATGTTTATTTGTTTGAGATTTTCAAAAAGCAGATTTTTTCAGGAACTTGAGAACCAGATATAGATGTTTTTTACTTTGGAAGACAGAAGTCCCAGCAGAATAAGAAAAGAAAAGGGGCCAATTTTCCCTCTTTTAATTTCGAGGAGGGGGCCATCCAGCACGGCTGAGGCGCCAACACACAAGATTTCCTTAGAAATTCCCCAGGACAAGTGTTGGCCTCCTTGTTGGAATTCATTTTCTAAATATTAAGTAAAAGTTGCTGAAATTCCCTTGCGATTCTATGCGGGGAGGTGATTGGCCCTGGTCCAACCCTTCCCATCCAGGCTGTAATGGCTCCGAGGCCCTGGAATCACGTGAGCTCTTGGGTCCTCGGAGCAAAGGAGGCTGAGACAGGGTGAAGACATCACGTTTCCAGTGTCTGCAGGACCAGCCCCTGGAGGAGGTGACATTTTCTCTGACGACGCTGAAGTCACCCAGAAAGGGACGTTGCCTTGAGGGGAAGTGCGCTGTAACCCCGCCTCTGCTGTGTGATGGGGGTGATTCACTTGAGCTCTCTGAGCCCCCTTTCCTCATTTAAGGGATGAGGCCAGGAACTGCCACACTTTGAGGAGCTGTACCAAAGGTCCGTTATCTCGAGAGAATGAAGAGCTGAACGTGGGGAAGGTGGCCCAGCTGGGGACGCTGCTGACCCAGGCAGGAAACAGGGACCTGGGCCGGCCACTGCGGGGCATGTCCACGTGACAGGACTCCCGACGGGGGCAGGATGGAATAGGATGGGGAAGTGGAAGGGTCTTCGTGACCAAACCTTGCGGGCCCCCAACCAGCCTGGAAGGCACCCCGCCAAGGCAGCTGTTATCTTTATTATTAGAGGAAAGTTGAACTGAAGTTACCGCTGTTCGTCCCCTATCTGGAGCCTCAACGGAGCACATCTAGCCCTCTAATCACGCGGCAGTCTCTCCCAGCAACCGGCCCCCATCCTAAGGCACAGGCCAAAGGTCACCTCACTAACATAGCAAAAACATCTTTACTGCCCTCAGCACTTATGAAGTTCCAAGGGTTTCAGGACCTCTGTGCCAGGAGCAGCGGATGAAGACCAAATATATATTTCTGATTATAAATCACAGTATCACAGGCACGAGACGCCGAAACCCACAGATCTACCCTTTGCCAAACCCCGCGGGACGCGCTGTGCAGGCACCCTCGGCGGCAAAGGCAGGACTGGTGCATCAGACGAGACGGGCCTCGCTCCTCACCCACCTGCGGGCAGCCGGGCGCCTTATTCATGGAACACCTGGTAGCTGAAGTTGTCGGACTGGGTTTTGAAGTTGTATTTTCCGGTCATCCTCTGGTAGCGCATGATGAGAAGGGCAGCTGGCCCCGCCACCAAGGCAAAGGCGGCCACCAGGATGAGGACCAGGTAACCGGCTCCCAGGCCCGGCTTTGCAGCTGGAGGTTCTCCTGCAGGGATGAAACAGGCACAGCTGGGAGGTCTGCCCAAAGCAGCTGGGCCTGGTCCCAGCAGGGCCCCAGCATGGCCCCTGGATGGAGGGCTCGGGCCGGGACGAACCTGTGATGGAGCAAGTTCTCACGCGTCAGACGTCCAGCGTGCCCGTGTACCCGTCCCAAGCCCAGGAGAGCACAGCAGCCAGGACGGGTCTGCCTGCCCACGTTCTGGATAATCACTGGCCAAGAGGAGGAGGCCGCGTGGGGGCCACAGGCCCTCCAGGTCGGGGCAGAGCGCTCAGCGTGCCCCGCACAGAGACACACTGTGCCCGCACACTGCACAGCGCCGGGAAGCCGGCCTTCCCCGGACTCGGGGGCAAGAAAGCACAGGAGAGCCTGGACCCCAAATTGCTGAAAACAGGGACTCAATAAATACTCATACACGCGGCCTCATAGCAGCATATCCAGAACAGCCGAAAAGGGGAAACAGCCCCCAAATCCATCAAAGGATGAATGAATAAACAACATGTGGTCCATCCACCCAGTGGAATAATATTCGGCCGTAAAAGGAATGAGATTCGGCCACAGGTTACGACATGGATGAGCCTTGAAAACATTCATTGTGCTGAGTGAGAGGCAACAGTCTCCAAGGACCACACGTCGTCGTGTGACCCTGTTTCTAGGGAAACCAGAGACAGGAAGCCAACCTAGGTAGTTTCAGGGGCAGGGGAAGGGCTGGGGAGTCACTCCCTCCTGGGGGCTCGGAGGTGCTTTGGGTGATGAAAATGTTTTGAAACTAGAGAAGGGTGGTGAATGTGCTAAATTCTGCCCAATTATTTATTTTAAAACAGTTAACTTTATATTAGGTGAATTTTATCTCAATTTTACCACAGGAGCTTATCAGAAAGGTCTGGGTAGGAAAGCATTCCTGGACGATAAGGGACACTCGAGATCCCATTTTCCATTTCTGGAGCTGTTTCCGGAAGTGGCCGCAGCTCTGGGTCTCCCAGTCATGGCTCAGACGAGTGCAGACACCAAAGTGATCCAACAATGGCCTAGAAGAGGCTCCCACCCGACTGCCTGGAGGGTGGGCCAGCTGGAACCAGGCAAACCCCTCCTCCAGAGGGAGGACCACACTGGGCTAGGGATACTGGGGACAGTTGCTGGAGCGGCTGCAACCTCCCAAGGAACCTGAGGCCTCCAGACTCTGGGGCACCAGCTTCCTGACAACTCCTTCATGGCTGGATCTTAAATCCATCCTCCAGTGGGTGCTACAGTGGACCCTTCCCCCTCCTCCTGTGCCTCATGTAGGGGACCAACTTGTGAGCACAAGGGGGGCTGTCTGCCCTGAGGATGCTGGAGCAGAAAGGCAGAAGAGGCCCCCTTGTTGGTCTCGTGGAGCCCAGCCCCAGCCCCAGACTGGCAGCTACAGAGATGACCGAACCTGTTCGGTCGCTGCCTCTCCAGCTGGGTTTCTGTTCCCTGCAGCCGAGCACTCTTAACTGGCCACTGGCTCAGAGCTGCTCCGAGTGGGGTCCACAGGCCAGTGCCGTCCACTGGTTACCATGGTCCAGGAACGGTTACTGGTCCAGGAGAGATGTTTACAAATAGAGAGGGAGCCTGTGTCGCAACGTGACCTGCGCTATCAGTGGGGGTATTTCCTTAAATATAGTATCCACCTGTCAGTCCATGATGGACGAGATGCTTAAATAAAAGACACTGGTCCTCCCGCAGGATAGCAAGAGCAGTCGGCACCACGCACAGGGCTGTTGTGATATCACGGCGGTGATGCACGTGATCAATCTTTTTGCAAAGACACTAACCTATCGCTGCTCTTGTGAAGGGGACACATCTCGGTGAGGGAAAGTGATGGAGGACCTCCCGGCACGCAAATAACCCAGGAGCAGGGTACATATAACCCAGGCCCCTTCCAGAGGGTCCAGGTCCTTCCAGAGGTCTGAGGTCCAGCTCAGCTGTCCTCTGGGGACACCCAGGCTCTTCACTTCTGAGCTGCCTCAATAATTGTTCCAGACCCTTCCCACTGGGACATTTCAGGATCCCACGGACATTAATCTCAAACATTCTCTACCTCTTCACACAAAAAACTCTAGTGAGTGAGAAATAATGTTCTCTATAAAGCAAATGGCCATGGATGATTTCCAAAAATTAAGTGCAAAAATTACAGTGCCGATATATGATTTGTTGGTAGCACAGATTCAGCAACGATTACCAGTTGGACGCTGCCTTAAAATTGCCAACACACAGTGTTATGTGTTGAAGTGTATCCCTCCGAAATATGTATGTTGAGTCCTAACCCCCAGTGCCTGAGAATGTGACCTTATTTGGAAATAGGGTCATTGCAGACATCTTTAGTTAAGTTATACTGAAGCAGAAGAGGCCCCTAATTCAATGACTGGTGTCCTTGTAAGAAGACGGAGACCTTCAGGAGAAGCCATGTGATACAGAGGCAGAGGCTGGAGGGATGCAGCCACAAGCCAAGGATGCCAGAGCAGAACCACCAGAAGCTGGGAGAGAGGCCTAGAACGGATTCTCCCTCAGGGACTTTGGAAGGAACCAGCCCTGCCCACCCCATGATCTTGGACTTGGGTCTCCAGACTGTGAGAGAGTATTTTCTGTTATTTTAAGCCACCCAGTTTGTGGTTCTTAGTTTCCTGTGTCACTAGCCCCAGAAAACTAACACCCGTGGTGTGAAGGCTGGGGTGGACTGACCCCTGGAAAGGAAGCCAGTGCAGCCCCTGGAGACCAAGGGTGGGTGGGTTAGGAAAAGCCTGGAACTGCTGGGAGAGGCCCAGCTTGTCCAGGTGACAGCTGTGTGAGCTTGGACATGTTCCCTGAGATCTCCCAGTGTTCTCATTCTCCCCCAGAGTAGAAGTGATGTGATAGCAAGGGACAGGTCATGGGTGCCCAGTGGGAGGGGCCGGGGTGCAGGTGCCCAGTGGGAGGGGCAGAGATAAAATCCTGAAGGTACTTGTCTGCCAGCTTCTTTTCACTCTGTGTCTCCAGCAGTATTTCTGTTACTACACAGTATTAAAATGTAATCACCTGCCTACCAGCTGAGAGATTCCATGTTTCTAAATGATGTTTCTGTATATTTGTATGACACAGTTATGAAGCAAAAAAGCTAATAATACAATGAGAAAGAATGATGAACAAAATGAGTAATTATAATCCTTGTTATTGAGCTTGACCGTCTATACCCTTACTGTGTTTGGTGTTCTCTGCAATGGTTGTGTTAGTAAAGTGCACTACCAGTTAGGAAGGACAACAAATAACACTTACCAGTAACTTCTATGGACAAGGCACAGTATGAACTAGGAATTGCCATCATCATTATTGTTGTTCCCATTTTACAGATGAGGGAAGTGAGGCAAATGCAGCATGCCCAAAGTCAGACCCAAGTTTTGTCTCCAGGCAACCTAGCTCCAGCATCACAAATTTTAGCCTCACAGAGGATTTTTATTTACTGTAATCTTATTGGCCAGGTATGTAGGACTGTTGTAATAACTCCTATGATGTAGAGAAAAAGCACAGGCCTGACATACAGTAGTTAGAGGAGATAATGAATAAGTGGGTAGATGAGTGGATGGATGGAGGAATGATGGATGGATGGATGGGACTCAGAAGACTCAGGAATGTTCCTAAGACCACACAGCTCAGAAGTGTGAGAGCCTATATTTAAACAAAAGCCTCCTGACTCCAAACCCAGTGTTTTTTTCCACTCTGGTTTTGACATTATCTGTAATATCCACGAATAAATAGAAGTTCTGTTTCTATAAATAATAATGCAATTCACATACATTCTCTTTCATATTAGATCAATCAGTTCTCAGCCATTTAAGACAATGAAGAGGGTAGGAAAAGCACATTGTCCCAGGACCCAGGCCAGCGATCACCCAAGGACCCGTGCAAACACCAGGGCCTGGAATCCAGCTCCAGAGACGTTGAGTTGGTGGGCCTGGGGCATGGCCTGGGACCTGTGATTTTCTTTTTTTAATTTCCAAAATCCTTTGGATGAGAACCAGCAGTTGAATATCACTGGCCAAGAAGACCTCCCTTCCCAAGCCCTGGTTAGCACACCCATGCCGGTTTACACCCTGCATCCAAAACCCAGAAGTTCTTGTATGGGAAAATAGGGAGGCAAGGAGGGCCATCCAAATCAGGAAGAAAAACAATAAAAAAGGAAAGTCAACTAGGATTAGGTTTAGCTGTAAGGAAGAGAAAAACCCGAAATAGCAGCGACAAAGAAAATGGAAGCTTATTTCTTTCTGGCATAAAAATTGGAGGTCAGAGCCCAGGCCTGGCCCTGCAGCTTTGCTCTGTGGTGCCCTGGGGCACCCGGCTCCTGCCCCCATGGTGCTCATGGCCCCAGATGGCGGCTGGCTGCAGCCGCCTCCCCTGAATGTCAGGCAGCCGGCTGGGTACCAGATGTTTATAAGGCAGGCACCCTTAAAAAGTGGTCACTTGACACTCTCTTTTGCATCTCATTAGCCAGAGCTCACTCATATGGCCACTCTTGCTGTGAGGTCGGTTGGGAATTACAGTTTTTATTCCTGGCAGCCCCCTGTCCCCTAAAAACTGGGGGTTCTATTACCATGGAAGGAGAAGAAAACAGATATTTGGGGACAGCTAGCAGTTTCTGAATCAATACCCGAGTTTAGTTGTCTAAACCAAGTCACCAACTCACCTTCGGACCGAATCAGGGGCCCCCAGGACATCTGGTGCGTTGCAGAGGGCTCACCATTTCTCAGCGACCGAAAGTCATCGCAGTTCTGTAATTTTAAAAGGAGAAGAAGTACAAATTAGTTGAACAATGTTTATGAGAAATGTACCCACTATCAGCGTTGATACTCTGATTCATACATGTTCCTTCCAGCTGGAAACGTCAAGTCACGATGGATGAGTTCAGTCAGGGGAGAAGGAGGAGGGGGGAGGCTGGACCACCTGGGCCTCGGGGCCGTGCCAGATGGGATGTTCAGTGGGACGGGGGAGGACTGGACCTTATGGCTGTGCAGGCAGGGTGCCCAACTGGATGGGGGAGGGCTGGGCAGCAGGAGGGTTGGAGGAAGCAAGATGTAGCCCCCTGTGCCGTCTCCAGTTTCTAGCTCTGGCCCCTTGGCCCCTGGGGGCATCGTCTCAGAGTCACCCTTTGTTCTCCACAGCCTGCGGCAGACACCTGCTCCTTTTAACACCTTTGCCTGATGAAAAGTTTCAATGACATGATAGAATCTGTCTACCATATACCTGCTATGGGGTGCAATGTGTCCCCCAAAAGATGTTGCAGTCCTAACCTCAATACCTGTGGACGTGACCTTATTTGGAAATAGGGTCTTTGCAGACGATCAAGTTAAGATGAGGTCATTAGGGTGGGCCCTAATCCAATATGACTGTGTGCTTGTAAAAAGAGGAGATTTGAACACAGACACAGATATGCACAGAGGGAAGACATGTGAAGACACAGGGGGAAGGTGGCATCGATCAGTCAGGGAGCTGGACCTGGAACAGATTCTCCCCCAGCCTCACAAGGAACGGCCCAGCCGACGACACCTTGATCTCAGACTTCCAGCCTCGACTGTGCAAGGATAGATTTATGTTATTTAAGCTGCCCAGCCTGCAGTACTTCGTTACAGCAGCCCCAGGAAACCAATACAACGCCCATCCTAGAGGAGCTTGGAAAGAAATACGTGAAGCTCATAGTGTAGAGAATTTGAGAACTGGAAGCTCCTTGTCAAAGCTGTCGTGGTCATTAACACCCTAGGGTTTCTAAGGGGCTGATACAGGCTTGGAGCCCCTCAGCGGGCAGGCACCAGGAGTCTGTGTTCCTTTCCTACTGTTGTTCCAGAAGACCTACTGTCTGAGAAAAAGTGACAGCAAAATCAGGGCTCACTGGATTTCTTCTGCTGTGCATTCTGACTGATGTTTGGCTCTGATCACCCAGGAAAACCGCCCAAGTTTCGTAAGGAGCACAGGAACAAACGCGTCCCCAAAGGAGAGAGAAATATGCAGTTGCTGAACCAAAGGCCAGCAGAGCCCTCCGTGCCTTCCCCAGCCACAGGTGACACATGACAATCACTTCACATACTTGTCTGTGGATGAAGAATAACTCTCCAACCCAGAAGTGCAAAGCACATTTCAAATTCAAAGTTCTGAGGAAATGAGAATGTAAAGTTATTCATAATCCCAGCATAAATGCTGAACAGGAAAGAACAAAAACCTGATTAAATAACCTCGTGGCTAGGATTCAGCAGTGTGCTATCGACTTGCTAAAAATAATTTCAAATTAAAATAACATTTTTACACCGAAATATGCATTCGATCACCTGGAGGAGAAGCATTACAGCACCATGACAAGCAAGGTCTGATGTGATGGCCAGTGGAATGGTATGGTCTAAGGAAGGACTCAAGTTAGCTGCCCAGCGACACTGGTTCTCCACCCAGGACTGCCCACCATTGAAACCTCATTTCATGTCTTTTAAGGGCCAAGTCTGCAGGGCCCAGCACCTCCTCCCTGAAGTCTGGCCCCAGAAATGCCCAGGCCCTGGGCTTCTGATCACAGAGCAACCCTCCTCATAACAAAGAGGATGAGTCCAGAGGTTTAGAACAGCAAAACACCTACTATTTTGCACGTGGTTCCAGGGGATTCCATGCAGATGCGGAGTTTGCAGTGCAGATAGACTATGGAGTTGTTGATGAAGGAAAAGATTTTCAGCTTAAACTGGGCCTTGTTGGAGTTCCCGTTCTCAATCACATTCGTGTGTGTATTGGGGATAGGGCAGCTGGGAAGAGGGAAAGTGGCTCATTAGTTCTAAACTGGCCCTCCTGTCCTTGTTCCCAGGTGAGTTTCCTTACCGTGCACCTGAGTGCACACAGGGCATCCCCACTAGGCTCCAAGAAGGCAAGGATGGCTAGGTCTCCAGTTCCCAAGAGGAGGGTCTCCTGAGGGCACCACCTAAAACCCGGGTCTGCATCCATGCACGTCTGGAAATTCAGAGGGTCCAAAGAAGGTTACACAGAGGGGGTGGGTGCCCAGTGCCCCCTGAGCCCCTACCTGTTGTTAATGAAGCCAAACATGACCGGGTCCCTGGCATTGCTGGATGGCGTTGCCCAGCACTCGGTCAGGACCACCTTGAGGTTGCTTTTCTGTTTATAGAGCCCTACTTCAATCTTGACGTCATCACTGGCAGACACGGTATAATTTTGAGGAATAGGAGAGTCTCCAATAAATAACTGCATTTCAGTGACAAAACTTCCAGCACCATGGAGGTCCTCGATGATGGTGTAAACCCTGCAAGAGGGAGCGTTTGCAGGGGGGGGTCTGCTTCTGTGACCCTCCTGTTCCCATTTCTCCCCGAAATACTCCAAAGAAAGATGGAATTAAAAGAAGACCACCCAAATGAGAACAAGAAAAGAAAGGCTATTTTTTTTTGAGCTGGCTAGGGCTGGGGTCAGCCCCGGTCACTAGAGTTTGGTGGAGACTCAAAGGCAGGCAGAGGAGGGGTGAGCTTCACAGGGGAAACAGGGAGACAGGCGTGCCCTGATGGGGGCATCCTATGTGACTGGCTAGGGGAACAGATCTGGCTTTCCCTGGTTGGTTCTAAACTGGAAATGGGGACAAATCTAGGGAAGCTGGCAGTTATTAATCAAGTCTTGGCCACTGCCTTTTGTATGTTCAGTCTCTCAGAAGGGTCCTCAAGTGATTAAAACCCTAAAGAAACCCCCAAGTGATGGTGCTGGGAGGAACGTGAGCTGCAGGGAATTGGGGAGAGACCTCTGCACTCACCCCCACTCCGGAGTGTAGCCCGATGACGTCAGGAGGTCATTCTGGAAGGCACAGTGGATGGGGCTCAGGATCTTCAGGTGATGGATGATGCCCTCTGGGGACAGGTCGTTCCTCAGCGTGGTCCTCACCACCGTATTCGTCATGTTCTGAACACAGACGGGAAACGAGTGAGCTCCTGGGCCCCAGCAGGCCCCCGACATGGCTACGGACCACAGTTCTGGGTGCAGGGGTTGTTTAAAGCTTATCCCCACAAATATGAAAACCTTGACAACTTTTTCCCAGTATAAATTGCAAAAGAGAACATAACGTCGTGACATCTGGTTTAGCCTATTTCCTGTATCCGCTTTCTTCATTAAAAGAGAACCAGAGACAGACTAGATCAGATGATACCCCAAACAATAGATTAGATTCTTCCCCAAATAATCCCCAAGTACATTTCTGAAAATTAGAGAGCAAGCCCTCACCAAAGGAATCGAGTTAAAATAAATTGGTTAAAGTCTGCAAGTAAGAAGTACTAGGAATGTCATGATAAATATAATTAGCACTGCTGTACTTTATATATGAAAGTGGTGAAGAGGGTAAACCCTCAGAGTTCTCACGCCAAGGAAAAAAGTTTTTTCTATTTCTTTAATTTTGTTTCTATATGAGACGACAGATGTTCATTTAAACTGTAATAACCATTTCATGATGTACGTAAGTCAAATCATCATGCTGTACATCTGAAACTTATACAGGCTGTATGTCAATTACATCTCAATAAAACTGGAATAAAAACTTTTTTAAAAAGAATCTTTAGCTGTTGAATATTATTAGTCTCTCTAAGTTTTTATACAGATGCTGAAATTAGAATGATTGAAAGTCATAGTAATTTTTAGAATTCATTTTCCTTGGTAGAGATTCCTGATGCATTAGCTTCTGGGAACAAAGGTGGATAGGTTCTTAATTGAACGATCCAAAATGGAAACATTTAAACACATTTGAATTGACGCTATCTTCTTTGTTTGCTTTTTAAAATAAAGTGCTTGTGTTCGTATCTCCTATTTTTAATTATCTGCATGATGTTTACAGGTCCTGTGGTTTCTTCAGCTCAGAAGCAGACCCTCATTCAGCACATTAGTTTTACAATAGCCATGAAGCCACGTCTCGGATTGGGCTGTATTAGAGGCACCAAGTTTAGAACATGTGTCCTCACGGTGGTGGACATTATGTGCCTTGACTCACTTTGAAAAATGCCTCAGAAAACCTGGACAGTCCCCTGCTATCTTCACAAGAATTTTACACGTATTTATGAAGATGATTCTGTACTTCGTGAATCTCTGGGGCACGGGCTAACTTCTCTCTTCCTAGTCATACTCTAAACCATCTGAATATGGTATATCAAACTGAGAGGTGAGACCTTAAATTTAACGGAAACGTAGATAGGATGAAACATAGTCTGATGTATATAGTACATTAAACTGAGAGATGAGACCTTAAATTTAACTTTTTTTAAAAACAAGGAGGTCAATAAAATTTAACCCCCTTCCCCCCAAAAAAGAGGAAGAACCTGCTAACCGTATCTAATCTGTTGTATTTGTATAACTATGTCTCCAGGGGGAAACTTAGTTTTTGACAAATTTCAGAACACAGAAGAGTTCCTGTGGTTTCCAGGGCCTGGATGACTCATAAGAGATGAATTTCCCTCTGCTCTGAAAGGACCCTGAATTTCACTGAATTTAATTGCTAAACCAGGTGTTTGTCTACCACGGAAAAACAAGCAAGTGGGAGAGCCCACGCCTGCAGCCTTGTGTCTGTGCCTCCGAGTAGGAGGCGCTGACTCCCCCGAGGGCAGCCTGGCCGGCCCATCGCACCTGAGCACTGCGGGCAGGACTGTCTTATTTTCTAGCATCTGTCACTTGAGGTCTGCAGGTCCTGCACCAACGTGGACCTGAGAACCACAGCGGCAGCTCTGCCCACACCCGTGCCCGCCCCCCGCCAGCTTGTGTGCAGACTCTGGCTCAGAACGGAAGTCGCCCAGAAGCTGCGGCCCCCCGCACTCCGCACCTCCCACCATGGCTGCTTGCCCCCTCTCCGTGCGCCCACCTCCAGGTGAGAGTCTTAGGAATCTTTAAGAAAGAGAAGCCAAACCCTGGTTATTTTTCAGTTGTGCTGGCTGGAGGGCTTGGAGGGGGACTGATGAAGGATGTGGTCACTGGAAACGTCCCAGCTGGTCCGTCAACCCAGCGGCCCTGTGTGTGGGTCTGAGGACCACCCCACCCCCATCAAGGGGAAGGTGGAATCACGCCTGAGGGCGGCCAGCCGGGCCCGCAGGTGCGCGTGGTCCTCCAGCTGCCCGGGCAGCACTCGCCCGTGTCTGACCTCCAGGCAGGCTGGTACCTTGGAGCTGCCGTTGCCCCGTGCCCCGTGTCCCCTGCCTGCCCTCCCCGGGTCTCTTCTGCGAGAAGTCCCCCACTGTGTCTGCCCTGCCTCCCCTCCCCAGGGCACTTCCTACTGAAGCCCACGCCAACTCTGAGCCCTTCAGCCCGCGATGTCGCCTCCCTGTGCCCCTGACCTGGGGTCATCAGCAAGCCTAGCCCATCCAGAGCGTGGGCTCACCTGCCCCACGAGGGAGCTCACCCAGGGCTCCAACCAGAGCCTCTGAGGGTGAGGGTCCCTTGCCCACCCCGTGCCATCTAGGCCCCTGGAGAGGCAGAGTCGCAGAGGCCGCAGGGCTGGTCCTCGGAGGCCAGGAGACCTTGACCTTGACCACCGCCCCCATAGACCTTGGTGAGCCTCCAGGTCCCACTGGTTAAACGTGGATGACAACACCTGGCCTGGGGGTGATGAGGGGGCTAGACACCCAGCCAGCAGGTCCTTGGGGTCCTCAAGGCCCGGTTCCCTCTCCACCCCTGTGCTAGGAAGCAAAGCCGGAGACCCTCAGCCCCACCCCCGCCCAGCCCAGCAGCTCAGCATCCCTGAGGACCACCTTCCCCCCAGTGCCATGGCCGGGCCCCTGCTGAGACCGTCCCCCAGCCCACCTCCCACAGGAGGCCCTTCACCTTCGGGCCGCCATCCCACCCAGGCCCAGCCGTCCCACTGGCCAGAGCCACTCAGACTCCCTCCACCTTGTAAAGCCTCCCCCATTTCTGGCCTCCCTCATCCGGCTATCTGCACTTGCCCCCTGGGGTCATGGTCCACCCCCCATACACCCCTTGGGACCACTTCAGCCTCCTTCCAGAAGGCCCCTCCCCCCCCCCCGGGCCCAGGAAGCCCAGCCCCACCCTGCTCTACTGGGTGAAGGCACCTCCCGTGCCAGGACCTCACATCTCTCCAGGGACAACACCGCCCGATGCTGTTTCCGCTCTCCCCGTGCCCGGCGCTGGCTGGACCCATGGAAGGTGCTGCCCGTCGGCCTGGCGTGGCCTTGAAAGCAGCGGCCAAGCGTGGGGAGCGGGAAGGATGGGGGGTGAGGGGTGCAGGAGCGTCACTGTGGCCTAGAGGCAGCATTTGAAGACGCAGGACCTGGAGCCATCAGCCCACCACGTGATGGATGCTGCAAACCAGAGGTGCTGACATGGGCCCAGGACCCCCAGCCCAGAGTCACCCCAGCACTCGGGGAGGCATGGGAGCCCCTCTCTGCACATGAGATGCGAATGCCTCCCGGCCAGGACAAGCCCACTCCCCGCACTGCGCTACAGAGGAAAGGCCCTCAAGTAAGGAGATTTTGGATGGGCCACGGCTCTCCAGCCACCCCGCATCCCCACCAATGCACGGGCACATACAACCGTTCACACATTCTTCACAAACACACTCCCACATGCACACACATGCTCGCCAACACACATGCACACGGACACATGCTTATACACGTGCACGCATGCGCACACACACGCTCGCCTACGCACATGCACACACGCACACTCACCTATGCACATGCACACGAACATGTTTTCATACACGTGCACACGTGTACACAGGCACACACGTTCACGCACAGGCTCCTGGCTTTCCTGCCCTTTCTCCTCCCCCACTGGCTCTCCACCCCTCCTGTGCATCAAAATCACTGGGAGGCTTTTGTAAACCCTGACTTTCCACCAGAATCCCTGCACCAGGGTGCAGCCTGGTCCCCGGTGAGAGCTCGGTCCTATTCTAACCCTTGGCTGGGTCCTCCTGCACTTAGAGTCGGAGGCCTCGGGGTGCAGGGTCTTCCTGGCCCCCCAGGCCACACGCGGACCCTCCCCGGATCGAGATCCAGCCTCCCGGAGCCCCCTCCCCGCGCCCCATGGTGGGTCTGAGCCCGGCCTCACACTCTGCACGACGGTTCCGCACTCGCCCCACGCGGCCACCAGGATCACGTGTGTGCTGTTGTGGTCGCTGACATTGCAGGACGGGTGTCCCAGGTACAGGGAGGATTCAGGGATGGACTCCTGCTGCAGGAAGCGTCTCTGGATGGCGATGGCCACCTTCTCGATCTCACAGAGCACCCTGACGGCCCCGGTCAGGTTCAGCCGTGGGGACAGGCCCTGGGGGGCTGGGCGGGCACCCTGCACAGAGGCAGCCCCAGGTCCTGCTGGGGTAGGGGGCTGCTCTGGGCCGGGGATCTGGGATGTGTTGCCAGGAGAGTCGCCTGCAAGGCACGAGGAGACAAAGGCATAGGGTGGGTCTGTGCTTCAGGACAGCCATGTGAGCCTGGCCAGCAAGGTGGCACAGGGTGGGGGCAGGGCAGGAAGCAGACAGCAGGCGGACCACTCTGCACCCTGCAGCAGCGCACACCGGGGTCGCACGTGCCAGCAGAGCCACACACGTGCGTGTTGCATGTTCCTGCCAGCCCAGGCATCTGGGCCTGCCCTGGTTCACCGTGGCCCCCGTGGCTGGGGGACTGAGGGGTCCCCTGCCCTCCCAGACTCTCCCAGGCTGACACTGGGCGTGTGCTGAACCCATGGGCTTGGGATCAGCCATCACCCCTGGGGGCCCCTGAGTCTTATCTGCAAACTGGTTTAATGAAGTTTACTTTCTGGATCCTTGCGTCCCTTGCTCCTACTTCAGCTTCCTGCTTCCCTAAAACACACTGGGTTTCGACCTCTAGAAGAACACGAGGCTCTGTAAGAGCATCCACCGTCCTCGGAGGGCAGACCCAGGACATGCCTCAGCCCTCCCGGAGCCTCCTCTACGGCCCGGCTCTGCCGCCTGCCACCCCGGCATCTGCCCTCTCATCTCAAGGTGCTGCTCACCTGGCTCCCCGGCCCCAGGATGCAGTCCAAACCCCTGCTCGTGGCGTTAACAGCCTTCTCAACTGGCCTCACCCGGCCTCGCTGGGCGGGGTGCTCCCCCTCTCTCCCACCCATCTCCTGTAGGCACCACGCTGCAGCCAGACCACGCTGCGTGCCTGGACCATGCCCGCCTTCAACAGCTCTGTTCTTACTGTTGCACCCACCCACCACACCCTGCCCCACCTCAGCCCCCTCTGCTGGTGCTGTCTGAGCCATCCTTTAAGACTAGCTGGAAGACACCTCTTCCAGGAAGCCTTCCCTGACCACACTCACGGGACTGAAACAACTTAGTCTCCTCAGGGCCTCCTGCTTCTGCCTCAAGTAGAGCATATTCCATATTCCTTGAGACACAGTGTTCACTCCTATAAGCATCTGTCTCCTCTACTTGACCACAGATCCCTGGATGGCAGGGGCCATCTCAGGGTCAACAGTGAATCCACGAAGGCCCCATGTAATGGGAAAAGTGCTGCGTGGACAGTGGGGCTGAGTAGAAACGCTTCCATGTCATGTGTCATTTGTCACACAGGCTGTATGTTTTGCAAGATCATCTTTTAGCATCTGAGAGGACGCACCTGAGTTGATGTGTGTATTTTCTCATCAAGGGCATCAGAAGAAGCACTCGGAGATGAGGCACCGCCCAGAAGGCTGGAGGGATGTGGAAGGATGGGGCGGCACAGGCATGTGCACACACACACACAAACACACGTGGTGCACACATGTGCACACACATGCACGGTACACACATGTGTACACACATGCATTGTGCACATGTGCATTGCACATGTGTGCACACATGCACGTGTGCAATATGCATTTTGCACGTGTGTACACAATGCATTGTGCACACTGCACACATGTGTACACACATGCACATGTGCACGTATGCATGCTTGCACGTGTGCACACACACGGAAACTTGCCCAAGACATAAAAACATGCCAATCTCGTTTAGAAAATACGCACTTTGGGGATGAATGTCCTTCAAAGAACAGGCTATCTGAGCGTATTCCGGACAAGGGATCCTGAGGCTATTACCTTCGCAGGGTCTTCCAGAATATTCCACGGGGAGGTCGGGGGTGCCTCCCTCGCAGCTGCAGGTGAAGGACCCCAGGCTGTTGCGGCAGGAGGAGCCCGGGGCGCAGTCGTCCTCCCCGCTGTCACACTCATCGTAATCTGCAGCGTTTAGGAAACAAGACAGGAAACCCTCACAGGAGGCTTGAGCATCGCGGCTCTGCCCACTGTTACAGGCAGCCTGCATCTCAGGAACCAAGGTTAAAATTATCAAATGATAGCAAAGATGGCCAGTTCTGCAGGGTTCAGGAGACAGGGCGGTACCCCGATTTTCTGCCGGGGATGGGGGTGGGAGGCGGGTGGCAGGAAGTCTGCAGGGGCTGTTCTGGAAGGAGAATGATGGGGGCGGATGCGGGGGGTGGGGGAGGGTGCAGGCAGCTCAGCATCCCCTCAGCTCCCTGGAGACCAGGAGACCAACGGGCCCCACCTGGACCCTGGTATCAGGCAGAGGGACCCCGGCACACACTTGCTTTCATCTCTAAGCTCAATTACCTTATGAACCATAATGCGGCTTTACTGCAGAAAATGGATAAAAACCAGGACAGCTTAGCAAAGAACATAAAATCCCCCCGTGAGGCCACCTCCCAGGTGTAAGTGTTTGCATGTTGGTGTATTCCTTTCCAGCCTTTTGAAAGGCAGACTGCAATGCAGCTAAGATCACGTTTTATACACAAACGTGAGTCCTGCTTCCATCCCATTTCCTTGGGTCAGGAATATTTTCTATCTCAGCAAACCGCATTTTTAATAATTGCCTGATAGTCCATGGCATGGATTACCAAAATTGACTTACTACCTTCCCTATTACGGGACTGTGGGTTATTTCCAATCTTCTGCTTTTAAAGTAACACTGAGAAGAATGTCTTTGCATGTAAACTATAGTCCACATGAGTTCTGTTTCCTTAGGATGGAGTCCTATAAGTGCTATGATCATGTGCTACATGCAATAAGCAGGATAAAACATTAAGGAAGAAAGACAAATATCATTATGATATAGCTTATTGGTGGAATCTAAAAAATTGGTACAAGTGAACTTATTTACACAACAGAAATAGAATCACAGATGTAAAAAACAAACTTATGGTTCCCCAGGGGGTGAGGAAGGGATACATTGAGAGACTGGGATTGACATATACACACTACTAGATATAAAATAGGTAATTAATAAGGACCTGCTGTATAGCACAGGGAACTCTATTCAATACTCTGTAATGACCTATATGGGAAAAGAATCTAAAAAAGAGTGGATAGGTATATATGTATAACTGATTCACTTTGCTGTACAGCAGAAACTAACGCAACATTGTACATCAACTGTACTCCACTAAAAATTAAAAAAACAAAAACAAAAACAAAAAAGCAAAGTAAAAAAAAACAAAAAAACAAAAAAACAAAGTGGATGAAACATTTTTAAAGCTCTTGACAAATACCAGGAAGTGTGAGCAAATCCTATTCTCCCAGCATTGTGTGCAGGGGCTGCTTCGCTATCAGGATTATCTTTAAAAAAAAAAAAATTCCTTGTAGATGGGCAAAAAGAGTAACTCATTTTAATGGGAATGCCTTTGATTCTTCCATCTTTGTTAGTCATGTGGGAGTCATCTTTCACATATGGTCTATTTGGGTCTTTTGTGCCTGTGTCTTTTGGGTTCTTAGTATTTTATTACCAATGTGTGTGATCGCTCTTTATTTAGGATATAATACTTCATCAGATTGTTGAAATTACTTTTTGGTTCACTGCTTGCTTTACAATGGTGACTGTTTTGTTTGACATGAGAGCTTTAACTTTTTATAGAGTCAGAGTCCAGGCTCTTCCTCTGCAGGCTTAACCCTTCTCATTCCAAAGATCAGAAAAATATTCATCTATATTGTCTTTGACTTCATCCATACATGTAATTATAAGCTTTTTATCGTTTATTCCAGGCATGCTATGTGCTAGGGTCTGAACTGTGTGTCCTCAAAATCTGTGTGTTGAGGCCTTGACCCCCAGTGTGACTGCATTTGCAGGTGGGCCCTTTAGGAGATAATTAAGGTTAACTGGGGTCGTTAGGGAGGGGCCCTGATCCCATAAGACTGATGTCCTTATAAAAAGAGACAGCAGAGCACTCCCCCTCTGCACACACAGAGGAAAGGCCATGTGAGGACACGGCAGGAGGGCGGCCGCCTACACGTCAGGAGCGGGCCCTCACCAAAATCAGCCGGCACCTTGATCTTGGACTCCCAGCCTCTAGAACTGTGAGAAAATAAATGTCTGTTGTTTCCATCCGTGGTATTTTGTTACAACTCCAGCTGACTAATACAATGTGAGAAGAGACTCTAAATTGCCTTTTCTCCCTGCTTTTCTTTTCAATTATTTTTCCTAGGATCTCCTTGGAAACTGTGCTTGGGAGGAAGTCTGACAGCAGAGAGGGACCTGTCTGCCCTCAGCCCATGGAAGAGCAGCAAAGGAGGGAGGGGCAGGACGCAGCCTGCAGAAAGGTTGCAGCATCCCCGGGAATCTTTGCAGGTTCACCCGAAGATTTTTCAACCCTTAAACCTTTTTTTTAAAAAAAAAAACATAGGAGCAATAAGAGAGATGAGGGTCCTATCTGTGTCACATTCTCATCTAACGCAGGGAAGCCCTCAAGAGGAGGCGTGTCTTTCAGGAACAAAGCCAGTGGCTAGGATTTCACTGCCTCTCCTTTGCAGCGTGAGCCGCCATCAGGGTCCAGCCTCTGCCTACCCGTTATGAAGGGGTCACCTCCGACCACCTCCAGCAGAGGGGCATTCTGAAAGGCGGCCAGGAACGTGGCAGACACCTCCCGGACATCCACGTCTGCGATGACCAGCAAGTTGAACTCCACCACGACGCTGCCGCTGGAGATGCGGGTCACTTCCACCTGCACCCCACCTGTGTCCAGGTGCTGAAGCATGGAGGCTGGCAAGGAATTCCGCACCTTTAGAGAAACAGGTCTGGTGAGAAGAACCGCGTGCCGAGAGAGAGGAAATGGGGTCCTCGTCCTAAGGTGGCTCCTCTGGGGATTGCAGCCAGCAGCAGCGCTGGCCTTGGGAAAGATGTCAAGGCCACAGGTCAGTTCTGCCGAGTCCCCAGGCCCAGCACGAATGCCGGTGGGGTCTGAGACACGGAGCCCTGTCCCCCAACCAGAGCCAGCCGGTCAACGTGGGGCTAAGTGCCAAAGCTCCCCCGCTACGGGGCTTGTAACTTGGTAGGGGGCTCACAGCGGCATTTAGGATCTGCTGCTCTTAGCTCAGAGCCCCGGAGGGCAGGGCTGAGCAAGTGGTCCTAGGGAGGGACACCACCTCCCCGACTGCATTTTTTCCAGGACAGTCCTTGTGACCCGCATACTGCAGAACACTTCCCCTTCCTTTCTTCCTGCTGCCTTTCCGAAAACTGCTTCCCCGTGAGCACCCTACTGAGACAGATAGTTCCTGCCTCTAAGAGCCTTGTTCATTATTCCATCAATTTGGACAGAATCTTACATCACACACCATATTATTCCATTCTAGCCCATCATGGCCAAAATGCCCAGAAAGGTACCCAATCTTGTAATGAGCTTTAAGTTGTGCATATAATGCAAATGTGCTATGGAAGAGCCCACCTCCACGGTTTGCCCTCACAGAGAAAACCTGGTCTGCATCTGAACTGCATGAGGTTCAAGGCACAGGCTCGTGGATTCCCAGCCTTGGGACAGCCAGTGTGAACAAGTCTGTTGTCACCCATCAGAGGGTGCAGATGCCCAGGAGACCCCAGAGCCTCCTGCAGTCACATGGCTGCAACCTTTATCATTGGAAGAGTTGGTCTTCTCTCTCTCTCTGTCTCTCTTTCTCTCTGGGATTTCCAGAGAGGGATCTGCCAGAGTCCTGGATTAATATCACTTTTATCTGCATTTCAAGCCAGTCTCAAAGCGAAATGAGTGAACTGTTCAGCGAACTGTTCCTGTCAGTTGCTAGGAACTGACAAAGAACAAAGTGACACATTAACCCACAACCTCCCAAAATGTATCCTAATGTCCTATGTAGGTGTTAAGTTGCATAATTATTTGCTATCCTGAAACTCTAGACAGACAAAAACTGTCCCCCTAAATAGGCAAAAGATGAAAAGTTTTAAAAAGGAGAGATTAATCAAGGAACTTAGGGTAGCACTGAAGCTGCCTCATGTGACCACCAGAGCTATGTGAACTGATTTCAGTGATTGTTGTTTAATGTGACGTGTAACTATCATTTAACCTAAGGAAGATTTGATATTGTTGTTTAATGTGATGTGTAACTATCATTTAACCTAAGGAAGATTTGATATACATATGAATCAAACCATCAACAGCTCTTGAACCCACACACTGGGCCAGAAGCTGGGGACCTCAGAATAAGTAAAGCAGGATCCCCGATCCCCAGAATAAATTAAGCAGGATCCCCGATCCCCAGAATAAATCAAGCAGGATCCCAGATCCTCAGAATAAATAAAGCAGGATTCCAGATCCAGAGGAGTCCCAGTGGGGCAGTTCCTGGAGGCAGCATGACTGTTTTATCAGGAACGCTGATGGGATTGAACGGAATCACCAAACAGCGCGGCCACCAGCGTTGCTAAGGCTAAGGCGCCACCGTGTTATGACTCCACCAACAGGTGGCGCTGCCGAGCTCTCTCTAGTCTGCGTCTTAAACCCCCAGAACAAGGAAAAGCTAAAATGTATGAGACGTCCTCTATGCAAACAAGATCATGACAAGTGCATTCTCTATTCATCAAAGGGTAATCTAACCACCAGCAAAAAGAATATTGAGATTGCTCTTCTAACTAGATTGTAACAATATACCATCCCAAAGAATGCCAGTGGGTTGGCGGAGGGCACTGCAAGGAAGAGTAGGAAAAAGAATTTTTTTAAGGTCGGATCATAGTGGCATTATTCACAATAGCCAAAAAGTGGAAGTAACCCAAATGTTCATCAATGGATCATGGATAAAGAGAATGTGGGGCTTCCCTGGTGGCGCAGTGGTTGAGAATCTGCCTGCTAATGCAGGGGACACGGGTTCGAGCCCTGGTCTGGGAAGATCCCACATGCCACGGAGCAGCTGGGCCCGTGAGCCACAATTGCTGAGCCTGCGCGTCTGGAGCCTGTGCCCCGCGACGGGAGGGGCCGCGATAGAGAAAGGCCCGCGCACCGCGATGAAGAGCGGTCCCCGCACCGCGATGAAGAGTGGCCCCCGCTTGCCGCAACTGGAGAAAGCCCTCGCACGAACCGAAGACCCAACACAGCCAAAAATAAATAAATAAATAAATAAATAAATAAGAAAATCCTTTAAAAAAAAAAAAAAAAAAAGAGAATGTGGTCTGTCCATACAATGGAATACTATCCAGCCATAAAAAGGAATGAAGTTCTGATGTTGGTACAGCATGGATGAATCTTGAAGACATTATACTCAGTGAAATAATCCAGACACAAAAGACACATACATATTGTATGATTCCATTTCTATGAAATACCCAGAACAGGCAAATCCATAGAGACAGAAAACACATATCTGGTTCCAGGGGCAGAGGGAAGGACAGATGATGAGCTAATGGGTTTCTTTCTGAGAGAATGAAAACTTTCTGGAATTAGCTGGTGGTGATGGTTGCACAATTCTGCAAATACAGTCTAAACCACTGAATCACGCACTTTAAAAGCGTGAGTTTTACGGTATGTGAAATAGATCTCAATTTTTAAATTTTTTTCTTTTTAAGGCCGGGGGAGGCTTTCTGCTCTACGGGATCCCACATCAATAAAGAAGTTTCACTGAACAGGAAATGATGTGAAGTAAGGATGCAGCAGAGGAAAAGGTGTGTCTCCCACCTGCTGATGTGTCTGTTTAATGGCAGATCCAGGACACAAAGGCACCACACCAGAGCTGGAAGTCCCAGCTTCCTTCGGAAACGAGAAGTCTATAGCACCTTCAGGTCTGGGTCCCATTTGGCTGCCACTAGGATGCTACCACCTTCCTCCTTCACATCCCAAGAGAAAATAAGGACCGATTCCCCAACTTACCATCCTAAAGAATAGCTCTAGGAAGGCCTGGTACTCCTTGCTGCTTGCGTTGCGGAAGGATTCTGAATAATTGACATTTGCTATTTTGACTTTTCCACTGAGCTTCTGGGCCGCTGCAGGATGGAGAATAAACACGTTTGCAATGGTATCAGGTAGCAGATTACCATCTCTATCTTAATAACAGTATTTTTACGTTGGCCAGGAAGAACATCAAACTGAGGCTGATTTGCACTCTGTAAAGAAGGAACAGCGCCTGGTACGCACAGACACAGCCCCCAGCTCCGGAGGACGACGGGACAGAGGCTGGGTGCAGAGGGAGACCCTTCCGGAGGCCGCAGAACCAGCTCAGCCCCTGCGTCTCTCTCCTGCCTGCCTGGAGAGAGTGTGGCAACAACTGGAGAGTGTGACCTGACCTAAAAGCCATCAGGAGCAGGAAGGTGCACCGGTGAGAGCAGAGGTGGACCCATCTCAGGCCGGGGTCACACACGCGCGGGCCGCTCCTCCCCGTTACCTGTGCACGAAGTGGCCACGTAATTCACCAGCAACCCGGGATAACTCTGAGAGTGAAAGGAGGCACGATCTGGTAATGATGCCGAGGCTCAGCTGTACGCCAGCTGTGCAGGCAAACCAGGATATAGATAGTGTCGCCTTGCCATGCGTCTGCTTGGATCCCACAGCTCAGGACAGAGCGCCCAGAGGTCCTGCAGCAGCCAGCTCTCCCTCCGCCATCCCCACAGCCCTGCCTCTCCCTGCTTCGCACTGGTCTGTTCCATCTGAATCTTCTCCCTCCGAGTAGGGCTTCTAGGAGTACGTGGTCCAGGAGCATCGCCCCGCTGCATGCTGGGTCCCGAGTAGCAGCCGTCTCAGTTCTTGTTCAGTGATTCATCAGGTATCTGTGAAGCCCCTGCTATGTGCGGGGTGTTCTGGGCAGTGAAGGAGGAAGGCTACGTTGTCCTGTTGAGTCTGAGTGTCCCTCCCCCAGGAGCGTGTTGCCCAGACGTGTGACAGACCACAAAGCTGTCCCACTATGCGTTCCTGGATGAACCCCAAACCCTGTATCTTCGGGATCATGGCTGTCACTGTGCCTGAGGGCCACCGGTCCAGACTCACAACAACTGGATAGTGTGACCCGACCTAAAAGCCATCAGGAGCAGGAAGGTGCACCGGTGAGAGCAGAGGTGGACCCATCTCAGGCCGGGGTAACACAGAAGTGCAGGCCGCTCCTCCCTCCAAGCACGGGTGAGACCTTCAGATGGCAGATGTACACGAAAGCCCAGCACCAGCTCTCCTCCAGGGCTGCCCTGCCTGACCGTGCGGCCAGCAGCGACCTCCACTTCTCCAGCTTGCCATGAACTTGCACTTGCCTTCATCACCCACATCTCCTCTCTAATTTCCCAGTTCACAGCTAATTCGTATTTTCAAGCATATAAAAAGAAGTTCTAAACGTTTATGACTTAGGCATCCCCCAATGGGTCATCTTAGGCATCTCCCAAGGGATGTGCACCCCATCTCGAAGACCACTGTCATCAACTCTTAGACAGTTGCCCAAGATTTGAGGACTAATCTGCAATATCAGGTCTGCCCTTGGCTGTTCAGGTAAGCTGGACATCCAAGAAGACATGTGGATGAAAAATGCTAATGAGGAGAAAAGAGGAATTTTGTCTGAATATATAACTATTGACAAGGATCAGCTCCACCTTATCAGAGGCTACGTTTGACTTGCTCAATTCTACTCCTCTCCCTTTTACTCTGCGGCCCCAGGCTCAGTGGGCGGGGAGGGGGGCACTCACAGATCTGTCCATCATCATCCTTCCTGAAAGCCAAGTCCAGGTCTGTTAGGAGTGAGGATGGTCACAGGAAATGGATAGACTAGCACTGCACCCATTTCCCTGCCACGTACCCATGAGGACACAGATGAGCGAGCGTCTGCAACCTCTGCAGAGTCTGGAGCGCTTTGCAAAGCAGCCTCTTTGTCCACCACCTGTCCCTGAAATAAGCCCCCTCCTGTGTGGCCTTTGAACACCAGCTGAGTATGAAGTGAGCCAGACATTCCTACACTGAGAGGAAAATGGAATCCCAACATCCACAAGTTCATGCAGCTATTTTAAACCTTAACCCACCAAAAATCTTTTTCATGCCTTTTCTCCTCCTTTTAAGAACCAATGGCAAAAGCGTTTCTGAAGCCCGTTACCTGTCCTCACTTTCAGGTGGGCTCTGGCACTTTCTTTTCCACATGCTTTGGCCACGATCTCCACCAGGTACAAAACGCCAGGCTCTAGGCCAGACAGTGTCAGGCTTGCGTTCCGGGTCTCCAGGTGCACAGTGGGGGTCCGCGCAGAAATCAGGGTGAGCTGGAAAGTGGGGCGCAGGGTGAGATCCGCCACCCATGCCACGTGAAAGCCCGTGCTGGTCACATTGGAGACGATGACCCTTCTGATGGGCATGGGAGCTGAGAAGTGGAATATAAACGCCCTGATTAAAATCAGTCCAACGTTCCCAGGAGACAGGAAGGAGAACCAAACCCCCTCCTCGGGGACATGAGAGTCCTCAGGGGAGGCCATCCCAGGGGAGTCAAGTCCCCCAGCTGCCAGCTGCACATGTGGATGCAGAGTCCCTGGACAGACCCTGAGCCCTGGGCTCCCAGGGACGGCACCCCTGACCCTTAGGTTTGCTCTGTGTCCACCCCTGAGGTCCCGGGACCTCTGGCAACAAAGTTTTCTTGAGCAGGTTCTGGGCGGCTCCTTCAGAGCGGCTGCCCCCCTCAACCCCTGGGAAGACTTCCCAAGGAATCAGCATGGTGGGCTTTGCTGGCTACAGACCATTGCTATGGGGGACTTGGGTGATTTACGTGGGCTTAAGAGCTTAGTTTTGGATCTAGCACTGTGCAGCAGAGGAAATGCATCCACGGAGCTGCATTTAACAGTTGGATGCAATCCAGGGCCAGGCTAGCTCAGTGAGCTCACACAGGGATGCCAAGCCAACCTCCCTCCGTGGGAGTCGCAGGGCCAGGCCCGTTCCCTGCACAGAGCGGCTGCCTGTCTCCTGGGGTATCACCCAGGGGTCTTGGTGATGGCTCAAGCCTCTACAAGTAATGGGTAATGTGGAACTGCCGGGGGTCAGTACGGCTGGGAGGGTACAGAGCTGCTGGGGGAGCTGCAGCAGGCTGGGGGGGGGACAGAACTTCCGGGGAGGCACAGAAAGGTTGGGGGCCCAACCCTGCTGGGGGGGTGTGCCCCGTGCTCAGTGCACTTAATGCAACACATGCCCAGCTTCCTGCTCCAGCTGTTGGCAACCGGGAGGCTTAGGAAGGGGGAGGCCCGGGCTGGAGAGAAAGTGGGGAGACCGAGTCCTCACCCTTACGAGACCGGAAGCCGACCGCCAGGGGACAGAGCTGCACTGCGCTGGGTTTGCCCTACCCAGTGCTGCTGGACTGCCCTGGACTGGACGACTGTGTGAGCCTTTGCCCAAGGGAGCTCACACACCAGCAGCTCCACGTGGCCCCTGGGACGCACCCTTCTTGCCACTCACCGCAGGTTGGGGTCTTCAGAGATGCAGGCGTGGTGGCCGAGGGCAGGTCTGGGGAGCCGGAGGGTCCAGGGTCTGAGTTTTTTGGCCATGCGGGGTCCAGAGGTACTGGCGGTGTGTCCCTTGTGGGGAGGCTGGCATGCCACTCAACGTGGTCCATGGGGCCCTGGGTAGGAGCGGGCCGGAAGGGCGGCTCCGTGGTGGAGTTCGGGGGCAACCATCCAGGGGAGTCTGGTAGGCTGTCCATGGCCCCAGGAGGGGAGTTGTGGGTTGGCCCAGGAGCCCGGGAGGAGAAGGTGGTACCAGCCACCCTGCTGGCCGTCCACCGGCTGGTCCCCAGGCCTGGGGCCACGCTGGCCTCCTCCTCCACGGCTT
Source organism: Balaenoptera acutorostrata (assembly GCF_949987535.1). Classification (NCBI taxonomy): domain Eukaryota; kingdom Metazoa; phylum Chordata; class Mammalia; order Artiodactyla; family Balaenopteridae; genus Balaenoptera; species Balaenoptera acutorostrata. Next base: position 148,304,596 of record NC_080067.1, on the reverse strand, counting down.
GCCCAGTGCTGTTCCTGCCATGACCGAGCATGCCGCTGCCCCCTCTCCTGGGTGGGAGCCCTGGGGTCCAGGCCTGGCCTGCTGCAGTGGTGCCCCACGGGTATCCAGGGCTGGGGGACAAGGTGGGGGTCTCCAGGCCGAGGGCTGTTGTTTCTGTGCTGGGACCTGGGGCTGTTTCGCCTGTCACCGGAGATGGTGCACCACCCGTGGGGCTCAACGCATCACCTGCCGAGACACATCCTCTCTCAGACGGGGCGTCTGGTCTACTCTGGTCAAGAGCCCCCCCAGGTGACCTTGAGAGGGGGCACAGGCTATCCCCACGGGTGGTTAAGAATGTTTGACACGGCCCATGTTCGTGGTCTCCCAAGAGCTCTCTCGGAAGGCCATGGAGTCTCTCCATTTGATCAGTGAGGATGCCATGACCCCGAGATTAGGGGGTCCACCTGGGAGGCTGCAGAACCAGGACATAAACGCAAGGCTTAGTTCTTGCAGGCCTCAGATGGATCATGGATCCACGGGCCTTTGGGAAATTGGGATAATTTCCTCCAAATGTGTGCTCAGTGTGGGGCTAGGCTCTGGTCACTCTTATCAGCTTGCTGGGCGACACAGGTATAAGAAAAAGGATGGGAGAAGAGAAGCTGTGTGGGTCTTAGGAAGGAGGACAATATACACAGTAGTTAAGGACTAGAGGCTTTCTCCCAGGGAACCATTCTCTGCTGCTTCCTCCAGCCAGAAAGCCTTTACAGGGATGGCAAACAGGTAGCTGAGCACCTATGCTGCCCACCCTGTGTCCAGAGCAGACATTGCTAGTCGATCACAGCATTTTAAGTCTGTATATGACCTCCTCCTGCTTCTGAACTCAGCACGCCAGGTAGCCCCAACAAGCTGATCAGACCTGGCCCCAAAAAATATTAGGGCAGAGACATGCCAAGAATGGGGCTCAGAGGCCCCACATCAAGGCCTTCTCCATGCTCACCGGGCTCCTACACCATCTTGGGCTCCTGTCCACACAGGGAGGGACCCCTGCCCACCCAGGGAGGGACCCCTGCCCCCAGGGGTTTCATCATGACTTTCTCTGACCCTTTCGTTCATAAAAATAATTTAAAATCATACTTTCAAACGTCATTGGTATAAAGACTAGATTCGTAATTGATATTTACTGTTATTAGATTATTTTTTTCTTTTGATTTTAAAAGCAATTGAATCATTCTCATGGGCCCCTGACAGTATGGTGGGCCCCGGGCACTGTGCCCACCCTGCCTGAGGGAAGCCGATGCTGCTCCACCCCAGGTCCTCAGGGAGGGGGCTCAGCCCAGAGCTGGGGGCTTGGGGACGGGGCGCACCGTCACAGGCCCGGCCCGGTCTGGAGGGGTGGGCGTCCCTGGCCGTCCGGCACTGGCAGGTGTACGAGCCCTCGAGGTTGATGCACTGGGCTGCCGGCGAGCAGTCGTGCTCCAGGCTGTCTGCGCACTCATCCCAGTCTGTGGGCGGGAAAGAGACAGGACGGGAGCGGGTGAGAGAACCGCCGGAGGCTGCTCAAGCAGAGCTAGATGGTGGCAACTTCCTGCTGACCGTCTTTGCAGAGAACGACCAGAAGGATGGAGCAGGGCGTCAGTGAAGCCCTTGGCATCCAACACCCGGGGCTGGCGGTGGGGTTCCCTGCGCAGAGCCCTCCCTGAAGCTCCTATTTGGGCCAAGGCGACGAACCGAAAGCCCGCCCTTGCCCACCTCCACCGCTGGCTGATCTGGGGGCAGAGGTTAGGGAACGTTGGGATTCCTGTGGAGGTATTAGCACCCACAGGTGTGAATATATTCCCCTCTTGTTTATTCTTTGTTCATAAGGTGCTTTCTCTTCCCTCTGATGTGCAAACATCCCCTCATATTTAGTGTCTCAAGAAAGAAACAGAAAAGTAACTGAGCCAGGAGGTGTCCAGTTAGTATAACATGAACTTTCCAAGACACAGATAGGACGGCTGTAAATACAGCCTCCCCGAGTCTGGGAAATGACTGTGAGAGACCCCAGAGCCCCGTGCCCCCGGGAAGCCCTGACCCTTCTGACCTGGGCAAGGAAGGCTCAGTGAGCCCCCCAGCCCTATAAATCCCCCCAAACCCTCCCCTGCCACCGTCCTTTCTTGGCCTCTGAACTTGAACTTATTTATAAAACAGAAATAGAGTCACAGATGTAGAAAACAATCTTATGGTTACTGGGGGGAAAGAGGGGAGGGATAAATTGGGAGATTGGGATTGATATATACACACTACTATGTATAAAATAGGTAACTAATGAGGACCTACTGTACAGCACAGGGAACTCTGCTCAATTCTCTGCAATGACCTGTATGGGAAAAGAATCTAATAAAAGAGTGGATATACGTATAGGTACAACTGATTCACTTTGTTGTACACCTGAAACTAACATAACATTGTACATCAACTCTACTCCAATAAAAAATAAATAAATAAAAATAAACCCTTAAGGAATCAATACTCAAGCTGTATTTCAGGCTGGGAGGAGCCGGGGGTCGGGGGGCAGTCTTCCCACGGCTCTAGAAATCCATCCTTCAGCCCAGGTCCGGCTCCACGGGTCACTGCCTGTCCCATCCCCGCCCAGGAGAGCAGGTGGTTGTTAACAGAGTTGCATCTGCCAGCTGGGGAGGCTGGGTGCCTCGACGGGGTGAGGTTACCCTTCGGAGGTGGCTACCAGGCTTCCCGAGAGCTGCAGGCGGGGTCCCCGAGCCGGGCTCAGGGAGCCAGCGAAGCCTGGACTTGGCTGGACTTCAAGTCAAGATAAGGCATGAGTCCAGTTTCGTGCAGAGAAAACTCTGCCACTGGGTGCTCCGAGGCCCGTCTTGTGGTTTTCAGTTTTGCTTCATGTGATCTTCACAGAAGCAGCCCCCACCGAGCCCAGCAGACTCATCAGCTGACGCAGCAGTTACACCCCGACCCAGATCCCCCTGGAGAGCAGCCTGACCTCCAGGTGGCTCGAAAGTGCTGGGGCGTTAAGGCCGGGGCTGGAGCCAGACCGGCTGGGCAGCAGGGCCACGAGGAGAGCGGAAGCCCCCGTGGAGACCTGAGCTCAAAGCGCAGAGCACTGGAAGTTATCTTGGGGAGGTGACTCCCCACCCCCTTCTCTCCGCCAGCACGTGGCTCAGGGGTAAGTCTGAGTAAGATTCAGACAGCTCTGCTTTGTCGTGTACAAAAGCCAGAGGCCTGGCAGTTCTTGGGTTCAGAGCGGGAGGCGGTGTGCGAGCTGTGAGAGCTGCCAGGCGGCCTTTGTGCCTCCTGGGCCGCCAGACGAGGACGTGGACCAGCTCCTGGTGCAGGACCCGCCCTCTCCTCCTGCCGGGCCTGAAGCCGGGATGAGGATGTAGCCCACTTCCCGGAGGAGGGGGCAGCTGTGACAGAGCCAGGACTCCTGGCACAAGTAAGCCCCCAGGAATGAGGCAGGGAGGCCCAAGGATAAGCCGCCCCATCCCTGAAAAGGCAGGCTCCGCGGGAGGCCCCAAACTGTCTTTGGGGCCCAGGTGGCCTTCAGAAGTGAAGCCTGGCCAGAGCCCTCAGCCCTTCCTGGGGGCCAGAGTCAGATTCTCACTCAAGGAGGAAGGTGGTCACAGAGAACTGGTTTCTAACGGCGGCAGGAACAGAGACTGGACCAAAGGCAGTGCCACCGAGTCTGGAGAAAGCAAGCCCAGCCCAGCAGGCCAGGCGGACGGTGACAGTCCTGGGGCCAGGCTCCCTGCTCATGCACCGTCTCCCACCGCCCACAGAGGCGACAGGAGGGTCCACTGCGTCTAGGATGCTGTCAGGGGTGCGCGGCCGACTGGAAGCTTCGGGGAGCATGGCTAGGCCAGTCCTGAGATCACAAGAGAGGGCGCGACCCCCCAGTACTGTGGTGACCCCAGGGGAACCCCTCACACAGAACAGTGCCGCCATCAGGCCTCGTTTGGCTGGCGTCTGCACAGAGCATGAAGGCACGAAGGGGCCACGTAGACGCACGTGGAGGCCCAGTGGGTTGTCTGCACCTGGAACAAATGAGCAGGACGGCCCTTCCGGAGCAGATTTTAAGGAAGGGGAGGGGCGAGGGTGGGAGATCCAAGGGGAGCGAAGGGAAGGCAGGAGGGACGGAAGGTGAGGGCTCGGGGACACTGCAGGACCTTCCGGGCCTGAGAACTCCCCCGAGATACGAAAGGGCATCCTAGAGAAGAGTTAAACCGAAATGTTGGCGGTGCTGTCAGACGTGCGCGGGGCACCCCGCTAACCCCACACCTGCAGGATCCCTTTATTTACCCTCCAGGGGGAATGGGTCAATCTTCCTGTCTCTCAGCTGAGCACACTGAGGCCCAGGAGGTGACATGCCTTGTACAGGGACCCACAGCGAGGGAGTGTCAGAGCTGGGATGCCAGCCTGGCCCATGAGGCCCCCACCCGCCGGGCAGTGTGAGCAGGGCCGGAGACCAGGCTGCTGCTGAGCTCTGGGCCTCCCCACACGGGGCACGGCCGCCCTGGAGGAAGACCAGGACACGTGGCCACCCAGTGACCCGGGCGGGGTGGCATGGGCCTCGGGGAGAAGATGAGGTCATGACAACATGACCGCCACGCTGCTGGGACACATTGATTCACAGACGTGAGAGCTCCCAGATAACCTGGGAAAGCTCAGCAGTGCCAACACCACCATTTCTGTGGGCGTCGCTGAGGACAGGAGCTTTCTGTGCAGTGGTTTGTTGAATTTTTGCAGAATAACAATGAATGTGCTTCTCCAGTTCCCCGGCTGTGACTGCGAGGCTGGGGGCTCTGGGCCGGTGGGGAAGGCGGGGGACTTGGGTTCGGGCCTCCCCAGGTGAGGGCTGAGGCCCGGGGGCTGCCCCTGGGGCTCTGGATCAGGGGACTCTGTGCAGGGCAGAGCCGCCTCGTCCGCCAGTAACAGCCGAGGTCCCTCATGGTCCTGGGAGACCCTCCCACCACGGCCCTCAGCTCTGAAATGTTAGGCAAACAGCCTACCGTTTTTCAAGGATGTTGCAAGGTGAGAGCCTGCTGGGGGCTCCCAACTTCCAAGGATACTTCCAGAACTTCGTGGGAGGGGGCTTCAGAATGATGAACCCTCGGATATCAGCAATGCAGGGCACCTCTTCTTCCTTTGCATGAGTTTGCTGAGGCTGCCATCACAAACTGTCACAAGCTTTCAAGCTGGCTTAAAACAGAATTCATTCTCTCACAGTTCTAGATACCAAAGTCCAAAATCAAGGTGTTGGCAGGGCTGGGCACCCTCTGGGGCTTTCGGGGAGGGTCCTTCCTGCCTCTTCCGGCTTCTGGTGGCCCTTTGGGCTCCTCGGCCTGTAGCTGCGTCACTCCCGCCTCTGCCTGCATCTTCACGTGGTCTCCTCCACGGTCCCTGGGTCATCTCCTTTTCTGTCTCTTCTAAGGGCACTGTCATTGGACTTTGGGCCCACCCTGATCCAGGATGATTTCAGATCCTTAATTTCATCTGCAAAGACCCTTCCTCCAAATACGGTCACGTCTGAAGTTAGGCGTGTGCTTATCTTTGGGGGCCACCATTCAACCCACAGCATCACTTGACAAAGCTCTGGAATAACCTAAGCCCTGGGGCCAGGGGATGAGGCTGGGAAGCATCTCGAGGTTAGGGCTGGATCTCCAGAAGACGGCTCAGATCTGTCTCAGGTGGGCCCTGGGGGTGCAGGCCGATGAGCCACCCACAGGCTGCCCGGCGTCTGCCCGGCACTTATCCCCTGAACCCAGGCAGGCAGGCCCACCAGGTGCAGAGGGCCACCGTCATCTCCATCCCCGAGGGGGTGAATGACAGTGGGACCCCAGGCTCAGCAGGCAGCTGTTTCCCAGGTGTGACTTCAGGTGTGATACTCCCGCGGTCCCTTCCCTGCATTCGTGGGTTGGGGGAGCTTGGGACAGCAAGCTGGCAGGTGACGGAGCTCAAAGGAGTTGACAGCGCTCACTCTGGGACCTGCTCCACTGGGGGTTCACGCATTCCATAGATTGAGCCCCAGACAGGCTCTTTGATGTAGAGACTGCGGTGCCCTCACCGCACGAGGGAACTTCATCCCTGCTTTGACAGCAAGACCTTCCTGACGTGACAGCTTTCTGTCTCTGTCTCTCTATGTCTGTCTCTCTCTGTCTCTCACTGCCCCCTCTGCATCCCCTGCATCTCTCCCTCTCTCTGTCTCTTGATGTCTCTGTCTGTTTTATCTCTGACTCTGTCTTATCTGACTCTGTCTCCCCCTCTCTCCCCATCTCTCTCTCTCTCTCTCTCACTGCCCCCCTGCCCCCAAGCCCCTCTCCCCGCCTCTCTCTGTTTCTCCATCTCTCCCCCCTCTTCCCTAATCTGTGACTTCCTGTATCACCAAGTAAAATTGCAAGCCTTTGGGCTAATGCAATAGATCTCCATGTTAACAAGGCGCTCCGCAGCCAGGCTGTGCTGGGCCCCGACGCAGACACAGTAAGCTCCCGTCCTCGTGCCCCTCGTGGACCCTCCAGCCCGGTTCCACCCTGGGTTCTGGTGGCAGCTGAGAAACACCATCCAAGGGAATAAGCGTCCCTGAGCTCCGAGGGGTGCTTCTCCCATCAGGAATAGGAGGTGTGGGACACAGGTGGGCTCACAGTTTCGGGGTGGCAGCCCTAGGCCCCAGTTCCCATGGAAGAACACAGAATAAGGACTCAAATTTCATTTGCTTTATCTTTTGGAACAAAGTGAATGTTGATCAGAACTAACGCAGCCTGGGCTTTGGAGGGCATTGGGGCGGCACACCCTGGGCACGGGGACGAGGACCCACCTTGCACAAGCGTCTCCCACTGGTCCACCTGGAACATGGTGTTCGCCCACAGAGGCGGGAGCATGGGGGACAGCGTGGACACGCCCACCGGGAACTCGGGGTCCTGCACCGTCAGTCTGAGCCTCACCACCACGCTTCCGGCCCGGAGAGACACGACCTGCATCCTCAGCTTCCCTCTTCGGTACAAGTCAGAAAGCGCCGGCGGAAAGGAGGTTGCAACCTGGCCCGGAAGAGGCAACAGATGCTCAGACGTATCAGACTTTTCCATCAAAGTCTTCAAAACCGGTCAGCGGGGCCCCGGGTGTGACACATGGACGGTGCACAGAATCCACGTGTCCTCTTCATGACCTAGAGGAGGCGCCCAGCCCCCCTCCTCTGGGGACAGCAGAGTTACCCCCCCGCTCACTGCAGCCCTGGGACAGTGGGCCGGGCCTGGTCGGTCTTGGTAAGGACTCAGAGACCATGACAGGCGGCTCTCCGTCCTGCAGCCCTAGATGCACGGCCCACTCTGGGTGCCCTGGAAACCGGTGCGAAGATAATGTGTGTGTGAGAGAGACAGTTGGATTGACTGATGGATTGGCTGAGGGACCGAGAGGAGCAATCCCGTGGCTCTTCGGAGCTGCCCGCCCCCACTGGGCTGTATCCCCAGGAAACATAGGCACAGCCAGGTGCCCGAGCAAGGAGACCCAAGCCTCGCCCACATTCCTCCTACACCATTCCTGCACCCACAGGCGAATTACTGCTAGAAACAAGGGAGAATTCTCCAGAAAAGTTCAAAAACCAACCCCTCTCTGCAAGTGAACATTGAGAAGCAGTCCTCCTTCGGTCCCTCCCATGTCCACACATCCTGCAAGTAGAAGCCTGAACTGCCCTCTTGTTCCAGAATATCTTTCCAAGACGTTTGTATGATGAACAGCCTTGGGAGAGAGAGAGGATGGCCCCGTCCAGAGCACAGAGCAGATCTGTTCACCGTCTGATGTGGTAAAGACAACGTCTCTTTCTGGAGCAAGGTTTAGGCGGGTTTGCATGGGGGTCCTCAGCTGTGATGCAGATGCACTGCACGTGCGTCACCCACCGGGTTCCCTCTGCATCACCCCCGTGGGACTTGGGGGCCAGCAGGGGACCTGGCACCAACGTGCCGCTCGTGCCGCCTGCTGTGCTGTGAGTGAGGGCATCCTTTGTCTCTGACCCAGGCATCTCGTGTCCTCTGCCAGCATCCATGCAACAGGCTAACTTACTAGCTTGCAGGAAGGGCCAAATCCTAGACCTTTCCCCGTTACTGACAGTTTGGCAAGTCGCTTTTTTCTCCAACTCAGCATCCCAGGATAGATGATAGCTGCTACTGGCCTGGTCCTCCCAAGCCTCATGCTGGTGCTTGCCTTCAGCCCCAGGGAGGAACGGATGCTTTGATCACTGGTAAATGCTTACTCAATGAAGCTGCCCCAGAGAAGGAGGACAGAGGCCCCAGGTCCCCCAAACAGAAGGTTCTACAGAAAACCCAGCCGAGCCATCAAGTGGTCCAGCCCATTTGAATCAAAGTTGGTTTGGCCCCAAACCTATTTTAAGTCATGCATAAAAGGGGGCATTTTGAGCAATGACCGTGGGATTTGAGTCTGGCCCCTCCCTAGCCCTGGTGAGGGGCACTTGTCTCACACCCGCGCAGGGCGGGTTTCTGGCTCCGACTCTCTCTGAAAGCTCCTCTGCCGGGCTTTACCTCGTGCAGCAGCTGCTGGGAGAAGTTCTGGAACTCGGGGCTCCCACGGTCCAGCAGCCCCTCTGTCACGTTGCGGTTTAGGATCCTGATTTTGACTTCGAACACCCGGGCCTCTGAGACAGACGGCAACACAAATTAGCTGAAATCCGGTGAGCACGAATCACATGCTTTTCTGTCAGTGTTTTCCAGTTTCCCCTACTCTTTGGAGGGGAATTTTTTAGAAAACAGATTGAGGCATGAGTCTTAGGTTTTAGTAGCCAAATTGGGGGAAATCAGCATGAGGAATATATGCCTCTGCGCTGGAGTGAAGGAAACTCAGACTTAAACACACGCTTTTAGAGCCAAAGCAGGGGAACAAGGTACATATGCCACATGGCTCACCCCAGCGGGAACTGGGGTTCAACCAGCCATGTAGGGTACGAAGGCCCCTCCAGCAATTCCTCACCCAGTGTGGCCGCTGCTTTCCTTGGCCTCAATCACAAGCACACGCCCCAGCCAGGCCCCTGACACTCAGGTGACAAGTTCATCCTGATTTCTCTGGGACTTTCCAATTTTCCCACCAAAAGTCCCACCTCTCAAGAGCCTACTCTGTCCCGGACAAAATGATAGGGTTGGTCAACCTGTAAGGGAAGTGTCCTTTTCTTTGGACATAAGTGAAGCTGCAAAAGATTCAAGATGGGACATGGGAGCATGTCTCTTTCATTACCAAGAATGATACCCACATCCACAGCAGACCCTGCAGCAATGATCTAAATTCTAATGATCTAAAGGCACTCGCAGTTTGTCCCACCCTGGTTCTCCACCAGCCGGCGAGCTTCGGGCCGGTGGGGCAGAGTTTATCACCACTGCACGCACACAGCCCCAGAAATGACACCAACGTTGTATAGCGTACATTTCTAGACGGGAGCCCCTCTGAACCTTTTCCCACCTTAGCAAGAGGAACGGGTATCCCTTAGGGCCCGGGATTCCCAGGCCCTGGTCCTGCCCACATCATAGAGCCTCTCGGGAGGTCAGTATCCACCAGTGCTTTGGGAATCCGGACTTACCGTGAGGTCCTGGGTCTTCACTGCTACGATAATCTCTATGGCCTCCAACATAAGCAAGCATTTAATAATGTCAAATTAATTAGCTAAGACCTTTAAAGTGAATCGAGCTTCTTAAAAAAAAAAAAATAAGGCTCTGCAAACATAAGGCATTTTTACAATACAGAGAAGGAATGAGAATCCAGCTGGGGAAGGAATAAGCTGGTAATCAGGAGTCTTATGGAATCTTCCATATTATCTGCTCTGCGTTGGAATGTAGGTATTTTTTCCCGAGGGCACAGCGTCCATGGGGTTGGGGCGGAGCTGCATGTTCCTACTGCACGTCCCAACTGAGATGAATTTGCGCTGGGACGTTGGTCCCACCAATTTTCACATCTGAGATAAGTTGGGAGGGGACAGAGGGTGGAAGTGACCTGTGGGGATGGGGCCCCTCACGGTCCCAGTTTCCTCAAAGGGAAAAGAGTGTTCCCCCCATTTTCTCCGTGGAGCAACTTGAAAATAAAACAAGAAGGTGAGATAGTACCAGTTTGGAAATTAGAGGCTTGTGCAAAGTCAGGGGCTCGAGTTTTTGCATGGCTGGGGTTCTGGGGGCCCTCTGGGGGCCCGTTCCGTGTGTTTGCAGTTTAGCATGGGTCAGCCCCCACTCAGTGCATAAAGGGTGTAGGCCTGCCCCTCCCATCCCTCACTCATTCACTGCCGCCATCACTGTCACTGGCGTTATCCCTACCCGTGAGACAGACCCCCCAGAGGGTCCTTTTTTTAATTTTTATTTTATATTGGAGTATAGTTGATTAACAATGTTGTGTTAGTTTCAGGTGTACAGCAAAGTGATTCAGTTACACATATACATACATCTATTCTTTTTCAGATTCTTTTCCCATTTAGGTTATTACAGAGTATTGAGCAGAGTTCCCTATGCTGTACAGTAGGTCCTTGTTGGTTATCTATCTTAAATACAGTAGTGTGTTTATGTCAATCCCAGACTCCCAATCTATCCCTCCCCCCAACCCTTCCCCCCCCCCCACCATAGCATCTTTCATACAGTGATTTCTGCCCTCTGCCTGCTCTGAACCCCCAGGCTGGGTCTCCCCCGCTGCTCTGGTCCCCAGACCAGAATGTCTCAGAGCCACACTGTCCTTATGCACACTTCCACATCCCGCTGCCAGAGGCCAGCCTAGGAGGGAACTCCCCGGGCCGAACCTGACAGAGGTCTACACCACCAGGGTAGCACCACGACCAGGCAGAGGGGAGGTGGCATCATGGGGCAGGGCCAGTGTCGGCCACCTGGCAGAGTCATGTGGGTCACGCCAGCTGCCTCCTGGACACTGGAATCCCCAATTCATGCCTACGCTGTGTTTGTTTGGGGCACAAATTTCTTCAGGGCTCCAATGCAGTGGGCATCGTGTTAGTTTTGCAAGTGCACGGCGTGGGAAATGAGGCATACTTCGTGAAGATCTTACAGATGCTCAGCTCTTGGGTTTGGGGTAGTTATACAGACTCAGCCGTGTGGAATTAAGTGTGGCAAAAGGTCCTTCGATGCACGCAAATCGCTACCCTCTTCTGCTTTACTATACTTTGGGCTTCACTCTATCTGACTGCATTATGCATCCTTCAAACCACAGCAAGATGGGATCTTGCCCTCATCACCGCAGGTGTCAGAAGAGCCCCCAGTCAGGATGAGACGCAGGGGAGCGAGGGGAGCATTGCGGCACCGCTCTGGAACACAGAGCGCGCTCACTGCCCCCCAGGAGAGCTGGGGCCACGTCAGTGACGGCCCCTGCCCTGCTCGTAGGAAGCACATGATTGGAATCACCGGGGCTAGCAGACTAGGCTAGAGAGACAGACTCACAGGTAATGTGGATTTCAGACACGTGGCCTTACCGGTCCTGACAGTGACCATGGTGGTGACGTTGGCCCAGCACGTCTGGTAGCTGGTCCTCACCCCATACAGCACTCCGGCCTCCAGCCCGGCCACCTCCAGGCTCGTCCCCCGGGTGCTGGCCTTCCTGAGCATCTCCTCACCCTGGTAAACCTGCACCTGGAAAGTGCAGTTCTGGGTGGAATGTAAACTCCAAGACACTTGAAAGCTGCTGCTGGTGACGTTGAGGATCACGAGGTCTCTGACGGGAGGGCAGTCTACAAAAGGACAGGATGAGGAAGACGCAGAAAACGTCAGAGGGAAGCAACAGAGGCAAAGGTCAACAAGTGGGCCAACCTCAAAGTGAAAAGCTTCTGTCCAGCTTGAAACCATCCACAAAGTGAAAAGGCAACCTACAAACCGGGAGAAAAATCTGCAAATCATATATCTGATAAGGGGTTAACATCCAAAATATATGAAAATCATACAGCTCATTAGCAAAAATAATAACAATAATCATAACCCCATTTAAAAATGGGCAATGGGGCTTCCCTGGTGGCGCAGTGGTTGGGAGTCTGCCTGCCAATGCAGGGGACACGGGTTCGAGCCCTGGTCTGGGAAGATCCCACATGCCGCGGAGCAACTAGGCCCGTGAGCCACAGTTACTGAGCCTGCGCGTCTGGAGCCTGTGCTCCGCAACAAGAGAGGCCGAGATAGTGAGAGACCTGCGGCCTGCGCACCGCGATGAAGAGTGGCCCCCGCTTGCCGCAACTAGAGAAAGCCCTCGCACAGAAACGAAGACCCAACACAGCCATAAAATAAATAAATAAATAAATGAAATTAAAAAAAAAAAAAATGTTACTCACTTTAAAAAAAAAAAAAAAAAAAGGGCAATGGATCTGAATAGACATTTTTCCAGAGAAGACGTACAGATGGCCAACAGGCACGTGAAAAGATGCTCAACATCACTAATCATCTGGGAAATGCAAATCAAAACCACAACGAAATATCATCTCACACCTGCTAGAATGGCTATTATCAGAAAGACAAGAGATAAGAAATGCTGGAGAGGGTGTGGAGAAAAGGGAACCCTTGCACAGCTGGTGGGAAAGTAAATTGGTGCAGCCACTGTGGAGAACAGTATGGAGGTTCCCCAAGAAATGAAAAATAAAACTACCATATGATCCAGCACTTCCTTTCCTAGTTATTTATATGAAGGAAACAAAATCACTATCTCAAAGAGATACCTGCACCCCATGTTCATTACAGCATTATTTACAGTAGCCAAGCCATGAAAACAACCAAGCTGTTTTTGTAGCTGTGGTCATTATGGTGTGTGATGGGCTGAACTGTGTTCCCCTAAAACTCGTGTGTGGGGTCCAACCCCCAATGCCTCAAAATGTGGCTGTATTTGGAGACAAAGTCATTAGAGAACTTGCTAAGTTAAAGTGAGGTCATCAGGGTGGGGCCCTAATCAAAGTCATTAGAGAGCTTGTTAAGTTAAAGTGAGGTCATCAGGGTGGCCCTAATCCAACCTGACTCGTGTCCTTATAAGAAGAGGAGATGAGGACACAGCCAGGCAGAGGGATGACCACGTGAGGACACGGGGAGGAGACGGCCGTCTGCATGCCAAGAGGCCTCTGAAGGCACCAGCCTGCCAACACCTTGCTCTTGGACTTCCAGCCTCTGGACTGTGAGAGAGTAACTGCCTGTTGTTTAAGCCCCCAGTCTGTGGTGTGTTTTATGGCAGCCTGAGCAGATTAACGCATGGTGTGATGTTTCTGGGCTACTTCTATAAATACTATCTCAACACAGATCCAAAGGGCCTGCTCTTCTGAGCCACAAGTACTTGATCATTTGCCCGAGGTCTTCTGCTTGGCTAATTCATCACCAAAACAATGGCCCATGGGGAAGCAGGACTCCGGAGTCAGGCTGAGGTGTCCTGTGTTTTCATATCGACATTCATGCTTTAGGGAGTAATACTCAAATATAACAACCAATATGTATTTTAATGCTCAGATGGAATTAAATCTCTTTTTTGGGGAGAAAAATTCTGGCTTCACAGCAGGCACCTGGCCAATATGAATTATACAAAGCGTAGGGTGGCCCTCAGTCTAGACACCATCATTTTTACAGCAGAATTTGATTTCTATAAGAAACAAGCAATGAGGAGATTTTTAAAAAATCTTTTGCAAAACCATAGTAAAGAAAAAAGAATTAAAATATATGTGAAGTTTCCAAAGCCCTTCCTGTAAGGATTCATAGGATATATGCTTTCTAATATTATGAAAAAATTGTCTTTCTGACAAATGTGTACGCTTCCTTTCAGTAAAAATTAAAATTGGCACAATTCAACCCATTTCCCTTTTTGCCTTGGCTGCCAAGAGGCTCAGGATCAAGATTAGTGACCCACCCTCATCCTGCAACTCAGCCCTGCTGGGTCTTCCCCGAGCTGCCCGTTAGAAATGGCAGTGCCCTGTGGCTGTGCTCCCCTACCGTGAGCCCCTGCAGGTCCCCGCAAAGCACGGGTATAAACTGGTGGATGCTGGAGAGACAGGTGAGCCCAACCCTCCCTCCATCTAAATTCTTGCAGCTTCCTGAAAACTCTCCTTGCATGCAGAGGTAGCGTGTACTTTGAAGAAGACATGTCTGTCCTTTTCACTGAATTGTCCTGTATTTTTCTGTGCCTTTGTCTCACAAGTGGTTTTCATTCTTTACGACACTGTCCTTTGTTTCAGCTGAGGACTGGCCAGCAGCTCAGGCCCTGAGACCATGGGTCTCATCCCCACCTCCCGGCCACTGGGACCATGAAATCAAGACGATCACCTTCTGGGGGTCTAATAACCACATAACTTTTCGGTCTGTCCCCAGGAACGTGTCACTGAGAAAGTAAGGAAAAGCTACAACTTTTCTAAAAATCTGCTAAAAGCACTGAATGTTCTGATTCACGCAAACCACGCAACACCCAACATTCTTTCAATCCCGCAGGTGACCACACGACGCCTGGCAAGTAGGACAGTGGGGCTGAGAACGAGGCCTGAGACCTGGGCAGCAGCCTCCAGTTCGCAATGGGGCTGCAACCCCACGTCCTGGTTGCCATTCAGGCATCGCTCGATGTGGAACGGCAAACGAATCCGTATCATGGGCCTGTGTGTGGCCCTTTACAAGCACGTGCTATAGCGAGTGCCTCCAGGCTGAGGGGAATTAAAATAGAAAGGGTCCCCTAGGTGTTGGAAAGAACCCCGGGACTGGCATTTAGGAAGTCTGAGAGGGTATCAGGCTGACTGCAGACATATTCACTGTTTAAATTAAGATGCCAGAGGGTCCCTAGATCACTGGGCTAAGGAGCCACCAACAGGGTCGTTTCGATGGCTATGACACCCTCAGAAGCATCTGCAGAAGCTGCCGTCCGCCCATGGTTCCTGCAGCTAAGGCGCTGTGGGCATGTGGCCCTCTCATCCATAGAAATAAATCCTCCCTGCAGAGAATGCTACAGCCGAACATTTGTGTAGCTCTTTCTCCAATCTATTACCTTGAGACGTTTATAATTGTCCAGATTCAACCGTGTTTGACCAACCACAGTGGCAATTTCATATGGTTTGACATTTATTGAGCACCTACTATGTATCCAGCACAGTGATGGAAACAAGGATGGATTAAGGTCCACAGTGATGCCAGACACACACACGGGACGTCCAAGCCAGCGTGGCCAGTGTCATAGCAGCAGTGGGGACATGGGGCTGTGGGGACACCCACGGCGCTATGGGCACCCCCTCCCACTACATGCATCACACTGCCAGCCAGGCTATCAGTGACACACTTAGAGCTGCCGTTGGCTGAGTGCTGTGGCAGCGGGCATGTCATTCCACACAGCCCTTCTAACAATACCAGGTAATAGGTTCTATTGTACTATGATCCCATTTTACAGAGGATGAAACTGAGGCCTAGAAAGGTCAAGTAGAGAGTAAATGGCAAAGCCGTCCAATAACTAATGACAAAGTTCCCATGCTGTACTCCTAAACTATCCCACCACCGGCAATAGACTGGGTAATGACCTCCAAAGATAGCAGCTCCTAATCCCTGGAACCTGTAAATATGACCTTATTTGGAAAAAGGGTCCTTGCAGGTGTGATGAAGTTAAGGATCTCAAGAAGAGATTGTCCTGGATTATCCAGGTGGGCCCTAAATGCGATCACAAGAGAGAGTCAGGAGAGTGGACACACACATACACAGAAGAGAAGGCCACGTGAAGAGGGAGAAGAGAGAGGATTGAAGATGCTGGCCTTGAAGATGGGAGCAATGTGGCCACAAGCCAAGGGGTTTGTGCAGCCCTCAGAAGAAGGGCGAGGCGAAGAAGGGGTCTCCCCTAGAGCCTCCGCAGGGAACCTGGCGCTGCCGACACCTGAACTTGAACCCAGTGATAACGATGGTGGGCTTCTGCCCTCCAGAACTGTGAGAGAATAAACTTCTGTTGTTTTAAACCCCCAAGTTTGTGCTGTTTTGTTACACAGGCCCAGGAAATGAATCCACCTACCCACGTTTCTTTAAGTAGTTTTCAAGGCAGCTGTTGGTGAGACAGTACAACTTGTTGGAAAGTTCTTTGTGCTGCTGCAAAATCAGCCAACTTCTGACATACTAAGGCTAAGCGCTCTTCTGGAGGACAGACCTTGAGATACTTTAAACTGGAAATAATCCTTCTTTCCTGACCCTTCCTTCTTCCCTCTGACTTGGATTTCAGTTCATTGGCCAGGACACTTTCTGTCACTGCCTTTTGGCTTTGCAACGTCCCTCCCTCTGAAAATTGGCCCCAGAAGATAAACCCAATTCTTGACTGTGCGTGATCCCAGGGTACCACTGCCCTGTGGCCCTCCCTGGGCTACGGTTGTGAACCTGAATTCAGGAGTCGACAGTGACCTGAGTGAAGCACATCAGATTCTCTGTGTCCACGGGTCTGGGTCTTTGTTCCTTCCAGGCAGCCCTGACCTGTGTCTGGTGGGGCAGGAAGGGTGCTGCTGGGGCAGTGGTCTTTCCCGTGATCTCCCATGTCAGTCTCTGCTCCTCTTTAACCCCTGAACCTGTCAGCTGGACACCTGAACCTTGTAAAGGTAGAAACACTGGGCATTTGAGCCAAGATGCTGAGCATTCAGTTGTTGAAAACCTGATTATAGATCAGGTTTGGGAACTTGAGCGGCAATCCTTGGCAGCCTAGTGGACCCTCCGGCAGCAGCCCTGCCCTCACCAAGCAGTCACCTCAGAAGACGGTTCTTTATGGAGCTGAATAGCTATCAGGCTCCAGCTGGGTAGGGGACCATGTCGGAGGGAGTGAGGATGACCCTTGAATACAGTTCCACTCCATCCTAAAAGCAGAACGTGTTCCTGGAACATGAAGTGCAAACCGGGCAATATTTCTTATGGGTTTTTTGTGCAAGAATCCAGCTGCCCTGTGTGTCATTAACTGGGTGACTAATTTCACAAGAAAAGCATCTGAAATTTGCGCTGTATTTTCCACGGGTCTGTACCTCTAACCCGTTCCAGCAGATAGCTCATTTATTATATTAGCTTCTAAATTTAAAACATGTGCTGTTTCCCTTAGCCATATGCGATTGGAATTCACTCTAAATTTCTGATCGGGAGACGCTGGCTTTGTCTTTTCTGCCCTATTGGAAATGAGGTCGGGGTGGTGCACTTTCCCTGTTTATGTTCAGCTGTCGGCGTGGCAGTTTGGCAACGTTCCTCCCTGTGAACAGAGTCTGATGTCTTTTCAGATAACTGAGCAGAGTATTGTCAATAACTGTATTCCAAACTTCTGTTCACATTGGGGGTCAGGATGCCCCCCCACTGAGGCCACAGCGCAGGAGATCTAGGATGGTCTGCTAGGATTCTGTGCAAAGCTTTGTGGGCACATTGTGCACAGAGGAGATGCACAGTTCTAATCGGACAAAGCCCGCAAGGCACAGGAGAGGGGAGTCTGGTTGCAGAGGTGGGGCCGGTGGGTGCATTTTTTAAAATCCAGAGACCTTAGGAATAGCCACCACTCGATCACCCCTCTCCCGTAAAAGGGAAAAGAACATGAGGATTAAATCACTAATTTACTCAAACTCAGTTATAACAATATCCTCCCCAACCACTTCACAATGCTAGTGAAAGTTGCAGTTTTCAGAGAGGAATGTTGGAGGTGACATAAAAGTCCCCCACGAGGGAAATAGCTAAGAGCATTGTATCACTGCTATAGCATACCACTGTTACGCAAGCATTGAAAATCGTAATTATGAAGACAAGGTTGCTTCCTGGAAACCTTTACATGACATAATGGGAAATGAAGAAAGCAAAATACAAAATTGCATATGTGGCAGGATTTAAATAAGGTTAAAAAAAAAACTGGAAGGAAACAGGAGAAAATGAAAACAATTTGCCAGGGTGCTGAGACTGGGGGCGACTTATCCTTGCACTCCTGTAACAATGTTGTTAAAGCCATAAATCAGGTTCCAGAAAGAAGAGAGAATTCTAGCAGCCAAAGGGGATAAGGTGTGTCTGCATCTCAACTGAGGCTTCCTTAAGGCTTTCCTTCCCCACCTGGAGATCCCGGTGGCTCACCTTCACAGGTGCCATCCAGCTTCTGGGGGGACGAGTTGGGCGACTCCGGGTGACCGAGGCACTGGTACGAGCCCTCCATGTTTAGACACCGTCCCCTCCCAGGGCAGGCGTTGAGTTCGTCATAGGAACATTCATCTACGTCTGTGGGAAAGGAGGACGGGTGAGAATGCTCATCAGGGCCATCAGTCTTTCCCATTAACCTCCAAACGTGTATCACACGAGCTGAGGAAGTGGTTTGGGCCGAGTCCCCTGGGGCCTCTTGATGCCCTGCCTTAGAGGCCCCATCAGTCACAGCCCTCTTCACCGGCTCAGCTGGCCCACGGCTCAAGGCACAGCTCCATGTGCTTGGGTGGGCGCTGTGGCCTGAGCAGGTCACTTTGGGGCTGTGTTGAGTCTGAAATCATGAGGTCCAGACATCTTCCCCAAGCATCTATCCTGTGGACGGCAGGGTATGGATGGAGAAATAGGGCAGAGCAGCCCCTCACCTGCAGAAGGGGCCTGGCCCTCTCCTATCTGGCGGGAGCACCTGCCCAGAACAGGCAGCCAGACTTCTCCGCCACCAGGACCGAGCGAGACAAGGCAAGGCCATTTCACCATTTTATCTAAGCCAGACGGGAAAAAAAAGGCTGCCGTCACCCACTAAGTACCAACCCCTCTCTTGGCCGCAATGAGGGGCTATTCATTCTTTACTAATCCTAGCTCATCTTCATGCTGGCTACCCTTCCCTGTGGATGAGATTGATTGAAATACCCAATCACAGAACTGCCTCTGTGTTCTGACAGCACCCAACCTAGAACAAGCCCCACTTCCTTACCCCTCCCTCTCCTAAGCCACCCAGTCAGAGCTGCACCCCATAACGGATTCTCTCTGACACCCTCCTGCGGACATGCCCGCGGTCCCTGCCACGCCTTCTCTCTCGCTGCCTTGTGAGATAACCCCTCCTTGTTCACCTGCTGGGGAGTTCCTAGGGTTTCCAGACGGAAACCTGTCAGAACAGACGAGACAAGCACTTGGCTTATGGGCGCTGCTTGGTTTGGCTTTCAAGAACATTTGTAGAGTTGAAGGGAATTAAATGCCATCATTAGAGCTTTTCCTGGGCTCCAGACCCTGGCATCTTTACGTGTGACCTTCAGCGTCATAGAAGGAGCTGCCTCACAGGAGTGGCCATCCTCCTAAGGGTGCAGCAAACTTCAGCTGCCTTCTGTAGCGGGAAGGAAAGTGCTATTGGAGCCCAGCTGTCTGCTCACAGACTGTCCACGGTTACTTTCATGCCACTTGGCAAAGCTGAGCTTTTGAAACAGGCCATGTGGCCCACAGCCCAAAATATTTACTATCTGGCCTTTTTCAGAAAGTTTGCCGAACCCTGACATGGACAGAAAAAAAAAAAAAAAAAACAGGTAATTTCTTCCAGAAACACATCTATCTGCTGTACCAAACTCAGATTTGTGCAAACTCTGCTTTAAGAGCCTTCGAGATATAAGGATGTCCTTAGCGAGGGTGGGAGAGAGGCCAGAGGGAAATTTGGGAACCCAAGAACTGAGGAAATGGGTTATTTGTGTGCTGTTCTGGGACTTGTTCTCCAGCCCCACCTGGATGGAAGGAGCAGCTGGGCGTGAGAGGCTTAGGAGGAGGCCGGGAGGAGGGAAGGGAAAGGGGTTGCTAGCACAGAACGAGTTCTCAAAATCTCAGCTTCGGAACTTGGAGTTTAAACTCCGGGCTGGGATGAGCTAAAGGTGGGTCTGACCGCCCCTCACCCGCTGGATGATTCTCCCATTCCGGCGGCCCCCGCCCCCAAGGGGACCACAAAGGGAAGCCGCACCTTGCACCCGGATGCCAATCACTTCATAGACGCGTTTCACCACACCGTCCAGCGCCGCGGAGATGCGGGCCACAGGCTCCGGCTGTGGCAGACCCAGCAGCAGCTGGGACACCGTGATCGAGGTGTCCCCCCCGGCAGAGTGCAAGTGGTGGACAGTGGCGTCCAGTGGCTGCAGGGCACTGGTGACCTGTGAAACCAGAGTCAGAGCATCAGGCAGTGGAAGGACACGCCCATCGGACAGACAGGGAGACGGAGGCCTAGGGACGTTAAAATTAACTGCACACACACACACACCACACACACACACACACACCACACACACACACACACACACCCTACACACGCACCATTCTCCTGTGCAGCAAAAAACTCTCTCCAGTATTTTTATTTCTGTTGCCATTCCAATAAACCTCCCGCAAACCAGATTATAAATACTTTGGGGTTGAACTGCGTCTCCCCCCACCAAAAAAAATCCCCATGTTGGAGTCCTAATCCCCCAGAACCTCAGAATGTGACCTTATTTGGAGATAGGGCCGTTGCAGATGTAGTTAGTTAAGATGAGCTCATTAGGGTGGGCCTTGGTCCAAGATGACTGGTGTCCTTCCACAAAGAAGACGTTTGGACACAGACAGACACTGGCAGAGGAAACAATGTGAGGGCATAGGGAGAAGCTAAGGAGAGGCCTGGAGCGGACCTCTGCCGTGTGGTCTGCTACCACAGCCCCAGGAAGAGACACCGGTCAACCACGGTCCCCCCACCGGTCCCTGCCCTTGCAGCTGACAACAGAGAATCAGGTCTGAAATTAGGGAACTGGACGTCAAACCACATCTGATATTTTCTGAAGTTTGATGACCCCTTTTCTCATTTCATATGAATTCTTTTTGTTCCAGTCTAATATCCCGAAATCTAAAGATAGCATTGATATTTGCCTTGGGAAGCCAGGCAAACAGCGTGACTACCAGGCCGAAGGGCATCACCAAAGCAGGCTTTGCCAACAAACCCACAAGTCTCCCCTGGGAACCGGAAAGGTGTTTTGGGGGCTCTGGAGCCCGTGCCCTCCTCAGCAGACTTGAAACCCTTCACAGGGGGAGGCAGGTCAGGAAGTCAACACTGGCCTCGTGCAAAACCCTCAGTTAGGGCGCCCAGCACCTGCTGCAGTCGGGAGCCCATGTGGACAGGCTCTCCTGAGGGGAGGAACAAAACCTACACACATGAAGAGGCAAAGGGTGACAGGGAACAATAACGTTCAAAAACCAACAATCACAGCAGCTCAGAACCTACATGGATCAGCATGGTTTTAAGCTTTTTAATGTACTGTCTAAACCTCACAGCCACTGTCTCAGGTAGGATTATGATTATTCCTGTTTAACGGAGTAGGTATCTAAGGCACAGAGAGGTTAAGTAACTTGCGCAAGGTCACACAGCTGATGAGTGACAGTGTTGGGATTTGAATCCATGCAGTCTGGCTCCAGAGCCATATTCTTACTGGCCAACTGGGCATCCCCAACCCCCCAACAAGCTAAGAAAAGACAAAAATCTCTTCTAGCTGGGGCAGTTAACGAGGCTTCTGGGCCAAGGTGACATTTGGGAGTTCCTCTCGAGCCGTTTTACTGGACAGCCCAGAGCAAGGTGAGGGTGGGTACCATCTGTTTTGGGCTCACCCCGGCCAACTCTGGATCTGATATCATGACCCAGGGGCCGCATCTACGGGACCTGACGGTCAGGAAGGACCAGCCACACAGTGTGAGGGGTCCAGTGCGGAGGGAAAATGTGCAGCCCCTTGTTCAAAAATTATTAAGCATTTCAAGAGGCAACAGCCGAGCATTATACAAATGCAGGGCCCTTCCCAGCGTGGGGTGACTGCAGGTCACTCACCTGGGAAGCGGGTCCTGAGGTCAGACCACCACCCTGGGCAGGCACCGTCAGGTGGTGGTGAGCAGTGCCTGCCCCCAGCTGGGCGCCCAGGACCTGGGCGGGGTGGGGCGACTCCCAGTGCGTGAAGACGTCCTGCTGGTGGGAAGGCGCTGCCGAGGCGTCAGCGAGCGTGCGCTGTGTCTAGGCTGGGGCCCCCCCTGGGGGTGGGGTGCGGGCGCTGCCCCTCGGGGGGCCTGTGGCCACATCTAGAGACAGTTTTGGTTGTCACAGCTGGGCACGTTTCTGGCCTCTTTTGTGTAGAGCCAGGCCTGCTGCGAAATCCTGTGGGGACAGGCAGCCCCATGACAGAGCCATCCAGCCCCAAACATCGACAGTGCCGAGGCGGAGGAGCCCAGTCTACAGGTCCCCATCTCAGCACCTTCCAGAACTCCTGGGACTTCCCTAAAGCGGGAGCCAGAACTCGGGGATCCGTGAGGGAGGTGCTCAAGGGCACAGCTCTGGGGCCTGGGAAGGCTGCACCCGGGCCTTAAGCAACAGACCCTGAAAAGAGGAGGAGTTGCCTGCTTCACGTCGTGATGGGGTAGGGCTTGCACGCCATGTACCTCAAAACACACCAAACTGCACCCTTCCGAGAGTGCATTTTATTGCACAAAAAGCATATCTCTTGCAAGCTGTTTTTAAGTAAGAATCCACATTTGGTTCAGAGCCAGTCAGTTGGGGTCTCTTGTGGAACCCCTCCTGACACCCCGCCACCTACCATGGAGTGCAGAAGCCTCATGTGATCCAGGAGCCTGGGGTCCACCTGCTGGAGCTCCATGAAGTCCATCTTCACCAGGACGGTCACATTGTACCAGAAACTCGCCAGCTTCCTCTCTGGAGCTGCCCGAGGGCACAGGGATGAGTCACAGGTCCAGGACAGGCTGGGGGTCACAGGAGGCCCCTGGGGAACGGGGTGGGGCACGCTCCCGACCCCCTGCCCTCGCTTCTCTTATATTATATATGATCCTATTTACACTGTAGAATGTATTATTGTACACAAGGTATACTAGATAGCATGTTGTATATTACTTATAACATATATACTATAATGTATACAGTATAATAGTATCATTATATATTATATGTAATATAATATTTACATTATGTATACTATTACTTTATACTATGCTAATAAGATATATATTATACTAATATATCATGTTTTATAATATATTGTATATTGCACATTATATATATATACAATTTATATATGTTTCCCTGGCTCTGAACCT
This sequence comes from Balaenoptera acutorostrata, assembly GCF_949987535.1. NCBI lineage: Eukaryota > Metazoa > Chordata > Mammalia > Artiodactyla > Balaenopteridae > Balaenoptera > Balaenoptera acutorostrata. The sequence continues at coordinate 148,281,623 of NC_080067.1, read as the reverse complement.
TGACCACCCCTTCTCCTGGGGGCCTGCACTGACTTGCCAGACGGGGGCCTGGGAAGGATTTCGGGTCCCCGTGGGGCTGCACAAGCAGACAGCCCTCAACCTCCCAGCTCTGACACAGCTCAGCTCCCAGCAAGCTCACCGGGAGCTCTGAGGGCCTCCCCAGGCAAACTTGGGAAACTGCAGCCCCTTCTCTTCCAGGAACGCCTCATCCCCTCAGGGCAGCTGGGAGCACACTTCTCCCCCAAGGCCTCAGTGGCCAGATTTTGATGAGTGAAATGGGCCCGTGCACAGGCTGCAGGCTCCCCATAAAACCCGGGCTGCTGCTACCAGAAACCCACTCCTCCCCGCACCTTCTCCCAGATCAGGCCTCAGCCCTACCTCGGGGAGCGGGGGCCGAGCAGCGGGGGCCCCCCGATGAAGGGCAGCACTTCTGAAGACCAGGACAGTCTGCATCCAGGGTGCATGGCGAGGTAGACGCTTCTGGCCTCACCACCGGGCAGATCCCGGGTCTGGATGCGAACTCCTCAGACCGATTCAGGGCTGGGGGACAAGTGAGCAGCGATTAGTGGTATTGGCTGTAGAATCCCTGATGGCCTGCGTGGCGCTGTGTCTGGATGCCGCCTGGCACTGGACTCTGTCTGCGGTTCCGAGGCGCACAGAGCAGCCCACTCAAGGGCCACCTCCAGGCCTGGGCAGGGCCTCGCCCTGTCCTGCAGAGCCGCCATCGAGGCCGTTTGCTCTGACTCTAACGTAGCCTGACCGTCTTTCCTGGGAGGAGGGCAGCTTCTCCCAGGAAGCTGGGGCCCCGGGTGACCTGTTCCTCTAGGCCTCAGGAGTCCATGTACAGGGCTCTCTACCACCCCCGTAGAGGCCTCCTTGCTGCTCTGTGTCCTGACAGCTCACTCACTCACTCATTCAATATTTACTGAGCACCTACTATGTGCCAGACACAAAGCAAGGTGCCTGGGACCCAGCAGTGGGCCAGAGGCAAAGTCCCTGCCTCAGGACACTTAGATTCCGGTGAACAGAGACCAATATGCCAATAGGCCTGCAAAAGCTCAGATGCACGAGAGCTGCGGGGAAGAAGGCAGGGCCCAGGGGCAGGTAGGCAGGGAAGGCCACCCTGAACAGGGGTCTCTGCAGGGGCCGGGGCACTGGCGGGACAGCCTGTAGCTTGAGGCCCGGGAAGTGGGAATGTCGGCCGGGCCCCCCAAAGGTGAGAAGGAGGCCCCCAGGGCTGGTGAGGGCGTAGTGGGTGAGCAGGTGGGCTGGGCCATGGAAAGACCCCCGCGGTGTTGAGGTGGGTGCCCTGGGGGTTTGGGGCAGGTCCGTGGTGAAGGGGACACTGTGGTGCCCTGCCCAGACTCTCACACCGCCAAGCTCTGTGTCCCCATCTCCTAGGATCCTCAGGTGGCCCTTGGGGGCTGGAGCTGCCGCACCCCGTATGCAAAGCCCCAGGTACCTGGGGTTTTGCGAACCACCTTCCGACCCCATGGCCAAGGCCGTGAAATCGCCCCCTTCCTCTGCTCCTTGCCTTCCCTGTCCTGTGTCCACAGCTGCCCTGAGGGCGGCCTGACTTGCTCATCCCTGCTGCGCTCTGGCAGCTGGGGTAGACAGCCGCCTGTCGAGAGCCTGTTGTGATGGTCCAGGCGAGAGCTGGTGGAGGCTGGACCAGGGTGATGGGTGGAAACAGCGGGAAGCCTCAGATCCTGAGTGTCTGTAGCTGGCAATGCCCGCGGGACGTGCTGACAGACAGGACAGGGTGCAAAAGAAAGAGAAGCTTCAAGATGGTTCCAAGGCTTCAGGCCTGGGCATCCACTTGGCACCATTTCCAGGAGAAGCTGCAGGAAGAACGGCCTCGGGTGGAGCCAGGGTTTGGCTGTGCAGATGTGAAGTTTGCCACGCTTTCTGGAGGTGCACATGGAGATGGGGGGCAGCGAGGCCCTGTCCCCTCCCCTGGTCAACTCCCGGGAGGTCCGCTGAGGTCAGTCAGTGGGGCTGTGGGCTTCACACCTCCAGGGCCAGCCCTCACAACGTGCTCGGTGGGACGCAGCTCCGGGCAGACGATGCAGACGTGCAGACAGGAGCCTGCAGGAGGCAAAGACGACGGGGGATGTGCAGCCAGATGTGGTGAGGGCTGGCGAAGGCGTGGGCTTCTAAAGCAAAGAGCTTTCAGAGATCTGAGAAAGGCAGGAACTATCTGAGAATCCGGGGGCTCCTAGGGGGACTAGCAGGGAGCCAGGGTGCTGATATTCAGGGGAGAGGAAAGCACAGAGGAGGGAGAGAAGAACGGGAACCCGGGGGAAGCGGGTGTGCTGCTCTCTGCACGGAGGTGGCCAGGGTGCCAGCTGATGCTGCCGGACACTCACTCGGTGGCTGGGCATCGGGGGCGGCAGGGCTGACCCCGCGAGAGCCTGCGGGTCTGTGCACGCCCGGCGGTGGATGGAGCTCAGGGTAGCGTGGGATGCAGGAAGCTGGGCAGCCGTGAGTGTCCGGGGGCTGAGGGCAGCAAGGAGGGAGCACAAGGAAGGCAAGACCCCAACATCAGCATCCGAGGAAGGGCCTGTGTGAGCTCTGGCCACCAACCCGGGGATGAGGGCTCCAGGCCTGATTGGGGGTCACTCAAACCCATCTGCCTCCTGCCCAGATCCACGTAAAGCTCTGTGTCCTACGTGACATTTAGAAGTGCCACTCTGGGCTCCTCAGACTCCACGAAAGTCAGAGAAGGCGTGACAGCCATGCTCTGGAAACACACCCTCAGAGCTGGGGAGGGCCAGCCCCTTGGGAGGATGCGTGGGGTCGCCAGGTGGAAAGGAAGAGCCGAGGGGCCGGGATCCTAAGGGTGGTCCTCTGGGGCTCCCCAGAGTCTCTGCAGGATGCTCCACAGCCAGAAAGAAGGTGGTGGCCCCTCCTGCTGGGAACACATCACCAAGGCAGCTGCATCGGCCAAGGAGGAGAAGAGAAAAGGCAAAGCTGCTGACATGCACGCAGGGTCCCCCTCAGCTCTCTCCTCGCGGAAGCTGAGCCCGGGCTCGGCGGTCACTGTCAAGAGCGTTCTCCTCTCCGTGCTGTCCTTGGCCCCCGCCTCACTTCCTAGCTGTCCCGGTGGCTATTCCGATGTCTGACGCCCTGGAGAAGCGGCCATGCAGGGACAGCTTTGGGGGCATGAAGAGCAGGCACGTGGTGCAGCCCGAGAGAGGCTGTGCTGGGATGGAAATGCCGAGACCCCTGGAGGGCCACCAGCCAAGGATTTGGGAGTACTTTGCTTTCTCTCCCATTAAAAACCAACCACCACAGTGCTTAAGAAACCTGAGACTAAATGTATCATGGGCTCCTGGGACTGAAACATGACATTAGGTGAAAAAAAGGGAAATCCAAATAAAGCGTGGAGTAGAATTGAACAGTAATGCACCCACGTTGGTCCTTATTGGGGAAAATGCTCCCTGGTAATGTAAGAACTAACATTAGGGACCCTGGGAGAGGGGTGAAGGGGGACTCTCTCTACTGCCTTTGCAAATCTTTGTCTGGAAATCGAAAACTATTCTAAACCAAGAGGTTTATCTAAATGAAAGGAAAATAGCCACCAGGAAAAACGGACTTCCAAAAACAGTCACCTGATCACAACAGAAGTGCTTTCGAGTTAAAGTTCGTGTTAATTGGGAGGCTGCTGGGAGTTCCCCCTCCATCCCCCAGGGCTGGCCGGCTTACGGAGAGCCAGAGAGAACAGTAAACAGTTCCAACTTGGTAGAAAGTCAAAAATCCTCTTCTCCTTCCCTAACTCGACACAAACAATGACCCAGGACTGCCCAGCGCCTGGCAACCCCAGGTGAGTCACGGTTCAATGAGATAAGGCGGAGATTTCTGTCTGAGCCACAGCCCTGAGGACTCTCTAGGGCTGGGGAATCGGATCCGCTCCGGAATAATCAGATAATAATCCTTCCTCGGAATTCTCTTTCCTCAAAGGGGCCCTGGCCATCAGCCTGGGAGAAGGGAAGTTTGGGGTAGGCTCCGGGCGCAGCGGGGTCCTGGGCTTGCCGCACAGGTGAGCGTGCGGAAGAGACGGGCCGTGCGGGAACCGGGGCGTCGCTGCAGGTGGTGGGCGTCCACTGAGATGCTCAGTTCTGCTCTGCGGAATCCGTCCTGACTAAATATTCCAACTTTTGTGCCGCAGTGTTTGCACCATATGATACTCATCGCAGCGTTATTTATAAGAACCAAAAATTGGAAACCACTAGATGTTAAGTGGTAGGAGATTGCTCAGTGCTGATCCAGTCCTGTGAAGTAGTGCCTTGTGGGCATTAAATCACGCTGGAGAATGCGATTTATTGACTCGGAAGATGTTCCAGATAAATTGCCAAGGGGTACAAGTGTGCTACAAAACATCTCCCACAGGGTGACCACCCTTCTGCAAAAGGTCTGCCCTGAATGAAACTGGAAGAAAATGTTAGCAGTGGTTATTGTTGTGGGAGGGGGGTTGTTTGGGGGGGGGCGGGGGGAGGGCAGACTTATGGGCAATTTCCCTTTTCTTTGTTTCCAAATTTTCTACGTTGCTTGTGTATTCGTTTTTGTATTTTAAAAATACACTTAAAGAAAAGCATGTATGACTTATCATGGCCTTCCAAATGTGGGACTTAAAAAAATTGAAAAAGTCATCGAGGCTGAAAAAAAAAATCACGTGTTCTCGTAATGCTCTTCCCTTTTTTGGGTTCTTGACTGTTAAGTGGGAGGAGAGAGAAGAAAGGAGAGCTGAGGTTTCACTGCTGCCGGGGATGAGACCGCTGAGCTGAGGTCGCTGAGACGTAAGAAACCCCACCCTCGGGCGACCCGGAGGTGAGTGCCTTCTGCCCGCCTCGCCTCCCCAGGTGCCCAGGCTGCCACCTCCAGGCTGTGGCCCCAGGCTCCTCTGTGCCAATCAACCAGTGGGTCTCAGCGCATCACTTACAGGGACCTCTCACTTCTGGGTCCAAAGAGCCATGCCGCCATGAGGCACCTCTGAACCAGCTTTGATCCGAGGAGCCAGGAAGGTGTGGAGAAAGCTGAGCCGCCCGTGCCCGTGGTGTAGACACTTCCGACCAGGCACTTTCCAGCTGCCCACGTGGTGTCCCTGAGCTCGGAGGTGGGGGGAGACAGAGGCTCACTGGGGGCCTCCCAAGCCGCAGGAACAAGCGCTGCAGCCCCCATGCCCTCCCCGGCGGTCACAGGGCAGCCCCGCAGCAGCTGCAGTGCCAAGCGGGGCCCAGGCAGCAAGCCGGGACCTCCCCGAGCAGGTGTCCGGTGGGCTCTGTGACTCGATGTTCCTCCTCACTTTCCCCCTCCCACGCGCGCCAGAGCCCCTTCCTCAAACGTCACCAACTGAATCCGACGGGGGTCCAGGTCTGTGCCATCCTCGTCAAGTCACCCGCCTCCCCAGGTCTGTGTCCCCGTCTGCTCCCGTCCGGTAGCGACCAGGAATCTCCCGCTGGCCTTTACAGGCCCCTTTTCCTCTCTCTTCTCCTTCCTTCTGGGCTCCTGCCTGCATCCCCTCCACGCTGCTTCCAGAGTGACCCTTCCAAGGCCCGGGGGGGCACTGTGGACCCCACCCCACCCCGATTCAGCCCCCTCTGCCGGGCCTGGGGGCCTTCAAGGTGAGTCCTCCTCCCCTCGCCCCCAGCGCCTCCCACCCCGTCCCCCCGCCCAGCACCGGCCGCCCCATGATCTGTGCTTCCCCAGAGCAGATCTGCCCACGGGACTCTAGCTAGAATGTTCTGGGCCTCTCCTGCCTGGCGAGCTCCTATTTAAAGGCGCTAACACTTTAAAAGTGGGGCTGAGTCCCACGGGAGGCTGGTTCGCTGGGAAGCAAGATGAGCTTGCTTCCCTGCTTCCCTGCTTCCCAGAAGGCAGGTGCCTCCCGCCTTCTCTCCTGGGGGGAGGGCAGCAGGCCGCACAGAAAAGTGACCGCTTGGGCTGGGGGCGCTGGAGGGCTCAGCCTCTCCTGGGGGCCCCTCCAGCCCTCTGGACCTGTGACCTCACCAGCCCCACGACAGACCGACAGCAGGTGGGGAGAGTGTGGCCTCTGCGGGGGAAGGCGGGCGGGCTAGGGCGGCCCCCTCCTTCTACCAGGATCTGATGCTCCAAACCAAGTGCCGTGCGCCCCGCCTGAGGCCTCCCCGACCCGGGACCCCCAGCCCCAGAAGAGCGTGCTCCCAGGGCAGGGGCAGCTCCCGCTGTGCATGGGGCCCTTGGAGACAGGGGCGGCAGACAGGGGGCCGTGGTCACCATGGGAAGGGACTCCTCAGACCCAGCGCCGCCCCTGCAAGTGTCCCTTCAGGGCACCAGCGGGAATACACAACAGGCACCCAGCCGCGGACCTGAGGCCAGCTTGCCCTTCCTGGTTTTTATTGATGATGGCGGCATTGGTGGCCGTGGTGTCGTTTTAACACTCCCAGAAGAGGTGTATTCCTGTGACCTGCTCATCCCTGAGCTGTCCGGTCATCTCTGGGCCTGGCCCTCTGGGCTGGATGAGTGCACACGTCAGCCATCCCGTCCTCCGCCGGCTTTGGAGGCTGAGCGAGGATGCGCTCAGGATAACTGCAGGCCCAGCCCGTCTGCAGGGTCTGAGGGACCCAAGACTCTACATCTGACAGCTCCTGGGGCTGGGGGGCTGGCACTCCTGGTGTGCGGCGTCCACGCCCTAGCCTGCGGCTGTCCTGCTGCCCAGGACCCCGGGGATGCCATGGGAGCCGCTCCCACACCCCGCGAGCTGGTGCTTTCTGCATTTCGGAGGCGGCAGCCTCATGTCTCAGGGCGCCCTATTGCCACCCCTCCCACTTCCCCTCCACCACGGGGTGGGTGTAGGCGGGCCTCCTGCCTGTTCAGAAACTCATCTCAGCTCTGAAACTGATTCAAACGATCACCATCCCCCCCCCCATGCATTCACACATGCACACGCCTGCACCCCTGTCCCCGGAAGAGGCCTTCTGGAAAGTTCCCTCCGTGTCGAGAGGCTGAGCCCTGAACCCCACACAGCCCCATCCGCCCGGCCTCAGACGCAGCCTGGGACAGCCTCAGCAGTGCTGGTCGCCACCCCAACCGTCTTTTGAACCACACGGAGGGAGTAAGAGGCCTTGGGGACCTCTGGACAGTTAGGGGGGCCCCTAGGGGACCCTTTCCATCTCTTTCACAGGTTGGGGTTCAGACTAGGGTTTCACAGCCTTTAGAATGAAAAGGCTGGCTGCCAATACAGAAGAGATCGCGGTGCCGGTTCTCAAACTCAGCTGCCTGTTAGAATGGCTGGGGGAGCTTTAAGAAATATCCCCGGGCCCATCTATGCCCCGGACTGAATCCATCAGGGTGCCTGAAGGGGGACCCAGGCGGCATCGTTTTTAAAGCTGCCCCGGGGACTTCGGTGTGCAGCCGGGTCTGAGAGCCGCCGCCCAAAACAGAGGTTCCCAGAGCGGGGCTCGGGCCGGTGGCAGCACCGTCACCTGGGAACTTGTGCTTCACCCCTGCCCCGCTGGACCTGAAATCTGGGGTGAGGCCAGTGACCGGTGCTGGCCCCCTGGATGACCCTGCTGCACACTTGAGGCTGAGAACCAGTGTTCCAGAAGGATCTAGTCAGCTCAGGGGCCGTGAAGAGTGACTATCCCGAGACCGGGCAGGACTCACGCGGGACGCAGTAGAGGCCCAGCTGCTCGTAGCCCTCGCAGCAGTCGGTCACGTTCCTCCACTTAGGAACCTCCACCACCACGTACTGGGTCCGGGAGACGGTCTTGGGGCAGCGCCGCCAGGGGACCCACCAGCCGCAGGGAACGTAGGTCAGGCGGGACGTGTGCACTGCCTCCACGCTCTGGACGTTCTGGCTCATGCTGTAGTTGCACAGCTGGTAGCTCAGCAGGGAGAGGCCTTTTTCTACGAGGGAGGGAGGAGGATGGAGAAACGAGAGGGGAAAATGCCAGAATCAAACCAATCTGAGGGGTTCTCTACAAGTCCTCTGCTTCTGCAAGAGCAGGTGAAACAAGACACCCACACACGGCAGACCCCCTGGCATCTGCCCACCGGCCCGTATCCGAGAAGGCGATACAGTAGCATCGACTCAAGGGACGCAGCATGACACCTGCTTGCTGAGAAATCCTCCTCCACAGAGCAGGAGATGCCACCCCAGCCCGACCCCTGCTCCCCGCACCCAGGGGTCTGACGGTACGCTGCAGGGGACACAGAGACACCAAGCTTCTGGGGCTCGTGTCCTGGGCTCTGCTGTGTGTTCTCTGACTCTGTGGGCTGGAGAGCCCTGCGCACACCTCCACAATAAGGGCTGTCACGTGCGACGTGAATACACAGCGGTTCCCTCAGTGAATACATAGTGAAGGCCCACTAAGTGCTGGCCACGCTAGCAGTGACACCCTTTTTTGGAATGAGATGAAAGATAAACACACAAGTCAAATACACGTGAGAGGTTCATAGATGGTAAAGTTCAGTCCGACCGTTGCTGTGGTCAGCGGGAGATGAGGGCACAGTGCCCGAGGTGGGACATCCAGCTGGCCTTTTCAGGCCCTAGGTGTCTCTCACCTGGAGCCTGGTTCCTGGGCACAGGTGTCCATGGTCTTTATCAGCTTTATCACATGGTTCTCGAGACCCCATATCACCTACTACCTTCATCCGCCTCAGACCCCTATGTCGTGGACCACCTGCCACGGGGTCCTGGGGTGTCCCATCTGCCCGGGGAGCCTCTATTGCCTCATAGAGCAGGGACCGTTTGAGGGCTGAAATATGTCCCACCCCAAATTCATAAGTTGAAGTTCTAACCCCCAGTACCGCAGAATGTGACTGTACTTGGAAAAAGGGTTTTTGCAGACATAATTAGTTAAGATGAGGTGATATTGGTGTAGGGTGGCCCCTGATCTAGTATGACTGGCATCCTTATAAGAGGGAAAATTTGGACACAGAGACAGGAATGCACACAGGGAGATGCAATAGGAGACGAAGGCAGAGATCAAGGTGATGCATCTACAAGTCAGGGGTCACTAAAATCATCAGCAACCCAAACCACCAGAAGCTGGGGAGAAATGTGTCTGGGACAGATTCTCCCTCCCAGCCTCAGGAGGAACCAACCCTGCCAACACCTTGACCTTGAACCTCTGGCCTCCAGACTGTGAAGAAATAAATCTCTACCACTAAGCCCCGCAGCCTGTGGGGCTTTGCCGAGGCAGCCCCAGGGAACTGACAGGAGGGCCGTGGGGTGCCTCCCACACCTGCGGCCAGCGTGACTTGCTGCGTTCCTGGGCTGTCAGTGAAGGATGAATGAATGCTTTGAATGTAATTCACGTTTTCCGATACTCAAGCTCTGAGCTCTAAGCTTTACGAGACTGTGCAGCTGCTGGGTAGAGGGTCCATGTTGTAGTGTAAACCCTTCAGTGAGAAGGTGGATTTCTGGGGCGAAACTCAGAGGGCGCAGGAGAAATCATCTTCATTCCCACCCCCAGGACAGCACTCCTGAAGATTTCCACCTTTGGCCTCAGGGTCCCCCACAAGCATGCAGAAAGAGAGACTTGGGGGCTGGTGACCCCCAGGAAGAAATGGGGCCAAGCCAGCCCTCACGCCCAGGCTGCTGGGAGAGCCTGCAGCCTTACTCTGGGCAGAATCGGGTGCTGAAGCCCACCGCCCCAGAGTGAGCCCACTCCCAAGCCACGTAGTGGCCTCCCCTGGGGTGGCAGGGCCTCTGGGAGTAGACCCGGCCTGTATTCACCAAAGGGCGGGTCCCAGGAAGCTTTGGGAGGGAACTACAGGCCCTTGGCTGGGCGGGGTAGGGCAGGAGAAGGCGGCTTCCGAGACCAGAGCTTAGAGGTGACTGGGATGAGGGGCTGGAGAAGATGCCACAGTGAAACGTGCTCACTAGTTGAGCGATGGCGCTGTGCATGTGTTCGCGAGAACATGCACACGTGTGCATACGCACACGCACACGCTCCTTCTTCCAAGCGAAACTGCACTTGGATCTCCATGTTCTGTTTTTCACATTCTGTGAGAGGCCACCAAGTGCTCCCCAGGCCTGGCTTCTTGGCAGAGCTCTCAGTAGAAACCTCTTAGCAGACCCTGCTGTTCAACAAATCCTTTCAGGAGCACGGGAGGCAGGGGTCCTGGGTTCTAATCCCAGAGGTAGAAAATCTTAATGCTCTGGTGGGTTCTAGGGTCAGAACTGCATTCACACCAGCTTCACTAATACCAGCTGTGTGATTCTGAGCATGTTTCATGCCCCCTCGGTGCCCCAGCCTTGTCATTTGTAAAATCATAGCTGTGCCTGAGGTTGTAGGAGAATTAAATGAAATCACGCCTGTACCGGAGCATGTGGTACCTGGGAGCAAACAGACGTGCAGCCCTGACGGACCACCTAGCGCTCCTGCGGGGTCCTCCTGCACATGAAATGCCTCCTAAGACCTCCTCTGGCTTCCAGACATTCCCATTCGTCTGCCACTGAGCTGTAGGGTTTGCATAGTACTCATTCCAAAGGAAATATCAAGTTGTTTTTTTTTTAATTACAATTCATTAAAAAAAAAAATCACAGAATCCTGCCCATGGGTGAAAAATGTTTAAATTAGTACAAAACTGAAGCCGATGGTAGAAACAGAATGGCTCTGTTTGAATTCCCAACAGAATAAGATGGATTTCTAGAGGAAAATGATGTAAAAGGTTTGCAATCTCAATTCTCTGAAACCTGGGGCTTCAGAAATCCAACGTGTTTTTAGCAGCTGACATGTGTCTCTCAAAGGCCTTGGACGTGTGCTTGGTCCCTCAGGTCCCCATGGGCCACTCTCATCCTCACTTGCTGAGGAAACGGGACTGGCAGAGCCCAAGGTGAGCGGGAAGCCCCACTTCGTGATCCCCCCTCTCTGGCGGGCAAAGGAGATCTGAGCCAGGGTCAAAGGCAAGCATATCCCTGGTGGAAGTCTTGCCCTCGGCCGGCTGTGTGGCCCTGGCCACTCTGGGTCTCCCTCTCCTTATCTGTAAGTTGAAGACTAATGGGCCATGGTTCCAGAGGGTTCGATTCTGACTCTCCGGGAATGTGTTACTCTCAGCGTGGCCAGCGGGCCTGTAACATCTGTACCACCGGCAGAAATGCAGAGTTCCGGGCCCCTCCCAGACCCACTGACTCAGAATCCACACTTGAACCCCACCAAGCCCCAGGTGATTCAGAAGCATTCCCACCACCTCTTTTGTGGTTATGAAAAAGTATGGCCAAGAAGGGACAGACCCTGCCTCTCAAAGCAGGTGCATCTTTGCCTGCCCAGCTCTCGGCAGGGCTGCCGTCTTCAAGGGACCCACTCCCAGCCCATCGCCCCTCCGGCATCCCCGCACAGAGCCTGGACCCCTCACCTGTGAAGCCACTGGCCTGGCTCGGGCCCACGGCGGTGACCAGAACCAGCAGCGCCCGCACAAGGGTCCTGAGCATGGTCGGGTGGTGGCAGTGGCTCTGGGCCTCTCCTGAGCGGCAGCACAAAGGGGCCTGGGCCACCTGGACCCAGAGAAAGGGCCCTTCCCTTCCCTGCGCCGCCGACAGTGGCAGTGGCTTCAGAGGGTGCGCTCGCTGGGAGCGTTCCCTTATGCCTGCTTGTAAACACCTGCCACTGCCACAGCCGTGTCCCTCGGGGCACCTGCGTGTCACAGCCCATTCTCCCTCCAGGCAGATGGCATCTTTCAGGAAAGGTGAGTACCCAACTGCCAGGCTGCATCTCTGGGTCCCATCTCGTTGTTACGCAGAAAACACATTTCAGACCCAAATCTGACTCCCTCCATCAAGTCCAAAGTATTCTCTTACCTTATCATCCCAAACTGGCAGGAGAAAACAGCAGCAAATCAAAGTGGTACATCAGATTCAGAAAAGCATCCTTCACACAATTGGACAGAACAGATCAAAGCCATAAAAATGTTCCTATGACCCAGTAATCCCTTCCCGAGGCTTGGTCTGAGGGCCATGAAGCTGCAGTCTCAGAGAGGTTCATTACTTGTCGGAATTTAAACCGGCAAAGCATGGAAGTGAGCCTTCGGGGGAGGAGGGGAGAGTAAGTTGTTATAGAGCATCTGGATGTAGCATCACCCAGACGTGCTCCCCATGAAGACGTTTAGCGGCGTGGAAACGGCACCTCACCACGTGAAATCAAAACAGCACCTCTTACAGCTCTGTCCCCAAAAAGACAACAACTCTACGATTCTATAAAATTGGGCCCAACCCAGAAAGGACCAGAGGACTAAAACACGGTGAGGGATGACAGAATGATAGCTGATTTATGTTTTATTTCCATAACCATCGTGTGTTGTGTGAACTGGATTTTTAAATTTCGTATCAAATACTTCCTAGTTGATGACACGTCCTTATTCCTCTGTTGGGCTGTCTTTCATTGTTTGGTACAATTTTTAACATTAGACTAGGCACAATTATTAACATTAGATGAAGGTCTCATTAGTTCTACTGAGAAAACTTTCAAGTAGGGTAACAAAGATCCATCTTGGCTACATGTTTCAGAGGGATAATTCCCTTGTGTTCAAAATACAAAACAGTTCTGCCAGAAGGGCCCTTCCAGCCTAACTCCCAAAGGACATCAGTACATCTTTTATTCTCGGGAGATTAATTTCTGAGATGATTAACTGCTGCATTTGCCTTGTTAATGACTAGATCACAGATGCCAGGACAAGAAGACAAAAAAAGGGAGCTGGAAATAATCACGCAGCTAAGGGGCTTAGTGCAAGTCTCCTGGGAGACAGTACCCTTTATAGAAAAACAGTACTACAGGATTGACTCATAAACTCTGCTGCTGTAAAGGAGGTTAAAAAAAAAAAGTGTCAATAAGAAAAGAAAACATGTTAAAGCTATAGTATAATATTCAAAAAAATAAAATTTAACTAGCTCTTACAGAATAAATCGGAAAAGTATTATAATTAAGGGAAATATGAACATTTAAAATGTGAGATGAATCTGTATTACAGTATGCTATCATCTCTTAGAGCTTTTTTTTTTTTTATTTTTTTTATTTTTTAATTAATTTTATTTATTTATTTATGGCTGTGTTGGGTCTTAGTTTCTGTGCGAGGGCTTCCTCTAGTTGTGGCAAGCGGGGGCCACTCTTCATCGCGGTGCGCGGGCCTCTCACTCTCGCGGCCTCTCTTGTTGCGGCGCACAGGCTCCAGACGCGCAGGCTCAGTAATTACGGCTCACGGGCCCAGCTGCTCTGTGGCATGTGGGATCTTCCCAGACCAGGGCTCGAACCCGTGTCCCCTGCATCGGCAGGCAGATTCTTAACCACTGCGCCACCAGGGAAGCCCTCTTAGAGCTTTTGCTACTATAACAGATGAGCACTTCTATAAAATATGAAGGTGGAATCAAAGATAATATTATATTTTAAAACTCAAAATTGGCCCTGTGCACACACCATTTTTTCTCATCTTCAGAAACACCCTACGAAGTAAGTCCCTTATCCCCGTTGTGCAGATAAAGAAATGGAGGGTCTGAGGGGCCACACAGCCAATGAGTGACATTCAGTCCCGAAGCCCACGTTCTTCACACTCCACTCCACTCCCTGTCTGGCCACAGCTCCAAGAGAGGGGAGCGAAGTCAAGACATTTTACCAGCTGGGCGCTTCCTGCTATTTGGAAAGTGTCCATAAAATGTTGTCACATCATGCTTTCTCTTTATATCGAAACTCATATGATTTAAAAAAATAAACCCTCGAAATTGGCAGCCTATTCCTAGCTCTGTCCTCTCTCACCCTCCCGTTCATGTCCTACGGGCATAGAAAGGGTAAGCGTGCGGTTTGTTTCCAGTTCATCCACAGCGAGGTGTTTCCCTGCAGCGTATTTTTTCTGCATGACGGCCACAGGGATTTTCCACATTTGACTTTTCCATGCAAATGCTTTGAGGAGAAATAACCGTCCACTCTAACCAGCGGGGAGAAGGTTGTCCCTTCAGGACGTCATGTCTGGGTGCGTCTGGCCACGGGTCCATCCAGCAAAGAGCCCCCGGGTCCCTCTTTTGGGACAGAAAATCCAGCATCTTGCTTACACCGTGTCTAAGAACTGGGGAACTGGGGGAAGCCAGCAGGGTGCCGGGCTAGACCTAAAGATACACACACACTCATTCACACTCACAAACTCACACTGATGTGTGCAGACACATTCACACTCACACTTATATGTATACACACATACAGGCACATTCACACACTCACACAAGGCTGCAGTCATATGTGCACACTCACACACTCACTCACCTATGCACAATCGCCCACACACATCTACACTCTCACACGCACACGTGCATGTGCCCTTGAACTCACACGTGTGTTTAGACAGACTCACAACACTTGCAGGCTTGCACAATCAGATGCTCACATGTGCATGTGTACGCTACAGACACACACCTCTGCACACTCACACACACGCACAAACACGCAGGATGAGGTTGAGCTCCCCGACCCTGGAACCGGTGTCTCCGCGGACCCGACCTATGCTCTCTGCCGTTGGTGACAGAGTCTGGGCCAATCTCTGCCCACTTCCTCCTCTGGAAGAGGACGAGATTGAACTAGGTGGCCTCCCAAGAGCCTTTCTCATCGCTGGTTCTGAGTTCTGTGGCCCTATGAACAGTGGGTCAACAGACCCCTCTACAAAATCACATCTGTCGTTACCCTGAGGCCAGGATGTATACGTGCCCAGCGCCATCCTGGGACGTGGCATTGTGTCCCAGGGGACAGACGTGCAGGGCCATTGTGGGGCTCCAGGTATTGTCTGGGCCAGGGACGGCACGGGCAGCCTTGCTCACAGCCTGCTGCCCGGAATCCTGCTCCACAGGCAGCCCTGGCGACCGCCATCCAAGAGGGGCGGGCGGGAGGGGCCGTGCGGGGCCTGCCTTACCTGGCCCGGCGGGGGGCGGGGGCAGGGGAGGATGCAAGAAGAGGCTAGGGTGGCAGAGGTGTGGGGGTGGAGGTGAGAACTGCCGTGGGGCACAGGGGAACTGGGGGGCTCTGGACGGGGACAGCGTGGGGTCTGGAGACTGCTCTGCTCGTTGCCAGTTGGTGAGGCCATGCTGGAGGTGGGGAGGCGCCCCCGTCTCTAAGGGGTTCTTTCCAGGGACACTAGCCATGACGGACGGCCATGATGAAGTTGTAAAAATGTTGTATTTGGAAGACACCCTAAGCAATCTGGCCCAGCTTCTGACCCAGTCCAGGCTGCCCTCTGTCACACCGATTACCTAAAGCCACGTTTCCCGGGGGGCAGTGAGGACCACCCACAACCGAATCCTGCAGACGGGCTTAAGGGAAGTGCAGGTGCCTCCTAGCCTCTCTCCAAACTTCTCAGGCTGTTCGGGGTGGGTCCCCAGGGGCTCAGGTCCCTCAGGGGCACACAAAAGCTTGAGCACCCCCACCAAATCTCTCTAAACCTCTGAGGACGCAGTCCTGTGTGGATCAGCCCCTCCCTTGCAGCTAAATGCCTCCCAATGGGACACACGCACACAGACATACACAGACACACAGACAGACACACAGTGACAGACACACAGAAGAGGGGCCTGAAACTCTAGGAGGTGAGGAGGTATAGGGAGAGGGGCCGCCCAGGGACCAGGTCACCCGTGCCCAGAGCACGTTCTGCTCCCACCGGCTGCCTCTAAATGGACATCCAGCTTCAACTGCAGCGCCTGGAGGCAGGTGTGCTACACCCTCTGCTTTGGGCAAAGCCACCACCGAGGCAGAGGGAAGGAGCAAGCAAGTGGCAGGTGGGGTGATGTCCCCGGCGGCTGCCTCACTGCCCCTCCTCAGAGGGGTCAATTCCGGTGGCTTCCACCCCCGCCCGCCCTAGGGATGGAGTAACCCACCGTCCTGGTTTGCCGGGGTTGAGGTACTTCTCAGGATGTGGGACTTTCACTGCGAACCCCAGGGAAGTCCCGTGAAAACCAGGATGAGTGTGTCGACTACTGGGAGTCTCATTAAGAAATACCAGTCCCCACCCTAGCTGAGGAAAGAGCTTAGGACCTCTGGGGGAGGGGCAGGACCCTCTTTCTTTAAGGCACCTGGTGCAGGAGGGGGTGTTCAAGGGGCAGCAAGGTGGACAACCTCTTGTGCAGTCCAGACCCAGCGTGGTTTGCCAACGAGGAAACGGAAGTGAGATGCCCTTGGACAAGGTGACCACGTGTAATGGGCTGAATCGTATGTCAAAAGATACGTCCCAGTCTTAAACCCCGGTCCCTGTGAATCTGACTTTATTTGGAAATAGAGTCTTTGCAGATGTAACCAAGACAGAGACTGGAGTGATGCGTCCACAAGCTGAGGGACGCCAAGCGTTGGCGGCCGCACCAGAAACTGGAAGAGACAGGGAAGGAGTCTCCGTCTGAGCCTCCAGAAGGAACCACGCAGCTGACACCTTGGTTTCAGACTTCTGGCCTCCAGGACTGTGAGAAAATAATGTTCAGTTGTTTTAGGGCGCCCCAGTCCCCCCAGGACACTCACACGCCAGAGGCGGAGCCTCACCCACCTTTCCTTTGAACCCCCAGCTGGCACTCTTCGCTCCACCCCCTGCCCTCTGCCCACCTCCCCTCTTCTTCACCCCCACGAGCCCCACCCCCCTTCCAGCAGAGTTTATTTGGGGTGAACAATGAGAGACATTTGATACACGTGGGGTCTGTGAGCGACAGGTACGCTCATTCTTTCAGGAAGTGTAGGCATCAACCTAAAGTCACACAGTCGGGTTCTGTGCCTTCCAGGCATGGGGGCTTTCTGCAGCTTCGGGAAATGTCTCCTGAGGTGACTGATAAGTCTCATCCCTGGGCATTTCCCGCTGACAGCCCAGCCCACAGTCTTGCTCTGCCAGCCGTGATCAAATGGGTCTATAACGCCTTCATCCCACTAGGAAAGCACCTTTTCCATCCTCTGGTGCAAGGGAGCCGTGCACGGGCTTGGGCTGTATTGTCTCAGCCACATCTGGGTGACTCCCCTGCAGGGACGACTCACCAGCGGCCCACACTTTGTTGTCCGCACTCGGCACTGGCCCTGCCTGGCTTCTTTGCAAACCTTCCCTCACTTTCACTTGGAAATTCTCTCACATCGTCTGTTTCTTGTACTGCCTACAGTGAGTGGTTTCCAGAGAGTGCTGTTTTCGTCCTGAGGCCTTTATCCTGATGGATAGTCCTGGGGTTCAGCACTGGGGCCTTAGCAGAGCTGCGTCAGAACACCCAGCACCCAGCATCAGGGCCTCCAGGGCCCCAGCCCAGACCTAGCCCTCTCTGCCTCTCTGCCTGTCATGGCCTCAGCCAGCAGTACACGACAGCATTTCTCTTTGTGCTTCACAAGGAAAAGGGAGATTCGTCCTGAAAAAACTGGCGTGCATGTTGTGGACTGAATGTTTGTCTCTTCAGAATTCACAGGTTGAAGCCCACTGTGGCTCTATCTGAAGGAAGGAAGTGTATAATTAAGATTAAATGAGGTTGAAAGGATGGGGCCCTGATCTGATAGGGTTAGTGCCGTTATCAGAGGACACCCCAGAGCCCTCTCCCTCTCTCTGTTTCTGCCATGCGAGGACACAGTGAGAAGGGAGCAGTCTCCAAGCTAAGAAGAGCCCTCACCAGACACCTACCCTGCTGGACCCTGATGGTGGACTTCTGGCCTCCAGAACTGTGAGAAAGTAAATGTCTGTTGTTTAAGTCATGCAGTTTGTGGTCCTAGCTGACTAAGTGCATCAAGAAGCTAGCAACAATGTTGATGACAGTAGCCGCCTAGCACTATGGGTCTTGCTGATTTTCTGAGATGAGGTCAGAGATGAGCTCAGAGCCTCTTGGGGGAAGAGAAAGCCCCCAAGACCACAGCCTGAGGGGCCTCACGAGGCACCCTGGGTGGGATTTTGCCTGCAGACAAGTGGAAACAAGAGGACACGAGAAGGGGTTGCCTGGCCTCCGAGGGAGCAAGGCGGGTCCACATCACAACCAAGAGCCAGCCGTTTCCAAGGTGACACAGGAAGCTGCTGGGGACAAGTGCGGGGCCAGAGCCCAGGAGAAAGCGCCATTGCTGCTCTTGCTTCCGTGGGCATGTCCAGTCCTGACGGTCTGATTCTGAAACAGCTCCAAGGAGGGGCAGGAAACAGGAAGTGAGAAAGGAGGAGGGGAGGCTTTGACACTGAGAATTCACATTTGAGAAGAATCAAACATACAAGAAAGGAGAGGAAGAGAGAGAGAGCTTGCCTGCACAAATCAGATGTCCATCCTTTTCATCCGCAAGCTGTTTGCAATCAGCTCTCTGTCTGTCCGTCCATTCATTCCACACACATCCCCGTGGTGCCTTCCAGGGCCACCTGGGGACTCAGCAGTGGACAGGGCTGACCCGGACCCAGAAAGCCTTCAAGTCTGCTGTGGGCTAAATCGTGTCCCCAAAAAAGATATGTTCAAGCCCTACCCCCAGTACGTGGGAAAAGAGGTCTTTGCAGTTGTAATTTAGTTATGATGTGGTTATCCTGGCTTAGGGTGGACCCTAAATCCAATATGCTCGGTGTCTTCTGAGGAGGGAAATTTGGATACAGACTCACAGAGGCCGTGTGATGATGGAGACCGAGGTTGGGGAGAGCTGCAGGTCAAGGGACACTGGGGACCGCCGGCCACCGCAGAAGGGGACACAGCCCTGCCGACTCCTAGATTCTGGACTTCTGGCTCCTGGGCCGTGAGAGAACAAATTTCTGTTGCTTTAAGCCCCCCAGTTTGTGGTGCTTTGTTACGGTGGCCCTAGAAATCACACAAAATACAATGGAGAAGTCTGACATTAAATATAATTTCACAACTAATTATATCCTGACAACGGGGACCCTGGAGAAAGCTGAGACCTGGAGGTTGAGGCACTACCTGCAGAGGCTCCGGGGCCGGGAGCTCGGTTCCTCCAAGGAACTGGTGGAGGGGAGGGCCCCAGGGCTCAGAGAGGCCAGATGCGGCCCCAGCCTGTCACATCATGCCATCTTTCAGGCCACAGCCCAGGACAGTGTGGCATCCGAGGGCCGTGCCTCTCTTGAAGTGGGTATTGAGGCAGAGTGCCAGGGAAAGCATCCCGGTGTCACCTCCACCTGGGAGCAAGGTGCCGACCTCCACGGGGTATGCGATGACAGGGCCGCGGTGTCACTCAGGGCCAAGTCACAGGAGGTCGAC
Organism: Balaenoptera acutorostrata; assembly: GCF_949987535.1. Classification (NCBI taxonomy): domain Eukaryota; kingdom Metazoa; phylum Chordata; class Mammalia; order Artiodactyla; family Balaenopteridae; genus Balaenoptera; species Balaenoptera acutorostrata. The sequence goes on along the minus strand of NC_080067.1, from coordinate 148,262,491 downwards.
GTCAGTTTCAGCAGGAGGTATGTGGGTCAGATAATGAGGGCTGTTAAGCCCTGGAATGCCGAATCTGGAGCACTGTGACAAGGAGACGCTGGCGCTGGTGAACCTGCAGAGGCAGCTGGAGCTCCAGCACCTCACCCCACCCACCCCACCAGGGTCACCCCCGGGAGCACCACCTCCACGCCTCCAGCCGCAGGGCAAGGCTCCCTTCCTGAGGGGGCGGCTTCAGCGGGGGGTGAACAGGCACTCAGCTCTGGGGAGCATGATACGGAGCGAGAGGGACCCACTGGCCGCCAGGGAGGAAGAGGAGGAAGAGCTTGCCCTGGGCTTTCGGGCCCCACTGATCCGGCTCCGTCCCTCCGTCACCACTACTTTCTGAGCAGCCTTGGAAGGCACGGGGACAATGCACCTCCTCACGGGTGGCCCTATGAGCTAGAGACCCTAGCATGTGACCAATGTTTCATCAAGGCTCTTGTCCCTGCTAGCCCCTCGTGAAGGTGGAGACCAAGAGTGACCTTGAGATGACCTTGGGCAGGAAAGGGCAGTGCGATGTCAGCTGCAGTCACGTCCATGCATGCGTGAGACCCACTGGACACATAGACTCCTTGCCAGTGGTGGTCTGGGGACAGACAGGCAGGCAGGGAAGGCCTGGCCTGGAGGTGGACCCGCTGGGAGCTGGCTGTGCTGGGGAAGCTGTCCCCACTAGTGGTGCAGGTGTGGGTGCTCAGCCCGGCCGCGTCAGTAGTCGGTCAGGGTTAGGGCAAGCAGGTGGCACTGTGGCAGCCAGGACAGCATGGGTCATGGGCACACGGATGCCACAGACAGGGAACCAGGGCAGGGGTCAGCTAGCCGGCCTCAGGGAGGTCCACCAGTGGTGGCAGGGCTGGCCCTGGGCCACAAACTCCTGATCCCCAAAGGACAATGCCCAGGGCCATCTTGGGATGGGGAGGGACCCTGAACAGACCACAGGACCAAGACACAAACAGAGGCTGAGCTGAGCAGCAGGAACTGGGTCCAGGGTCCAAGCCAGCCTGGGGCTGCAGGTCAAGGTCAGGCATTACAATTGGGGCCCGGCCTGAGGGGCTGATGCTTGGGAAAGACAGCAGGGCCATCAGGTCAGGGTTGGACCAACAAGGAAACAAATATTGGTCCAATCAGCACCAGCTCAAATACTAATTCCTCCTTGTAACCTCCTGCCCTGCCCCTCTCCCATCTCTCTTCCTTCTGAAGTTTTTGGCCCCTTTGTCCCTTATATCCATGTGAATAAAGGTCTCCTCTCCTGATGGACGGTGGGCAGACCAACGGGAGGGATCATGGCTAAGACCACCTCCTCCTGGTACCCAGCCCAGTGCCTGGCATACAGTAGGTGCTCAATAAGTTCTTATTAAGTGAATGGCCTTGGGTTAGCCCACATGCACATTAGCGGGTCACCAAGACAAGCACAAGGAACAGAGGTCCCCATGGCCAGCTTCCCCCACCCTCTGCCTTGAGGGCACCTTATTTTCGGGTCAACAGACTCTAACAGAGCCACAGCCTTGCCCCCCAGAGTAATCCAGACCACTCCGGTGTTCAGACCTTCAGGAAAATGCTGCATTCTGGCGATTGGGCTCGGGCTGGTAGGGTCCCCTTTCCCACGGAGATTACAAAGTGGGGAAAGATCATTTTTGGCAGCTTTCTTCACTTATTTCCTAGAGAAGGAGTCCAAGAGTGAGAGGAGGACCTTCCCAGATGAGAAACTGATGCCCAATCGTGCGTGTGGTCTTAGAAATATATCTAAATTTAATATTATTACGTGTTTAAAATTCTCATGGGGGGAGGCTCCCTTTAAATCAGACCACTTCACAAATCACTGACCAAGAAAAGACTCTGAGTATTGCACCATAGGACAAAGAAGACCCTCTGGAAAATCTTGGCCGGTATTTGAACCTGGAAGAGACGCACAGCATAACGCAGAAACCTCTGCTGGGCACTCAGCCCTGAGGCTGGATGATGCCTTCCTAAGGGCTGGACAGCCAGGCCAGCACAATCACCCTGAGGGTTTGGTAATGGGTTCTTAAACTGGAACCCATTACCAAACTGGAACTGGAATGGAAGTTCTGGAACTTCCTTCCAGATGAGTAACTTCTTTTCTATTTTCCAAAAGTTGGGAGGTTTTCTTGTTGTTGTTAAGAGATACACTGGAAGTGATGTTAAGAAAAACATACCCTTTCTGAAAACCTCAAAGTATGTGAAGAAAGTCCACCAGTGTGCCGTTGCTTTGCTGAGGCTTTTCTGGGGGAGGGAGGGCCTGGAATTCCGCGCCCAGCATTTGCAGAGTAAATGAATGAGTGTTTGCCCCACAGCATTCGGTGGTTTGGGGCTTGTATAAATAAGAGACAGACAGATGAGAAAGCCCAAACGGAAAGACTGGCCTGGAATGTCTCGCTGACTGGTGGGGCCATGGAGAGCAGTTTTCCATCCCAGAAGGAAACAGACAACGCAGCGTTTCCAGCACGACACCCAGGGAGTCTGCTGAACAAATTAGGGAGAAATGATACGTGCAATGTTTGGGGGGCAACCGTCTCTTGGATCTCAACAGTGTTGGAAGGGAAAAGAGCAAGTGGGGGGCACCTGAGAAGGGAAAGATGACAAGCAAGGGTGGTAGATGTAGTGGGTAGACCAGTGTCCCCCCCAAAAAAATTCGTGTCCACTCAGAACCTCAGAATGTGACTCTTTTGGAAATAGGGTCTTTGCAGATGGAATTAAGGTAAAGACAGAGAACGAGGTCATGCTGGATCAGGGTGGGCCCTGAATCCAATGAGCCTGTCCTTCTAAGAGACAGAAGAGGACACCCAAAGGAGACAGAGATTGGAGTGATACATCTCCAGGCCCAGGAACACCAAGGACGGTAGCAACGCAGGAACTGGAAGAGGCAGGTGAGTTCTCGCCGCGAGCCTGCAGAGGGAGCGCAGCCCTGCTGACACCTTGATTTCCGGCTTTTGGCCTCCACGCTGCAAGACAATGCATTTCTGTTGTTTTAAGCCACAAACTTTGTGCTAAATTGTTGCAGCAGCCCAGGACGCTATTACAAATGAAAGGGATTAAAGGCTCCCACAGGACTCAGGCAGGTCCCACCCCGCGTCTTTGCTTGCTGGTGTGTTAGTTTCTGCTGTATAACAAAGTGAATCAGTTATACATATACATATGTTCCCATATCTCTTCCCTCTTGCGTCTCCCTCCCTCCCTCCCTCCCTATCCCACCCCTCTAGGTGGTCACAAAGCACAGAGCTGATCTCCCTGTGCTGTGCGGCTGCTTCCCACTAGCTATTGGTTTTACATTTGGTAGTGTGTATACATGTCCACGTAGATGCCTGTTTCATGCTTGCTCAGAGGCAAACCACGAGGAAGGGAATGATTTTCCTGCTGAGATACCTTTGCTCACAATAGATGATGCCTCTGGACACAGAACTGGTGCAGAATTTTTAAGTGGTTTGCCCTCAAGGTTTCACAAACTATTCTGAGAAAATTAGACAAAGAAACCGTTGGTCAGGCAGTGATGGGAGCAGAGGATGGAGGGAAGGATTCCGAAATCAAGCTCTGACTCTGCTTCCAGGCTGAGGTATCTCCTCTCCCCTGGCCTACGAACCAGGAGAAGAACGGCATTGTGTCACTAAGCGCCCGAGAGAGGCAGAGTGGCCAGGTAGGGGGTGCAGGACCCACCGGGATAGGCCTGGCGTGCACAGGCAAAGGGGTTTAAACCAGACCGACATCCATGAAGGACCCTCACATCCATCTGTCTACTGAGGGACCCTGCCATACCCCCCGGGCCCTGTAGAGCTGAAACCCACCAATGCACAATAATTTCGAATTCTCCTTTTCCCAATTTTTATAAAATAGAAATAAAATGGCCTTTTGATCATCCGATTTATCCTCTTGGAAATACTCTTTTTTAGAAGAATGGAAGGACAGAAGGAAGAGTGGAAGGGAGGGAAGGAGGGAGGGAGGAGGGAGAAAAGTCCCAGCGAGACAGCTGCGGCGTCGGGGTGAGGGCCACCTTCCTTCACGTTCGTTCTGTTCCCCACGTTGCCGCCCCTACTGCCCTGGGTTAGTGAGTCCAGCCCCGGCCTTGGACTTGCAGTCATGCGCTTGGAGCTCCAGCAGGGACACCTGTGACTTTGTCCTTGGGCCTTATCTCTGTCGGTGGGGAGGAACCCCAGTGAGACCCACCCACAGTCCAGTGACCCGAAACCCCAGAGGCTAAGGAGAGGCGGTGGTGTGGAAAGAGGCCCCTTCCACGCGGTGTCAGCCCCCCTCGGCCCTGCTCCCTGCGTTCCCCAGACAGAAGGTCCCGAGCAGGGAGACGTCCTGCCCCAGCTGCATTCTGGGTTGTTCCATCCTGTTTCAGGACGGCTCTGGGATGCCCAGGGCAGGGCTGTGAGGCAGGCACTAAAGTCTCACTCTACCCTTTCTTGGGCGTCCTCCCCCCATTCTGAGCTCTCAGGCATCCTCCTGCCGGCCCAGGCTCACAACGCCTGCCCCCCGGCAATCATTCCACCCACGTGGTGCGGGGAAAGGGCACGGCCAGGCCGGGCCCACTTCACCCTGGATCCCCAGTCCCGGCCTGTCTTCCCTCTAGCCAACACCAGCTGGAATCCAGATCTTCCTGGATGCATAGGGCCCACCACTAATTAACTGACATCTCTGCAGGAGGAGAAAAGACTGATGGAGACCGAAGACAGGCATGATGGCTAATGTCAAACATTTGGACATCTGTCATGGAGAAGCAGCACGTATTTGTTTGGTAGAAAGCCAAATATTAAGACAAGGGACAGTGGCTGGAGGTTATCCCCAGGTGGGTTTCGGCTCAGTTCAGGCAGAGATTTCTCATGGTTAGAGCTGGGCACATGGCTGTCTGGAATGGGAATGAGCTTCCCGACACTGGGAGCATTCAAGCAGACTGCAGGCCATGTAAGGTCCTCCGAGCTGGAGCATTGCAGGCAGGCCCCGTGCTGCTGGGATGGGCTGAGCCCTTGCCCGGGGCAGCAGTGTTAGACACTGATCCACAGGAAAGTCCCTGAAAGGAGAAGTGGGTTTGTCACCGAGTAGGAGGGAGCTTTGGGGAGAGAGAAGAGCAACAGAATGACAATCTGAACTTGGGTCACCTAAGAACATCCAGAGACCAAAGACATCCTGTGGGGCCACTCTGGCTTTCGGGAAGGAGAGCTCCACCCTGGGCCTGGGAAAGGGACCATGCCTGCCGGGCATCACGGCCTGCACTGCTGCCTGGGTGGGCCCTGTGGGCTGAGATGTTCCCAGACTCTGTCCGCATAGCACCATCGCATTCACGCCAGAGCCACAGAGAATGCAACAAGGGCCCTGGGGCCATCTGGGGCCAAAGTCAACACAGAAAGTGTTCTTCCCCTGAACCCAAGTTACCAACCAACACACCAGCCATGGGGGTCTTCTGCCTGGACTTCGCTCACCAAGGTCAAGAGTAGCCCTGGGCACCTCTCTGACATCTTCTGCAGCTTGTTACCACTCTGCCTGGAGGGGTGTTGAAGGCCGAGTGATAGTGGGAGGTGGAGTTCTCTGTAAAGACCCCAACCCAGGGGACCTCAAGGCCAGAGGACGTACAAGAATAGCTGGTAGAGGCCCCACGGTCCTGCGGGAGAAGCCGGGATCTGAGATCAGCTAAGCTGGAGCCTTTGTGGGGCTGCCCAGCAGCTCTGCCACCTGGGCCTCAGTTTCCTTCTGTGTCAAACGGAGAATTAACAAAGATCTGCCCAAAGCACTGGCTGCTCTCCTCCTGAGAGAGGTAAGCCGATGACAAACTCATTCATGTGGCGATGTGACCCCCTGGGCCCTGCCCCTTTCCTGGGCACTGTGGGAGAGGTGACAAGCCCAATTCCCTGTGCCCAGCAGCAGAGCAGGGCCAGCCGGGGGTCTCGGAGACAGAAAAGACAAATTTTAGGCTCTACACAGTTTTGGAGAACCGGCTCCGGATCTAATGATCTGGATAAAATTGAACAGGCCTTCAAAGATGGATGGAAACAAGATAGAATATGATGTTGGGGGCTTTAAAAGGTCACTGAAGATGCCCTCCAGAGTGGCTAAACGTTTAAAAACACAACACAAAATGCTGACAAGGCTGTGGAGCGACTGGGCCTCACAAACCTGTTTGGCAGAAGCCCCAAATAGTGAGACCACTTAGGAAAAGGTCTGGAAGTTTCCTATAAAACTAAACACCCTTACCCTAGACCCAGCAATTTCACACTAGACATTTACCCAAGATACATGAAAAACCAAGATATCCACACAGAGATGTGTTCTCGCATGTTCCTAGCAGCTGAATTCATAATAGCCAAAATAGCCAACCCAAGCGTCCATTAACAAGAAGATGGATAGTGTATTTGTATAACGGGACACTACTCAGTAATAAAAAGAAATGAAATTTAAAAAAAAATTTTTTTTGATGTGGACCATTTTTAAAGTCTTTATTGAATTTGTTACAATATTGTTTCTGTATTATGTTTTGGTTTATTGGCCGTGAGGCACGTGGGATCTTAGCTCCCTGACCAGGGATCGAACCTGCAACCCTTATGTTGGAAGGCAAAGTCTTAACCACTGGAATGCCAGGGAAGTTCCCAGAAGTGAACTTTTGAGGTATCACAAACAACATGGAAGCATCACAAACAAACCTGATGCTGAATGGAAGGGGCCAGAAACAACTGAGCACACACCGCGTGATTCCATTTATGTGAAGCTCTAGACCAGGCTAAACAAAGCTGTGGTGGAAAATGTCAGAGCAGTGGTTGCTTCTGAAGGGTGAGCATGGGGACCACTTGGGAAGGAGTGTTAGGGAACTTTCTGGAGTTCTGGTAATGTTCTATACCTTGATGACGTTCTATACCTTGATGGAGTTTTATACATTCATCAAAATTCAGTGGATGTACATGTAACGTTTGTACATATCAATTTATCTAAATTTTATTTTTAAAAAAAACACACTACTATATATAAAATAGATAACTAATAAGAACCCACTGTATAGCACAGGGAACTCTACTCAGTACTCTGTAATGACCTCTATGGGAAAAGAATCTCAAAAAAAAAAAGAGTGGCTATATGTATATGTATAACTGATTCACTTTGCTGTACACCTGAAACTAACACAACATTGTAAATCAACTCTACTCCAAAAAATTAAAAAAAAAAACAAATATAGATACTTAAAAAATAAGTAAAATACTTTAACAAAACAAAACAAAAAAGCAGTAAACAAATGTTGGACTCTAACGTTACCCATAGTGAAGTATTTAGGGTGAAAGGTCTGGATGTCTGCAAATCACTTTGTGTCAAAAACAAGACAGCACAGGCTTGGGGGTGAATAGATGGTAGAGATGTGAGAAGGTGAGTGTAGCCAATGTTAACTATAGAATTGAGGGTGTTCACCATCAGTTTGTTCCAACTTTTCTGTATGCCTGAAAATTTTCATAATAAAATGTTTAGGATAAAAAAGCCGGCTCCCAGGAAGCCCTTGCCCCCGATCCCTGAGAAGGTGCATAGAGAGCGCTTGCAAAAGCCTGGCCAGGTCTCTTCTGTGTATTTGATCGTGTTCTTAAGATCCTGGCAACGATATTGCTGCTTTTGTGTGCAGGACCTCGTGGCGCGAGCGGAGAGGAAACATGTTCATGTACTCGTTTCCAGACAGAAAATGAGGATTCAAACTCAGATCATCTGATTCCACCCCCCTTTCCTGCTTCAACAGGGAATCGGGTGCTTTTGACAGAAAAGTAGGTGGAAGGGAGTGTTGTTCTGGAGTCTGTCCGCTGTTCGTCATCAAAGGGACCCGAGTAGGACACACCTGGAAGATCCCGGTGGAGGCAGTGCTGACCGGGTGCAGAAGGCTGTGCCCCGCTCCCCGCTGCCCGAGAGCACCTGCCGGGAGACTGGCTCCTGGCTCAGGCAGCATGCCCGCAGACTCCAGAACCAGGTCGTACAGTGGTCACCTCCGAGCTGGTGACCTCTGGGATGTTGATCTCTGAGCTGGTGACCTCTGAGCTGGGAACCTCAAAAGTGGTGACCTCAAAGGTAATAACCTCTGAGGCATCGACCTCTGAACTGGTGACCTCTGAAAATTTTAGCCTCTGAAACAGCCTGGCTCTGCCCCTCACAGGCTGGGTCAGCTCGGACGAACTTCCTGCACACTGTGAGCTCCATCCTCCTCACCTGCAAAGGAGGACAGGTGTCGTAGAAATGTGTTTTATTACCACCATCAAAACACATTTGGGAAGATGAGACCACCTCAACGCCCCACATGAAAATCCAACGTGTGACCCAAGCCAGGTTTAGTTTCCTTCTAAGTATCTTATCTTCACCCATAAAGCATCCTGGACATTTTGCTGTTAGGGAAAGCATTTAATAAATGTTAAAAAGATTTTTTTTTTTTAGATAAAAGGCAGGCTAAAAACATATCTTCGTTTTGTGGATGGTCCTTCACAGTCTCGCCTGCTGGAGGCTGGGATGCAGGAGGTCCCAGCACGAGGTTGGTCAGAGGCTCTGGTCTAGATCCCGCCCTAGCTCGGGGCCTGAAGAGTGCGGCCACCATCGCCACCCTTGTCCTTTATGTGCACCGCACAGGCCCTCGGAGATAATGCCACCCCACAAAAGAGCTTTGAGGTTGGAGTGACCGACATCACTCTGGACAAAGAATTATTATTCAGTTATGGGAAGACGGGCTGATCCAGTTGAAACCTGGTGACTCGCGGCTTTAATTTAGCTAGGAGGCTTTCATTCCTTCACTGCTAGGGGAAAATTTGTAATCAAATTCATGGTCAAACAGCGTGGTCAGAAATCTGCCTTTTAACACAAGAGCAGTGGCTAAAACCAGGTTCAAGAGCAGAGAAACAGACACTGCCGTCTAAATAACAGACTCAGGACAGCCCGGGGTCAGGATGGTGGTGCTTCATAAACTGAAACCTGAAACCAGGCTCTGGTACCCCCTGCTCCCCGATATCTGTCACGTGAGGTTTGCCCATGTCGATGTCTTTTGGATTTTGTTTGCCAATTGATGGAAAGGGTTTGTGGATTCCAAGTCTTTAAATAAAAGCAATGTTTATGCCACTGGCTCTAGTTTTATACTTCACTAAAGAAAGAGAAAATAATACTTTCCCTCAATATCATTATGATCATGACAACTAAATATAGTGTGCAATTCTGGAGAGGGTTCTGGACCCCAAAAAAAGTAGTCACACAGGGCAAATATATTTTATTTTTTAAATTAATTTTTATTGGAGTACAGTTGATTTACAATGTTGTGTTAGTTTCTGCTGTACAGCAAAGTGAATCACTTATACATATACATATATCCACTCTTTTTTAGATTCTTTTCCCATACAGGTCATTGCAGAGTATTGAGTAGAGTTCCCTATGCTATACAGTAAGTCCTTATTAGTTATCTACTTTATATATAGTAGTGTATGTATGTCAATCCCAATCTCCCAATTTATCCCTCCCCCCTTCCCCCTTGGTAACCATAAGTTTGTTTTCTACATCTGTGACTCTATGTCTGTTTTGTAATTTTGTATTTCATAAACTACAAAAAAGTTTAGGTCATTTGCCAGACTTCTTTATTTTTACTCATCATCAGTGGCAACATCTCCCCCCCAAAAAGTATCCCTCTGTTCCCCACAGGAGGTCATCTCTGGACAAGTAGTTATTTGAAAGTTTTTCAAGCCCTCTAGACCTTTTCAGTGGAATAGAAACAGGCAAAGAGAGCCTCCCTTATTCGTCCTGGGGAAGGAACTTGTGAGGACGATGACAATGGGCCAAGCAACCAGCAGCTTTGACCCCCCCGGGAAGAGGTCACAACAAAGCTGTTCCACTTCACGTCATCCTGCTCACGGGAACAATCCACCATCATTTTAATTTGCTCTAATGTACTGCTGGTAGCAGTGGTAACTGAACGGTATCAGATATTCATGCTATTCACCAGATCTACATTTTTTTTAACATAAAAAGGGCATTATATTTGAATATGGATGATGGATTAGAGACCAGGGTGTAGTGTTGTTAAGTCTCCTGATTTTAATAAATGTACTGTGGTGATGTAAGAGGGTGTATTACACACACCCACATATGAAAACATAGATAAGAGACAGAGATAATATATGTATATATGAAAAGACATATACATAGAGATTATAGCATATATGAAAAGTATGAAAAGATATATGTATAGACAGAGTGTCTTAGTCCATTCAGGTTGCTACAGAAGAATATCATAGACTGGGTGCGTGGCTTATAAACCATAGAGATTTGTTTCTCACAGTTCTGGAAGCTGGGAAGTCCAGATCAAGACACCGGCAGATTCAGTGTCTGATGAGGAACTACTTTCTGGTATGTAAAGGGCCATCCTCTCACTGTGTCCTCACATGGTAGAGGGCGAGGAAGCTCTGTGGGGCCTCTTTTATGAGGGCACTGATCCCATCCATGAGGGCTCCATCCTCATGACCTCATCACCTCCCACAGGCCCCACCTCCTAATACTCTCACGTTAGTGACTGAATTTCAACAGATGAATTTTGGGAGGACAAAAAACATTCAGACTATAGCACAGAGGTTATAATATATATATCAATACACATATATGCATATATATATAAAAAGATAGACAGGCTATACTATATATATATGAAAAGTATATACATAAACAGACTATTCTGTATGTATCAGTATATATAAAAGGAAATATATAGAGACAGATTATACTATAAATATCTAAGAAAAGATATCTAGGCATAGACGGACATTATACAATACATATGAAAAGATATAGAGAGATTATACTATATATATACAAGAAAAGATATATACATAGAGATTAAACTAGAGAGAATGGAGCAGAATTCTACCAACTGGTGAATCAGTTGAAAGTACAGGAATGTCTTGTCCTATTCTTGCAACTTTTTTCCAAGGCTGAAATAATATATCACAATTAGAAGTTTATAAGTCATTATGATGGCAACGCACTGCCTTGATCTCTTAGGGTTGACCTGGGAAAGCAGAAAGGCGGTCCTCGCCAGGCAGGGCCTGTCTGAGCCGTCTGTCCTCAGGACTCCTCCAATCCAAGGCAGCTGCCCAGCCTTCGCGGGCGTGAGGAGGTTCAAAGGGCACGTACAGTCAAAAGCCTAGAATGAGGCTTCATGGACTGCTGTCAGCTGGGCTTTGCAGGGACCTCGGTGACCATGATGAGCGGGGATGTGCAGGCCACGCACCTAGAGAGTGGAGGGAGGGTCGAAGGGACGGGGGCCCAACACGAGTTCCTCCTCCAGGGGGAGGAACTGGCCTTGCTCGCAGCCCCATGCACTTCCACCAGAGCAGACCACCCCCCTCTGTGATGGGGACAGCCAGCCCCCAAGTCAACAAAGGCTCCGGAAGGGACAGTATCCTGGACCATCCAAGTGGCAGCTCTGACCCAAGTGTGCGGAGAGGGATGCCCAGCTGGGCCGCTGCCTTGTTCAGAGCCCAGTACAGTCCGAGCCCCCAAAGCCATGGCAGGTGCCCGGGATCCCACAGCTGAGAACCCCCAAGGGGTGCATCAAGCCCCTGATTTCTCCTCTGGGGATGCAGACCCTGAGTGCGCATCTTCTCCCGGCCAGTCCTACAGTGACCCTGCTTGGGGACAGAGCGCCAGCAGGAGGAAAACGAGTCATGAGCCACCCGCTCGCCCCCCAGGTGGTCTGAGCCAGCTTCCTGAGCTGATGGGACCCGCTCTTTTCACAGTCCTGCCCCGTTTCCACTCCATTCGTTCAAGATGCGTTGACTGAGAACCTGCCGCGTGCCACCAGCCTGTCCCAGGCCCTGGGTCCCGTGGTGATAGTTCCACCTGAGGCTCCTCGGGGCTCTGAGGAAGCAGGCTCGTCTCTGCCTGGTTCCCGAGGGCCCAGCCTTGAGTTCGGCCTGAATCCATCACCAGGCTGCACTTGGTGTTCCAACAAGTGAGTCCCTGGCCGCCCACTCACAGGGCCCCCCAGGTCTCTTTGCAGGCGTCCAGGCCCCACTCGGCTCCCCTACGCAGTCCATCCTCTTCCTTTTCGAGATGGACCCTGCTGTCCGCCGCCCTCCGTGCAAGAGTTCCTCTGCTTTCTGAGTCTCAGGCCCCCCAAGGCTTTCTCTTCTCCTGACCTCAGGGTCTCCCATCTGTGCCCTCCTAGCTGATGGATAAGTCCATCTTTCCCTCGCTTCTCGCCAATAGGAAGTCTCTGTCCACCCATGTTCACGTCTTGAGCCGGGCCAGGGGGGTTGTGTGTATATGCTGACTTGTCAGACCTGTCAGGATCGTGGAAAAGTACCCGTGGGCTCCCAGCACCCGATATGCTATAGAGGCAACCATAACAGGAGCAGGTCTAGAAGTCTCCTGAGGTCCAAGGAGATTTTGGGCTGGGCTACTCAAAGCGTGGTCCCCCGACCAGTGGCAGTGGCATCACAGGGGGCTTGTTAGTCACGCTGACCCAGGCTGACCCAGAACAGCTACATCAGAATCTGCAGTTTTAGAAGCCCTCCAGGTGACTCGTGTGTGCGTGAATATTTGAGAAGCAACTGGTTTAGAGGATGCTTGCTATGGGGAAAAAAGGAAAGAAAAAAAGTGACGGAGTTTTAATCAAGGGCATCTGCCCAGGAGCAATGAACTCAGCTGCAGGTGTGAACGCTGAGGTTCCGGCACGAACTCCCACGGCTTCCCACTGACCGGTCCCTGGCATCGGACAAGCAGCTAACGGGCAGTTACAGACGAGGTCAGTGGCATGCCCTCAAGCGGGTTGCCAGAGCAACCTGACCCCAGCCCCCCTTGTTACCGTGGAGGGAAGAAAACGATCGGGTGGTTTTCCTGAGCTCCCACAGGCCGGGAGCAGCCACTACCGCCCTGTGTGCTTGTACAGCTCCGTCCCCTGGGCCTCACCTCCTCACAGCCCAGGGTCTCATGTGCCAGAGAGTATCGGCTGGAATCAATAAGAGCAGTAAAGCATCGGGGATGGAGGGTCCTCCACTCAGTGGCCCGCAGCTGGGCTATAAATCCGCAGCAGCAAGCCAGTGAGCTCACACCTGGCTTCCCTCTGGGCACGGTGGTGATGACCTAACGCTGGAGAAAGGCGACTTCGTCTCCAAGACAGGGCACATTACTCACAAAATAAAGTGCCGAGGTGATGACCTCAGAATCTTAAATTCCTTTTGGCCGCAATAAAATTCTGAAGGTCTAGAATTTACAGCTTGCTATTGCTTTACTTACACCTCCTAACTTCTGACATGCACAGTGGGTACCTTCCGTTATAGATAAGAAAGGGCGAGCATTTCTCTCCCAGTGCACAGCCCATCCTGCTGCAAGGTCACGCTGGATTCAGCACAATGAGGTCATCAGGTTCCCCAACAGACGTGGAAACCAATGGCTACCCAGATGTTTGGACTAAAGACGCTGAAACCCAATTTTGGTTTCCCGAAATTCCTCCCCCCACTTCCCCCCAGCACAGCCTAAACCAGACTTTTTTTTCCCACTGAGACAGGTTTTGAATAAATACTGCCATCAAAGATTCCACCCTGCTTCAAGGAAACATGGAATAGTCAGTTACCAATTTCTAAATCCTGCCTTATTGTTTTAAACACAAATTTCAAAAGCTGTGATCCCCTGGCCCTGTCCTGCACCAGAGTCTGCTGAAATGGCCTGACTTTTTCTGTTGCGCTTTGGGGCACAGAGAGAGGACGAGTCACAGATGATGATCTTTGTCCTAAAATGAGGCTGAATCGAGGAAGCAGAGGTTTCTCCCTGAGTCACATGTCCTGTCTCCGGAGGGCAGATGGGGCGAATGCTGAGCAGAGGCCAGCCTTGGTTCAGGGGAGCCAGCAGGAAACTCCTAAGGCTCCCAGCCCTGCTGGGAGGCCGGCCTCTGCGCCGTTTAGGCAAAGGTGGACGTGGAGACCGTCGTGGTCGTGTAGGAATAAAACAGTCCGTTCACCTACTAAAGTCACCTGACAGGTCTGGCAACCGAGATAACAGAGCCGCCTCTGAACCCTCTGGGAAGCTAGGGCAGGGATGGGCAACATTACCTAAATACAATCAAGTTCTACATAGAAAGCAAACACTTCCAATTCTACTTGATGTTTTCCGGCTTCTTTATCCATTATCTTCACTCCCCCACTTGTGGAAAGCTTCTGATCCTCATGGAAACCAATGGTTCCTGTATCCATTCACTCACAGCTGCTGGAGGTGACTCTCGCCCACCTGCTTACTCCGCCCTGCATGTCCATGGCCACACGTTGAGCAGACAACCTCCCCCATGCGTGCCTCCCTTTGGGGGCGTTCCAGGAGAGATAGGAGCTATGTTAGCCCAGGTCACATGCAGAAATGCAGAACCACAGGGGGAAAGTCTGCATTCAAACAAATCGTTGTTTTTTTTACTTGTGCTACCATCTCTGCCAGGGATTCCAGTAATAAAAGGAATTGTCTGTATTTGAATCCCATTTTCAGCACCAGCAAAGCAGATTTGAATTCTCTGTCCTTCCACCCGTTCGGGTCTGTGCTCCTACGAGGCACCCAAGGTTCATCCTGCACCCTGACAGACACCGGCACTCGTCAGTGGACTCCAGGGACCACGGGGGCTTGGTTGTCCTGAAACAAATGGGCAGGGAAGGGGAATTTACCAAGGTAGGAGTGGGGGCGGGCGAGGTTTGGGGAGGGGAAAGGTGGTAAAAACAAGGACACTTGGGATCCATGGGTCTTGAAAGTCTTAAGGTGGGAAAATTCATAGCAATGCCACACACTCACACACACACCCAGACACACATCATTTAGGTGTTAATCTCCCTCATGAGATTTAGCTACAGGGTCTAAGTGCGTTGGCATGTGACTGATTGGCCAGTCCCAGGCCCTAGAGGACTGAGGGGTCAAGGCTGAATTTCTGCCTCCGGGACATTTCCTTCCCTCCGTCCACAGCCCCCTCCCACTGCCTCTGCCCACCCAGCCCCCCGGGGGGCCTGTGCACGCACAAGCCATGAAACAGGCACGGCCAAGACCTCAGAGGGCCCAGGGAAGCCTGGAGACTGCCCTATGTGGAAAGGAGAGGGGTCTGCGCCCTCCTGCCCCGTGGTCACTGGCTGACGAGACAGAGACCAGAACTGAGCAGAACCAGAGGCGCCAGGTGGGGCTGGGGCAGGGGACGATGGCTCATGAGGGCAATGAACGCCAGCGGCTGAGCCAGAGAAAGGCTGGGCTCAGATGTGTTTACACAAATTCCAGGCCTCGTAACCAAGAGGAGCCCCAGAGAGTCAGAAAGAGGGAAATAAGAAAATAGCACCATTTTATGCAATAGATTGTCAACTTGTGTAATCAGCTTCTTTCCTCTTCTTCCCACCAAGAAGAGGCCCAGGTTGCAAATATAAATAGGTACCGTCTTAGTCAGCTCAGGCTACTAAAACAAAACACCGGAGACCGGGCAGCTAATAAAAAACAGACGTTCACTTCTCACAGTTCTGGAGGCTGGAAGTCCAAGCTCAAGGCACCAGCAGACTCAGTGTCTGGTGAGGGCTCTCTTCCTGGTTCGTAGATGCTGGCTCCTTACTGGGGCTTCACATGGTAGAAGGAGCAGGGAGCTCTCCGGGGTCCCTTTTATAAGGGCACCAATCCCATTCTTGAGGGCTCCACCCTCATGACCTAATCAACTCGCAAAGGCCCCACCTCCTAACACCATCACATCAGGCATTAAGATGTTGACACATGAATTTGGGGGGCGGGGACACAAACATTCAGACCACAGCAGGTACCCAGAATCCGTGTGATGATGGAATTTGGGAGGTCCACCTTCTTCATGGACACCTCCAATGCAGGGGACTGTCAGATCTTGGAAAAGCCTATTCTGGGGATCAAAGCCACAGCACAGGGGGTATCTGAGGTGAGCCGAGGCTGGAATCAGATGCCCAGAAGAACCACCCCCCAAGCTGAGGCAGACTGGGTGGGGAGGGCAGGGGAACAGGATACGAACGATGGGCCGGAGTACCTGCCTAGAGGAATGAGTTAAATGGGTCTTATATGTCTGAGCTTTTAACCAAATGGCAGTGGGGTCCCAAAGCTACACATGGCCTTTGTCAGCCATCTGACAAATGATGCCCTTCGCTCTTAGGGACAGGACAAGAGTTCATGGGTGGAACTACGGGGCCGGCCAGGGCACCTACACTCCCATGCATGCACAACTGTCCCAAGAAGAGCCATTGTCACAAAAAGAGCCTGAGCCAGGCCTTAAGGCTCAAAGGTCTGACGGGGCCCAGCTTCATTGTTTACCACCCGGTTGGCTACAGCTAACTATTCTGAGTCTCTGCTTCCTCGTGGGTAAAATGAGGATGAGACTAACGCCTGGCCCCCAAGTCCTTGTCAGGATCAAGAGGGTACGTCCCTAACAGAAGGGTAAACAGATGCTCTGAAATATTACGTCGCTTTTTAGAACCTGTCGTCCCCTGGCCCTACTGCCACCCCACGCAGCCCACCTGGGACTCCTCGTGGAGGGAGCTCCTGCCTCATCCTCAGGCAACACAGATGGCTGTGAGGGGCTGGCAGGGACCCACCTGCCACTGCCAGGGCCAGCCGGGCGAGGCTGCACCAGTGAACAACTACAGCAGCAGAAATATATTGAACTAGCGCACATCCAGCTGCTACGCTTCATTCTGCTTTTGGCTGCAATTGCCTTACAGCCGGGAGTGTTAGAAGGAAGGTTGACTGGCACTAGAGTCTCTGCCCATCCTTGGCTCTGGTTTGGGTCACAGCAAAGCATCTACCTTCTTGCTTCACCGCTGCTGTCAATTAAAAAATCTCTGAGGCTCGTCACATATGGATTCCCAGCCGCGGGCTCAAGAGTACAGGATGCTTTCAGGCACCTGCCACCTGACATTCGAAGCTCCCGCTGTGTTTTTATCTGTTTCAGATCTCACCGTGCAGGAGAGACCAGCTGGGTGTAATTGAGGGAAGAGCTGTGTTCGCGGCGGGAAGATCAGAGCTGACTTCCAGTTCAGGCCCAGCAGACCCGACGGTTCCTCCATGGTGTGATTCCAGACTGGTTAGGAAGGTCACCTCGCCCCAAATACACTCTGCTGGGTTGAACCCCTCCTTCTCCTCATGCTTAATCAGAGTAGGATGGCAGTTGGCAGCTATGCATCGATTTTGTAGGACAAATTAATTTAGAAGCAAGTTTCTAAATGTCAGAAAAACCTAGCTCCAGATGTTTTGTTATTATCCAAAGATCACGATGAATAAGTTGGACTCGTTACAACGGAATGAAATGTATCACAGAGCACTACTCCTAGAATAATATTTTCTCTTTCTAAAACATAATTGTGCCCTTATTTGTTTTTCAATTAAATGGACATAACACACCCTTATCAATTTTCCAAGTAAATGAACATAATTGACCATAGTACGTAAGAACTTTCATTAGTGCCTGAATTTCACTTCCCTCATCACAAACCCCAAGATGAGGATGTGCGTGCAAATAGTTGGTTTGGGTGGTGGTAGGAAGCACAGCGGGTGAGGGAGGTCGGGGACCTGAATGAGAGAGCTGGTCCCTCTGGGGCTGCGCGGGGAAACCAGGCAGAACACACGGCAGAACTGTCCCAGTGACGGAAGCGAGAGCCGAGGCTTTTCTCCAGTTTCCATCCCTGTTGCTTGGGGGCCACTCCCGGACCTCGCCTCCCAGTCCTTCACCCCGTCCCACGAGCAGGACAGACTCACTCCTGAGGCCAGAGAACGTCACGGTTGCTGTTCCCACGGGGCAGCTGGGCCTTTCTGGGGGAGGGGACCCTGCAAAGTGGCTGGGGTGCCGACAGCTTCCAGCTGGAGGGAAAATACTTGGTTGTGTCCTCTGCAAACTGTAGCACTCTTGTTTGTGTGGGAGCTTGAAGAATCTGGGCGCTTCCTCCTGCCGTCCGTCCACCGCATCCCCCTCTTCCCACCCTCATCCCGGCTCTGCTGGCTGCACCTGGGTCCACGGCGGAGCCCCGGTCCCAGCCCCACAGCTCGTCTCTGCTCTGCACCTGTTTCCCCCTTAAAGGATCCCACACCCCACCGGTTGTTCAGGCCGGAGACAGGGTCACCGTGACCCTCCCCCAGCCCTCATCCCCCACTCCCCATCAGCCTCTGGTCCAGGGAAAATGGACCTCCTGAATCCTCTTCTCATCCGGCCCTGCTCCCTCTGTCGTCACTCTGACCCAAACTACTACCTTTCCTCCACTCCGGATGTGAGTGGCCACTTCCAACGCCCACTGCCCTGTGGTCCATGCCGCACATGGCCGCTCTGGGCACCAAACCCTCTGTCCTCCAGCCTGGGGTCCAGGTGCTCCAGAGTAAGTCCCCAAGTGAATAAGCGAGTGAGTAAAGGACTGCTGTTCCTTTCAAACATGTTTGGAATCCACCACCTGCCCCCCTCACACACCCACACACACACTGCCCTTCGCTGCCTCACAAGTTTCAACCCTTGGCCTAAATGTCACTTACAGATGCTTTGTCTGGCTCTGAGGCCAGAGGAGCTCCAGTTATAACAAGCTGGATTTTCTCATCATACCCCTTATCACAACGGAATTCAAGATTTGTAGAATTTCAGGGAATTCCCAGCAGTCCAGTGGTTAGGACTCCAGCTTTCACTGCCGAGGGCCGGTGTTCCATCCCTGGTCAGGGAACTAAGATCCCGCAAGCTGAGCGGCATGACCAAAAAAAAAAAAAAAAAAAAAAAATTGTAGCATTTCACATTTGGTAATCATCTGTCTTCTCCCCAAGACTGTAAACTCCCTGGAGGCCAGAATAACAGCAGACTCCCCAGCCCTGGTGTCTAGGAGGTAGTCAACGTGATATCTGGTGAATGGTATAAGAGTGTCAGACTGGATTTGAGGAGGTAGATGTGGTTAGTCCTCTGAGCCAGGGAGAGCGGAGGCTGCGTCCAGCGCTCATGAGACTGGGGTGTTCAAATCAGCTGAGAACTCAGAGCCTCCATCAGGTGGAAACAAGAACTAAGATTGTCAGCTCTGAAGCAAGAAGGGACAGGAGTCCGCTGGGGGGTGCGGGGGCTAGAGGAAGCTCTAAGGCAGCTGGACCCAAAAGCTTGGCTCCTTCTCTGTCACCCACGGGCCAGGGAGGGAGGCTTTGCCAAGACATCAGCTTGGGACAGAGATGGCAAAGCTGAGCCTTAGCTGAGGAAATGGCCTCCTTATCTAGCCAATGAGCGCACTCCCAGCCAGAAACACAGGTAACAAATTCCAGAGGGCCAGGCGAGTCCCCAGGGACTGGAGCCGTGATGTCCCAGGAAGGCGTGGGGGAACCCAGAGTCTCAGGATGGGGCCCGGAGCATCATGCTCAGG
This sequence comes from Balaenoptera acutorostrata, assembly GCF_949987535.1. Classification (NCBI taxonomy): domain Eukaryota; kingdom Metazoa; phylum Chordata; class Mammalia; order Artiodactyla; family Balaenopteridae; genus Balaenoptera; species Balaenoptera acutorostrata. Next base: position 148,243,133 of record NC_080067.1, on the reverse strand, counting down.
ACAGGTGAGGGCAAGTCTGAGAATCCCCTCCAAAGAGATGGTGAGGCCACCCCAATCCAAGCTGGACAGGGGTCAAGTTTAGGTCCCCTGGCCCAAGCTCCAATCTGGCCAGGGTTGGGCAAAAGTGACCCCCCTGCAAGAATTGGGAAACTCCTGGATGAACTTTAACGGGCGAGTCAGAGAAGAAGCCGTGGAGAAACGGACCTGGGCCCGTTCCTACTGGGGAAGGCCTGAGTCCACCACAACCAGTAACTTTTAGGATCTTTGACAACTCCCTTTTTCGTTCAGCTTGCCTGTTTCCCTGCCTCGGCCAGTAGTAAACCTTGTGTATCAGCTTCCTGTGGCTGCTATAACAACTACCACAAACGGTGTTTAGAACAGCACAAATGTATGACCTTCAAGATCTGGAGGTCAGAAGTTTAAAACCAAGGTATTGGTGGGGCTGCATTCCTTCCAGAACTGGAGGAGAAACCTCATGTCCTTGCCTTTTCCAGCTCCTGGGGTCCACGTGCATCTTTGGCTTGACCCCTCCTTCCATCTGTGCCAGCGGCACAGCACGTTCTCTCCTCCCTGATCTCTGCTCGGTCACGTCTTCTCTGACCCCCCGCCTCCCGCTGTCCCTTGTTAAGGCCCTTGTGATCACACGTAGGACCCACCTGGATGATCCAGAAAACTCTTCCCCTCTGAAGATTCTTAACTGAATCACACATGCCAAGTCCCCTTTGCCGTGTAAGGAAATATATTCAGGGGTTCTGAGGATTGGGACGCGGGCCCCTGCGTCCTTGTCCTCAAAAGAGCAGGAGAGAGAGAAAGCAGCAGGAAGCTTGCACCCAGCTCCCATATTGGAGAATGAGAGGAGGCGTGGCGGGCGAACCCAAGGGGAAACGAGTCATCACAGCCAGCGCAGAGCCTCCAGGAGGGGGAAGCCCAGACCCAAGGGAAGGAAGGGGAGGGTAGGAGGGAGCCGTGCAGAACTGAGAAACGGCTCTGTGGGTTAGCCAGCAGGCAGCCTGGGTTTTCCACCTTGGGTAGAGGCAGGACTCTGGAGACACACTGTTCAAGGTCATCTCATCCCACTGGCCATCATCTCTCCAAATGTCGCTGTGAAAGGAGTAGTATCTCATTTGAGGAGGACTTAGAATAGAATAGAATAGAATAGAATAGAATAGAATAGAATAGAATAGAGTAGAACCCCACCAGCTTGTCGAGCTATCACGCCCGTTGCCATCCTCTGAGATCCAGACCCCGTGGCGCCAGATGGAAAGAATGAGACCCATGCCAAGAACTGCAGCGATGGACAAAGCTTCACGTCAGCTCAGGACGAACCTTGTTGGCATGTAGGTTCGTGCTCCTGACCAACCTTGATGCCGAAATGTTGCATCTGCTTATATGCCTGTCACTCATTTATTCATTCGGTTGTGCAATACCCAAGTCCCTGGCAGCAGCTCTGCTCACAGACCTTTGATCTGCTCCCGGTGAGTCGGGCCTCTTTTCCCACCACTTCCACTAGGAAGAGCTGCTGTAATCGGGCGTCATGGCTGACTCTCTGGAGACCAGATGACAGCACGAGAATTTAACAGTTAAGGTCAACGTACGGTTTTCTAAAATAGAACAGGGCCGTGGTGGCAAATCCAAGAAGCAGGAGGGCTCCAGGTCAGCCTTGGTGACACCTGGACAGTCCACAGCTGCTGACCCACTTTTGTGTCTTTTTTTCCTTTCTCTTGTAACAGCTTGATTGCGATACAATTCATATGTCCTAGAATTCACCCGTTTAGAGTGTAAAATTCAATCATTTTTAGTATACGCACAGGGTTGTGCAATCATCACCACAGTCCTTTTTAGAATACTGTTCATCACCCTAAGAAGAAACCCATTAGCTGTCACCTCCCCAATCCTCCCAGCCCCCCCACTCCCCCTCCAGCCCTAGGCAACCACTCATCTAATTTCTGTGCCTGTGGATTTGCCTATTCTGGACATTTCATATAAACAGGATAATACAAAATGTGGCCTCTTGTGCCTGGCTTTTTTTACTTAACAGAATGTTTTCAAGTTTCAGCCATGCTGTTGCAGGTATTGGTTCTTTGTCCTTTTTTATGGCTGAATAATACTCCACTGTATGGATAGAACACCCTTGTTTCCCGAGTCGTCTGTTGATGGGCATGTGGGTTGTTTCCACCTCTGGCTGTTGTGAAGAACGCTGCAGCCCCCGCTTGTTGAGTTCTACTTGCTCACGGAAGAATTGTGTTTGTTTGCAGCAGCAAGGGCACCTTTGTCCCACCAGCTCTAGGCTGGTGCCTTTGGGGCCCCTTCTCTGTCTCCCTAAGCAGGAGCCATGAGGACCCCCTCAGTTCCCTGTGAAGCACCCCAAGGCTTCCAATCGTCTCTTGGAATTTATGGCCAGCACTGCCTTGCTTGCTGTATGGCCTGAGGATGTGCAGACCCTGCTTCCTGCCGCTGATGGTCTGTACATCGGGTCAAACCCTGTGTAAGGATTTTCAGCAGGTCCCCTCTTCCTGGGGGGCCTAACCGTGAACCCTGGGGCCCCTGGAGTGAGACCATTCGGCCCACTCGCTGCCACCTCCAGCCCAGCGGCCCACAGGAAGCTCGGGAGAGGACGGTGGCCTCCGCAGGGCCATGGCCGTCTTATCTAAACCACAATCGTTAGGCTCCGGTCGCCTCGTGCCCCGGACTTTGGCTATTCGTGAGCACTAGCAACTATAAATCAAGAATCGGTTTTCATAACCCTGATCAAAACACCATGACGTATGTTGCTGTCCACACCCAAACACTATCATTATAATATTCTTGGAGCAAAACCTCTCCCTGCAGAGTAATGTAAACCGCTCACTGTGCTTTCTTCACCTGGATCGAATCCCACCGAAATCGACGTATTACTTCCTCCGTTCTCGCTGGGAAAGTGGTGGGAATCTTACCGAAAGCTGTGCTATACTTGGCCCACTGGGAATAAAACACTGGCAGACGAAGGGGGAGAAGCAGCTCACTGTGTGCAAATTACCGACACACCCCCGTGCATTCATGCACGCACGTGCGCACACGTGCACACACACGTGTGGTGTTGGCTTGTCTGTCTGGGCCCTCAAAGGTCCCCTCAGGTTATGAAGAAAGGAAGGGACAGTGGGCAGTGCGTCCTGAGGTCCATTCACTGAACTGACCCGACCAGGGCACGGCTACGCGGAAGGTGTTTCAGCCCCACAGACAGAGCCGTGCGGGGAGAACACCAAAGTCAGAGTAGCCAGAGGTCTGGAACTGGGGGAAAAGAGGTTCTGGTGACTATAGAACACCTGGAAGGAAAGAGTGGAAAAAACAGGGGTAATTGAAAGGAACCAGCGACTTCACCTAAACAGGAGGACAGACTAGGGGGAAGGCCCTGAAAGTTCAGGAAATGTGAAATGCCCATGGGGGAAAAAAGGCCGAGGAAGGAGAAAGCTGAAGACACCTGCTACAGCATCTCCAGTGGGTGAGTGGCAGGTGGGGAAATTAATGTGAAATGAACAGTGACCTGGAGAGAGAAAATACGGAGAATCCTTAGAAGAAAAAATTAAGTGCTGCGAGGAGCCTGGAGAATCTATGAAAACACTGAGACCAGGGGAGGAGTAGGAGGCGGGCTGGGACCTTCACTCTCCAGGACCGTCTGCTTTCCACCCAGAAGCGGCATCTATGCTGCACTCCACATGGCCACCCAGCTGATCTCACACTTGGTCTTCACAGTAAACCTGCAGAGGGGGACTCCTGACATCCCCAGGTGCAGGTGAGGACCAGGACTTGCCCAAGCTTGCACGCAGGACCCAGATCAGCCCAGATCTCCTGGCTGCAGACCCCGGTCCACAGACAGGGCCCTGGAGGGGAGGGCTTGGTGAGCGGACAGCAGGGAAGCTGCCCCAGTGCCCACCTGCCCCGGGCTATGCCCTGTACCACCACCCAGCCGGGTCCGCAGCCCGCAGTGAAGATGGGTCTGGGGTGCAGCCTAGCATCAGGCTTTCGGAAAGCTCCCCGGGCGAGTCTGATCACTGCCGAGGTGAGGCTGGGCACTGCTGCTGGGGCAAGGGAGGTTCCATCCGCCTTCTAAAGGCGGCCCAGCAGGCCGGTCACCAGCTATGCACAACTGTGAAAATGTTTAAAGTCTGCAAACCGTGCCATCTGGTCATTCGTGGGACTCTACGTTTTAAAATGAGCTTCAAGCCAAAGGCCAAGCAGGGAGGGTCAGCAGCCAGGAGCAAGGATGGGGCTGGGTGAGGGTGGTTCCCCTCAAGCCACCCTCCTGGAGGGGCAGGTTCAAGGTGAGCCACTCCCGTGAAGGCACAGCACCTGTGTATCAGGTGAGGCCAGTCCTGGGAACCCCAGACAGCCAGAGACCATCTCGCCTGGATCGGCTTGGACGTGCTGTGGGAGCTGACTTATTATGGGGTGGATGGGACGGCCGGAGATGGGGCCAGCCCCCCAGGGCTGAGCCTCAACTGGGCAGGGACCCCGGAAAGAAAGCCTGAGGCCAAGGACTACCTCCTAGGCCCTCGCCTTTTAAATCCTTGCCCCTGGGGCGTGGCTAGATGAGAGCAGCCTCTGGATTAAGTCAGCCTCCAGGCCCTCACAGCATCTGGAAGAAATCTAACCCCTTAGACACGGGGAAGGAGAGCATCTTCGACTATGAAAAGCCCAGCTGCGCCTGGTCTGGTTGCTATTTTGAAATTAGTCATCCAATTCAACCACAGATACCTTCCATCAATCAGCAGCAGTTACTGAGTGCCCACTGGGCTCTGGCCCTGCCCTTATTTGTGGCCTAGTAGCCACTCTACTCATAGCTGGGCCAGAGTCCCGTTGTCGCCCGGGGTGAGCCCCTGCACCTTGGCCACAGGGAACTTGGCCCCCTGTGCTGACCTTCTGGGATGCCTTTGGGGTCTCTTCCACACCCCCAACTACCACCCCAGCTTTCACCTGCCTGGGGGACAGGCAGTGGGCACTGAGGGCCCTGGAGCTGGGCCACTCCCAGGACTAGTCTGACCCAGGTCTCACCCTTCCTTCCCCCAACTTATTTTTCCAAATTGCAAAGCTCCAACCGACTTCCAAAGTCACTCATTTTACAGAGAAAACACATGGAAATGCTAACATGGATTCAGATCGAGTGAAAGCCAAGAAAAGAAAACAAAGGAAAGGAAAAAGCTCTTCACGGCTTCACCAGCAGCAGCTCTGCGTACTCCCTGCTTCATGGAGCATCTGCCCAGGTTCCAAAGGGCTTCCTCTGGGAGGCGAGTGGGGCTTCAGAGTTGCTGATGCACCAGCTTCCTGGGGCTTCCATTTCCATTGTGGACCGAAAAAACAGTGGTAAATGTGGGAACCAGGAGGACACCCCATTTTCCTGAGTTTACCAGCCCCGTTTAACTCAACGATTCTCAGGCCCCACGGGGCAGCAGCAAGGAAGGTGGAATTGCTAGTCACCAAACGTATGCTCATGTACTTTTTTAATGTCTTTGTACCCAGGAGTCTTCATTTGATCTTGGTCCATGGAAAATGTTAGGATTCAGTTCAGTTGAATATAGCAAAGACCTGACAACAGTGTCTTAAAGGCGCAAAGGTTTAATACTCTTCCGTAAAAGAAGTTTGAAAGCAAACATTCCAGGGCAGATACGGCAGCTTCATGAAGTCAACAGACCCCTGTGCTGCTTCTATTTTTCTGTCCTGACACACGTGGCTTCCCTTGCCAGAGTCAACTCATGGAACAAAATGGCTGCTGGGCCTCCAGCCGTGGCATCCACATTCCAGGGAGTGGAAAGAAAGAAGCAGGGGGTTGCGAGAGAAGTGCCTATTCTCTTTGGAGGAGACTTAACAGAATTCCCACATGTCTATGGACATCTCTTTGGCAGAATATCACATGAGGGCCAAGAGGCTGGAAAAGGCAGTCCTTTAGCTAAGCACATTGCCACCTCAAATAAAATTACTTAGAAGGAAGGGGAGGGAGGGTAGACGTGGGGGTGGGTACCAGCAATCTCTCACAGATGCTTATTACCCTGTTGAAAAGATGTAAAGGTGATGGTCACTGCCGGTCTCTCCTTTACATCCATAGTAAACATGTGAAGAAGATCAAAGTTGCAGATGATGCTGGCATAGTTTTCCTAGGTGTATAAGGAGGTTGATAAAAGCTAGAGCAGATGGAGAGAGGCGTAGCAAGATTTAACCTATCTTTTTTTTTTTTTTTTTTGCATTGATGGAGTTTCTGCATCCATGGCCCCAGCTGTCGACTAATCAGTAGTGACCATGTGTTTATCAGCAATTACTTTGTGCAGGTGACCCTGGGCTTGGAGCTTGCAGCATTGGTGGGAGTGTTAACTGAAGTCAGACACTGTTTCTGACTGTCCTCCCCACCCCATCCGTCAGCTGTGGCCTCAGCAAAATACTGCAGACTGGACGACTTCAACAGGAGGGTTTATTCTCTCGTGCTTCTGGAGGTTGGAAATCCCAGATCAAGGTACCAGCAGGGTTGGTTCCTCTGAGGCTTCTCTCCTCGGCTTGTAGAAGTTCATCATCTCCCCATGTCCTCACACAGTCACCCCTCTCTGTACGTGTCTGTGTCCTTATCTCCTCTTCTTATAAGGACACCAGTCAGATTGGATTAGGGCCCACCCTGATGACCTCATTTCAACTTGATCACCTCTTTAAATACCTTACTTCCAATAAGGGCACATTCTGAGATACTGGGGGTAAAGTAAAGACTTTCAACATATGAATTTTCAGGGGATGCAATTCAGCCCATAACACCCCTCAAACCAGGACTCCGGTCACCATTCTTTATTTAAGACACTGCTAATAATTTAGTGGAACTACACTTCAGTATTTCCTCAGACTATTTCTCCTACTCATCTGTGTTTCACCAGAGCAGAGAGACATTAATATCTCTTTCAGATGCTTGGTTCCTGGAAGCTCTAATGAGCAGAGCTTCAACGCCTCAAAAGGTGATTGTGTTGCACAACCAGGCTTTTGGCGTTTCTGGAAAAACAAATGGACTAATTTTAGGGATGCTGTCGTTTTCCTAGGTAAGTGCAGGAGCTCTCATTTTGGACCATTTATCCTGAAATAACTACTAATCTTCAGTTTCTTGAGGCCTCTTAAGCCTCTCAGATCAGCCAGAGCCCTGGGTCTGCTGCACTTTGACTGAATCTTGACTGTTTGTTTGTTTGTTTGTTTGCTTGTTTGCTTTTAATGCAAAGCCAGTCCCCTAGGTGGACTCCAAGTTTACAGGGATAGGAACACAGCTCACCTGTGCAGGCCCAGGAGACCTGAAATCGAAGGTGGGCAACAGAATCACGCTACCGTTCTATGCATTGCGAATGCTGGGAAGGAAATGGTTGGCAGCCGGATTGCAGGGTAAGGGAGAACGTCCCACACTCCACGACTTTGGGGCCAGGTGGCATCACCACCAGTGTCTGCAAAGACAACCAGAGCTGGGAAAGGGAAAGCCAAGAGCAGGACCAGGTCGGCCCAGTCCTGGACCCCCAGCACTGTGGCCTCCTCCATCAAGTTCACCTTCCCATGAGAGGCCCAGCTTTAACCTGACACTGATGTTGCATCGCAGGATGGAAGAGGACTTTTCCCAGCAGGCTGGAGACAGGCAGTGGCTCTCTGCAGCCTTTCCTACCCTTGGAGAAAGAGCCCTAGAGTCAAAGGTCTGAGTTCTGGTTCTGACGCTGCCCCCGGGCTGGACTGCTTGACTCCCACCTAACAGGTGAGCAGGTGGACCTAGAGACCCCCAGGCCCCTGTCCATCTCCGGAGTCCTACGACTTTTTCTTGGGAACCAAGAGGAACTGATTTGCAAACCATCCTCGCGGGTGCAACTGTGCCTTTCTAATCCAGGAGTCCAAAGCCGCCATGTTCCCCAGGGCCCTGTCCCTGCCCTGCCCACAGGGAAGGCCGAGACACGCGCTCTACATAGGTTCAGCCAGACTCAGCTTACCTTCCGTCTTCCTCAGCCACCTGCAAACCGCTCTTTATTAAGTGTGAGCTATGATGGAAGCACAGCTGGCCTTCTGCCTCTGCAGATGCAGAACCCACGGATTCCGAGGGCCGACTGTAAGGGACTTGAGCATCCTCGGATTTGGGTATCAAAGGATGGTCCTGGAACGAATCCCCTGAGGATACCCAGGGATGCCTGTATTAGAAGCAAACTCATTTCTTTCCTCTTCTTAAAATAGATATACATTGATATATGCTTTTTAAAAAATCTTCCTTTGTCTCAGTTAGAAAGAGACAAAGTCATACGTGTGTCCTGCACTTTCTGGTTGATTAAAGAACAGCTTGACCCGATAAATGGAAATTTTAAGGCGCTTACAGGGCCTGGAAAGAAACGCAGAAGCCAATTTGAGCACAGAATAAAAATACCATCTGGGTTCTGGTGACAATGAGTAACACTCTTGGCTCTTCTGAGCTCAGACAATTATTATATGAAAAAGAAATTTTTTAAGCCTGCACAGTTAAAATGGTAAAAGATGTTTCACGGTGAAAAAAAGAGACAAAATTAATGCCCGTAGTCGTGCATCGTGCACCCTGGTACCCAGGGCGTTCATCACGTCTGGAAGCATGTGGAGGATGGAGAATGTCATTAGGGACATCTTCAACCTGGATGAGTATGAGATGATGTCACCGTGTGTTTGGAGTTTATGGTCGCCCCGTACACCCAGGAACTGATGAGACGAGGGTGGGGTGGAGACGGGGAGGAAGTTGATGAGCTAGGATTATGGGGGCACTTTCTCAAAATACTTGGACCCTTGACCGAAACCCACACGAGTCAATGGGGGATGGCCTCTTCTCCTAGTCTTGCCAGGAGACTCTGTTCTGTCCCTGAATCAGGACTAGACATCACTCCCCCATTCGGCATCTCAGCCTGCCTGTCAGACACTCACCTGCCTCTCATTCTGGGACTTTGGCCTTCCCTAGTCCCAGCCCAGCCATGGAAGGACAAAGATTTCTCTCTTCAAGGCTAAAAGCCATATCCATGGCTGTGGGCGAGGGGGAGATGTCCATCCCGCTGTTAGGGAGCAGAGATGGGTGTTGAAGGAGGAATGCTCAGGGCTCCGAGTTCCCTGATGCAACGAGGAAGCCGCAAACGTTTCTGCCAGTGCGGTTACAGCAATCCCAGCTCACACTGATTGAACCTTTCTACGTGCCAAGCACAGTCCTAAGTGCTTTCTCGTGTATTGTTTCATTTAAAAATAATCACCCAGCAATTAGACTCTTTCCCATATGTAAAACCACAGAACCCTTGACCTTCACATGCTGTCTGGACACCATGCTGCTTTCTCTGTTCCCCAGCCCCGCTCAACACACACACACACACACACACACACACACACACACACACTCTTGCTGTCCTAATTCCTTGCCTTGCATTCTTGAACCACCTGTAATCAGGCTGTCACCTCTACCACTCCCCCCCCAAGCAAATCTCAAGGTCACCAGTGACGGCACTGTCGCTCAATGCAGAGCTCAATCCTCGATCGGCCTCTTTCTTTTTTCTTTAATTAAAAAAATTTTATATACAATTTTTAAAGGTTACTTTCCACTTAGAGTTACTACAGAACATTGGCTCTATTCCCCATGTTGTACACTACATCCTTGAGCCTGTCTTACACTCCAGATTTGTCCCTCCCACTCCCCACCTCCTATATTGCTCCTCCCCCCCTCCCCACTGGTAACCACGTGTTTGTTCTCTACATCTGTAAGTCTGCTTCTTTGTTGTTATATTCACCAGTTTGTTGAATTTTTAGATTCCACATGTAAGTGATAACATACAGTATTTGTCTTTCTCTTTCTGACTTATTTCACTTACCATAATGCCCTCCAAGTCTATCCATGTTGCTGCAAATGGCAAATTTTCATCCTTTTTTATGGCTGAGTAGTATTCCATCTTCTTTATCCACTCATCTGTCAATGGACATTTAGGTTGCTTCCATATCTTGGCAATTATAAATAATGCTATGAACGTCAAGGTGCATGTATTTTTCAAATTAGTGTTTTGGGTTTGTTTGTTTGTTTGTTTTCGGATATATACCCAGGAGTGGAATTGCTGGGTCATATGATAGTTCTATTTTCAGTTTTTTTGAGAAACCTCCATACTGTTTTCCAGTTGTCCTCTTTCTTGACTCTGCAAGCAGCATTGGACACTGTGGATCACTCCCACCTTCTAGAACACTTTTGTTTACCTACCTCTCCTGGCCTATATGATGCCTTTGTGTGGATTTTAAAAAGCCACTGCTCAGGGCAGATGCAACTCCATGGGCATCCAGCCCATGAGCAGAGTGAAGGTGGCCCCCTTCACCTGGAGCCTTTATGCAGTACACAGACTGCACAACTGTACAGGGCAGTTCTGCAGGGCTACAGGCTGAGGATGGGCCATCTGATAGTAAGACGTCAGAGGCACAGAACAGGGAACTCGAGCAGACCCCAGGAAAGGTAGGTGGGGTAGGACAAGGTTTCTGGAAGAAAGGCAGAATGGAGAAGGAGAGGGGCATATCTTCCAGTGGGATAAGAGCTTCCCAGCGATCTCTCACCGAGAATCTGACCCGGTGCTTACGTGAGGGCATATTCTGATTATTCTGGAGTAAGGCTCGTGATGCATGTAACTTACTCTCACATGATTCGGCTCCGTATCTATGTATGTATGTAAAGGGGGAGAGCAAAGGCTCAAGCAAACGGGGTCAAAGGTAGATGGACATTCTTTGTATTCTTCCCATACTTGCAATTTTCTGTAAATTTCAAGTGATTTCCATCTGAGGTGCTCTTTCAAAAAGGAAGAAAAAGGCAAAACTCTGGAGCCAGTAAGAAGATCAGAAGTTGCCAGGGGCTGGGGAGGAGAGAGGGACGAACAGGTGGAGGACACAGATTTGCAGGGTGGTGAAGCTACTCAGTAGGATACTGTTAGGGCGGATACATGTCATCACACACGTGTCCTCACCCAGGGAGCGCGCAACACTGAGGGGCCCCTAACGTAAACCATGGACTTCGGGTGATAATGATGTGGCAATACAGGCTCAGCAGTGGTGACAAATGTACCATCTGGTGGAGGGTGGCAGTAATGGAGGAGGCTGGGCCTGTGTGGGGAAAGGGGGTATATGGGGAATCTCTCAATATCGCTGTGAGCTTAAAACCGTTCCAGAAAAATCTCTTAGTTATTTATTTATTTTTAATTTATTTATTTATTTTTGGCCATGCCACGTGGCTCGTGGGACCTTAGTTCCCTGACCAGGGATTGAACCCGAGCCCCCATCAATGAAAGCGCAGAGTCCTAACCACTGGATCGCCAGGGAATTCCCCAAACGTCTTTAAAATTTTTTTACAAAGTAGCAGCGGCTGAACCCGTAGGACACCCGGTTGACAACCTGGAGAGCCCACCTTCATGCAACCCCGGGTGGAGCGTAGCCCAGGACCGTGTGCTCTCAAGGGCCTGCAGCAGCAGATCAGCTTCTCAGAGGCCCAGGTCTCCCCTGCAAACCCTCCATCTCAGGCCTCCCCCAGCGTGGGGCCCTCGGGGTGAGGCCGTGGGCTGTGGAGGGGCCGTGTGGACAGGAACCGAGGAATGCCCACGTGGGCGGGAGCTGTGCGCAAGGAACGATGGCCAGATGCCGCGTATCACTGCATCCGCATCCAGGAAAGGCGCCACTGGCTCGGGTCCCCACGTGCAGGCGTCTGGAGAAAGCTGGTCCAGAGGCCACAGCTGAGGTCTGGAGGCCGGGCTGAGACCTGCCACTTCTGCCCGGACTCGACTTGCTCAAGCCCTCAGAGAGAGGGGGACGACCAGCCCCAGGACAGCATCTCCTGACCTGATCCAGGAGGACAGCCCGGCTGAACCTCCCAAGGAAAAATCCCAAAGGTGGCAGGAGCGGGGTCTGGGCCAGTACAGGGGGGCAGGCCCACAACCTGAGGACTGGTCCGAGGCTCCCAGGCTGACCTTCAGGGCCCGCTGCTCGGCCTGCTCGTAAGCCGTGCCGGGGAACCAAGGGATGGGCAGCTCTTCCCGTGTGCGGCCAGCCTGGGGCAGACAGAAGCGAGGGGACAAAGGCTGGGCGGAGGAAGGCAGAGCCCCGCCCAGCACAATCACCACCATCTTGCTTTCCCCATTCTCAGGTTCAGGGTTGAACGTGGGCTCCCAACAGATGCAGTTTTCCAGCTAATGTTTTCCTTCAAGGTATATAAACATCATAGCAATGGTTTTGACTCTTCGGTTCAAAAATATTCGCCAAAACGAGTGATCTCACCACTCACATTTCTGTGTATAGAAATATCCAAAGAGGACAAGTCTCCTGAAGCAATGCTTGCCAAAAATATCCTTTCCTAACATCCTTGTTTATGGAAAAATTAAGTGTCTGTACTGAAGGTTCAGCAAAGAGTTGGAGGAAGAATCCTTGCGTGACGGACGCCAGCACAGTCCCAGAAAACCTTCCTATGTCTTATGTTTATAACAGATCAGGGGGCTCATGCCCCAAACTTAAAACCCAGAAACGAAAAGATTTAGGAGGGATTGTTCTGAAACTCTGTCTTCCTCTAGGCTTCTCAGGGGAGTATAGTACAGGGCAAGAAAGTTTTCCCTTCTGCCCTTCTAGGTTCTTTGGCTGGTCTGATCATTAAATCCATATAAGAGAGATTCACAGGAGAAACAAAGAAAGAAAATGACTTACGTATGGGAGCCCCAGAAAGATATGAAGACTCAAAAGGCAGCCAGGTAACTGAAGCTTGTATAACATCTTGAGCTAAGGAAAGGGGTGGGGTCTGGGGACACCAAGGGGAGGAGGGCCCTTCACAGGAAGGCAGAGGAGACGTTTGGAAAACAAAGGTTGCCCTGTTATGCAGGTAATTTTCTCAGGTAAAAAGGCATCCCTGGTGAGAGCTCTCTTCCTGGTATATTCCCCCTCTGCAGTGTAAGTAGGCAGAGGGGGAGGTATAGAAATTTTCCTGAATCTGCTGGGAGTTTGATTGCATTTAGCCCAAAATAATCACGAGAAAGTGGCATATTTTGGGGTGGCAAAGCCTGCCCCCCCCTCAACGGCACAATTTCAAAAGACTTCAGGACCCTGTAAACTTGAGTCTTCACACTTTTTGAAGGAGAGCTTGTTTTGCCTTCTTTATGTTTTTCTCTTTAAGATGGATTTATCGAGGTAAAATGTACATATGATAACATTTACTCATTTAGTGATATATACCTATATCAAATCATTATGTTGTACACCTGAAACTAACACGATGTTATATATCAATTATATCTCAATAAAAACGTTCATCATTTTCAGGTGTACAGCTCTTATCCGTCAAGATATAGAGCTTTCCCATCACCCCAGAAAGTTCCCTCCTGTCCCTTCCCTGTCAATCACTTCCCCCTCTCAGCACTCCTGATTTACGTTCCTATATTTTTGCCTTTTCCAGAATGTCACATAAATAGAAGCATACAGTACATAGCTTTTAGTGTCTGGCTTCTTTCATGTAGCATAATGCTTCTGAGGTTGTCATGTTCCTGTCTTGGTAACTGTTTACTGCTGAGGAGTGTTCCATTGTATGGATGGGCCACTACTTCTTTATCCAAGTGCAAGCTGATGGCCATGTGGGTTGTTTCCAGTTTGGGTGATAAAGCTGCTAGATGTTTTCTCCTCTAGTGGGTAAACCCCTGGGCGTGACACTGAGGGCTCACTGAGGAAAGCATATGTTTAACTGCAGAAGAAACTGCCAAACTGTCTTCCAAAGGGGCTGTAACATTTCACGTTCCCACCCGCTGTGTGTGAGCCCCAGTCTCTCCACATCCTTGCTGACACCTGATATTGTCGGCATTTAAAATGTTAGCCATTCCAATAGGTGTGTAAGGTATCTCATTACGATGTTGATGCTCGTTTCCCTAATGACTAATGATGTTGAGCATCTTTTCACGTGTTCATTTGGGGTCTGTATCTCTTGTCTGGAGTCTGCTCAGCCCATTTTTAGAAATGGAAGCTGCATTTTCTTATTCCGGCTGCCAATGAGTGGCGGGGTGGGAGGCATCTCAACCTGTCAGTTCTAATCATTTTCCTTCATGTCACCTTTAGGACGCCCTGAGCATCCCTGAGGTTCTGTAGGACACATGCAGCCAATCTGGGAAGGCTCCTCGGGGTAAAGATCCCAGCAGTACCTGGGCACGTGGATCATTTGTGAGCACATGAAGTCCTCTCGTGGACGCTGTAGGTGCCTCTCCAATCCTGTGTTCACATGCTCTCCTGAGTGGGGAAGAAAGTGTGGACCGTGCAGCTGTTGCATTTAGAATCCCCTGAACCTGAAGCCTGCCTGGTGCTGGGCCCTCAGGGGTGGCCCATTTCAGCTGGTCTGAACCAAGTTCTTCCGGCAGTGAAGGCCACAGGAGCCCTGTAGCAAGGCCACCTTAAGGCTCTAGACGGGAAGGGCGTGGCTGGACCCAGAATGGATTTCTCCAGACCTCTGGAACCGCATACAGGATCCCAGCATGAAAGTGTCAAGCCCTGCAGCTCCTGGGCTCCTGTCCCCCACCAAGGTCATTGTCCTCTCTGTGCACAGTCTGTGCGGCCTCTTAACTTCAGCCTGCAGTGACCCACCCTCCCACGCTCCTCCCACCCCCTACACAGCCTGGCTCCTGCTGCCCACGCCTGATGCTCTGGGGCCCCCTCCAGCCGGAGGACATTGGGCAACTTCTGGAGATGCTTTCGGTTGTCAAAACTAAGAGGGTTGCTACTGACATCTCATGGGTGCGGGACCAGGGATACTGCTCAACCTTCTACAAGTCCCAGGATGGCTCCCACACCCAGGAATGATTCAACAGCCCCCAGCACTTCCTGATTCACATCCGTCAGGCATCCAGCCAGCCTGTGACACATGTGTCCAGTGCACCGGCCCGCCATTGACACTTGTGGTACTCTAGGCCATTGCGATGCTTATGAATTGCCATGTTATCACTAACTATCATTCATTCCATTGTATTTTCATCCTCATCAGGGAAAAAAGCAATAACGGAAAATGCAAAGGTAAGTGAAGAGGGCGTGAGTGGCATATATGCCTGATCATTTGTACATAGGTGGGAATGAAGCTGGAGTGTCTGTTGATGACGCACGGTTACGGCCGCGCATCCATCCTGCACAGACGTCGCGTCCAAGGTCTGAGAAACCCACGTGTCATTCTCTTCAATGGTGAGGCTTCTCTATTCTCATTCTCGCATTGTTCATTTTAACTGGGAGGTTTACAAAAACTTAACTCATTTTCAAAAATAAAACTAAATTAAAAACTAGATTAGTCATATGTGATGGTTAATTTTATGTGTCAACTTGGCTAGGCTGTAGTACCCAGATTTTGGTCAAACATGATTTTAGATGTTTCTGTGAAGGTAATTTTTTAGGTCAGATTAATATTGAATCGGTAGACTTTGACTAAAACAGGTTGCCCTCTGTATTGGGGGGGGTGGTCTCGTCCAATCAGCTGAAGACAAAACAGACCGACGTCCCCCAAAGAAGAAGGAATTCTGCCAAAAACGGACTTTGGGCTCAAACTGCAACTCTTCCCTGAGTCCCCAGTCTGCCCGCCCACCCTACAGATTTTGGATTTACCAGCCCCCATAATTGTGTAAAATAACTCCTTAAAATAAATATTTCCCTCTCTCTCAATATACAACAGATATATAGATACACAGACACACACACACACAGACACACACACACACACACACCCTGTTACCCTACTGATTATTGGTTATGCTTCTGTGGAGAACCCTAACACACTACATTTATTATTTTTCTTGTAAAACGGCACTTGTTTGAGATTTTTAAATGGCTGACACTTCATTATTCACATGACGTTGGCTATTCTTCCCTTCACAAAGATTTTCTTTTCTTTTTTTCAGGATACTGAATGTATTTCCCTGTGCTATACAGTAGGTCCTTGTTGTTTATCTGTTTTTTATATAGTAGTTTGTGTCTGCTAATCCCAAACTCCTAATTTATCCCTCCTCCTACCCTTCCCCTTTGGCAAATAACTTTGTTTTCTATGTCTGTCTGTTTCTGTTTCATAGGTAAGTTCATCTGTGTCATATTTTAGATTCCACGTATAAGTGGTATCATATGATATTTGTCTCTCTCTGACTTACTTGTATGACAATCTCTATGTCCATCCATGTTGCTGCAAATGGCATTATTTCATTCTTTTTTATGGCTAATATTTCATTGTGTGTGTGTGTGTATATATATATATACCACATCTTCTTTATCCATTCATCTGTCAATGGACAGTTAGGTTGCTTCCATGTCTTGGCTATTGGAAATAGAGCTGCTATGAACACTGGGGTGCATGTGTCTTTTCAAATTAGAGTTTTCTGTGGATATATGCCCAGCAGTGGGATTGCTGGATCATATGGTAACTCTATTTTTAGTTTTTTAAGGAACCTCCATACTGTTTTCCACAGTGACTGCACCAATTTACATTCCCACCAATGGTACACAAGGGTTCCCTTTTCTCCACGCCCTCTCTGGCATTTATTACTTGTAGACTTTTTGATGATGGCCTTTCTGACCGGTGTGAGGTGATACCTCATTTTGGTTTTGATTTGCATTTCTCTAACGATTAGTGATGTTGAGCATCTTTTCATGTGCCTCTTGGCCATCTGTATGACTCCTTTGGAGAAATGTCTATTTAGATGTTCTGCCCATTTTTCAATTGGGTTTTTTTTTTTAATTATTGAGTTGTATGAGCTGTTTGTATATTTTGGAAATTAAGCCCTTGATGGTCGCATCGTTTGCAAATATTTTCTCCCAGTCTGTAGGTTGTTGTTTCATTTTGTTTATCGTTTCCTTTGCTGTGCAAAACTTATAAGTTTCCCTTCACGAAGATTCTGAATTCCACCAATACCTGGGTCACCGTGTGCATGTGTAGCTTGTATAATCACAGTGGTGAGTACGTCTGAAGAACAATGCTGAAAGTGGCTGTCCTGTCCACCCACGGCAGGGATCCATAGGCACGGAGGCTCTGCCAGATCCAGCTGCAAGCAAGACACAAACAGAAGCTCAGATCACATGTGTCTTCCTCCTGGGTACAGGGAGAAGGGTGTGGGAAACCAGCTCTATTCGGAATGGAAAATGGGACATTTAGAGGAGAAAGAAGCTCAGGACAAGTTGAAGCCGGAAAAAGCTGGCCCAGAGTTAGAGGAACTGTGCAGTGAGACACAGGGGAAGGGGCTCCCCACTGCTTGAAGCTGACCAGCAATTCCCAGGAGATGATGGTGGTGAGGACCAGGGCCTCATATCCCGTTTTACCTTTTATAGACGCTAGGATGCAAAGGAATGCAATAAACATTCATTGAATGAACAAATGAATGAGTAAATCCCATAAAGTCAAACTATAAGAAGTTTCTGTGCACACACAGGTGGGTTAATTCCTGCACTCTCCCCAACTATTGATGAAACCTCACATAGGAGCAGCCAGCACCTGCTCTAACACATACTTCAGTGGTTGCCCAATGCTCGTTTGTGAAATCCATTTTTAAAAATCTGCTATTTCAAGTGTCTGGAGTGAAAATAGTGTCCCCACCATTTTTACACGTTTGCACAAGAGGCAGTGTGGTGGGGTGAATCGTGCCCCCCCAAAAGATATGCTGAAGTCCAATATCAGCGTTATTGGTAACTGTGACCCCAATATCCGTGACTGTGACCTTCTTTGGAAACAGGGTCTTTGCAGATGTCATCAAGTTAAAATGTGGTCATTGTGGATGAGCTGGTCTCTATCTAATGACTGGGATCGTAAGGAGAGAGACATGAAGACACAGAGGACACACAGGGAGGCCGTGTGACCACGGGGCAGAGATTGGAGTGCTGTGTCTACAAGCCAAGGAGGGCCGTGGAGTGCGGCACCCACAGAAGCTGGGAGAGGCGGGAAGCACCCTCCCGTAGAATCCACAGAGGAAGCATGGCCCTGCCAGCTCCTTGATTTGGGACTTGTGGGCCCCAGCACTGTGAGAGCACAAAGTTCTCTTGTTTAAGCCACCCGGTCTGTGGTGTATAGAATGAGTACACGTCAAACGGCACAGAACAAGGCTATGCCCTGAGAGCCAGTACTAGCAGTGAGCTGAACAGGAAACAAATTCTGAAACAAGTAACTCATACTCTTAGAGGTTTACATCATGCTGGGCACCTGTCCACTGTCTAACACTAGAGACTCGCTAACTCAACCCTTCAACAACCTAGGGGGAGACCAAGGCACAGAGAGGTTAAGTAACTCACTCAAGGTCACACAGCTCATCCCTGGCAGGGTGGGGATGTGACTCAGTTTGGACCCAGAGCCTCCTTCTTCAGCACTAAGTGGTCCAGCGTGTATTCTTGTCCTGGGGCTGCTGTCACAAAGTATCACAAGCTTGGTGGCTTAAAACAACAGGAATTTATTTTCTCACAGTTCAAGAGGCCAGAAGTCCAAGATCCAGGTGTCGTCAGGTCTGTGCTCTCTCTCTGAAGACTCTAGGGAAGAATCCCTCTGTCCCTCTGCCAGCTTCTGGGGGCTGCCAGCAATCCTCTGCTTTCCTTGGCTTGTGGCTGCCTCACTCTAATCTCTGCCTGTGTCTTCACACGGGCTTCTCCCTGGGCACCTGAGTGTCTCCACATCGCTCTCTCCTGGTAAAGACACCAGTCATCGGATCCAGGGCCCACCCACTCCGGGATGACCTCGTCTTAACTAGATTACATCTGCAAAGACCCCATTTCCCAATAAGGTCACGGTCACAAGTTCGGGGCTGAGGAAGTGGACGTATTTGGGGACACGGCTACACCCAATACCTGCTCAAACCTGCCCTGGGGATGCAGTGTCCT
Source organism: Balaenoptera acutorostrata (assembly GCF_949987535.1). Taxonomy (NCBI): domain Eukaryota; kingdom Metazoa; phylum Chordata; class Mammalia; order Artiodactyla; family Balaenopteridae; genus Balaenoptera; species Balaenoptera acutorostrata. The sequence continues at coordinate 148,224,302 of NC_080067.1, read as the reverse complement.
CAGGGGTGCTAAGACGGCGTGTAGGAGGAGGGAAGCAGGCCAGGGCCCCAGGGCTCCCCCAGGGCCAAGCCTCCTGCTCTCCGGGGACCTGAGAAAACCGCCTGAATGCACATGCGACCGCAGGTCTCAGGGAACAGGGCACTCGCCTCTGCGCTGCCCTGGACGGGCCTCTTCTGTCGCCGCAGCTGAGCCTCTGGATCTGGAAGCACCCTCTCTGCAGCACCGTGGTCTCTGTACGAAGCTCCAGGGTTATTCCCAATGGGACACTTTGCGGGCAGCACAACGCCTAGACTTGAAAGTGAGTCAGCGTGTCAGGAGAGACGTGAGTGCCTTCACTGGACAACTATTCAGTGAGCAGCTACTATGTGCCGTCACCACCAGAACCATCAAGAACTCTGGGTCAGACCTGACCGCACACATTCAGCCCTTCCCCTCCGCCTCGCGCCCCAGCCCCGCCCTCCCACCTTCAACTCCGCCTCCACCCAACAGCTTCCTACTCCATTCCATCCCTGCTCCAGGCCTCCCGCTCTCAGCTGCCTTGTACATGTGACCAGGCCCCACCCCTACATCTCTGACCGTGCGACCCAGCCCGACCTGGCCCTGCCCACCGCCATCAGAGCTTATGACTATCTCCCAACTTCCATCTGCTCCCCCCACGTCAATCCAACTGTGCCACCCCCAACCCCCGGCCCCATCTTCCTTTCCGCCCTCATCTCCCACTACTCCTCCTTGATCTTCACCCCTCATCTGGTCTCCAAGAGCATGAAGCTCCTCTATGTGCCAGGCAGGGTGCTAAACCCTGGGGCTGCAAGCAGGAAGAAAAGGTGCGGGGACAGGTGAGAAGGTACCTGCGATTGCCTCCAAGTGATAAGTGCTGGGCCCCGAATGCACCTGAATCCCAATGGAATAGCGAGGAAAAACTACTTAGCTCTGTGCAGAGGTCAAGGAGGGCTCCCCAGAGGAGGTGACACCAGGTAGAGGCTGGGAGGATGACAAGGAACTGGCTAGGCGTTAGGTGGGAGGACATTCCAGGGAGGAGGAGGGAGGAGAGAGAAGCTGTGTGAGCTCCCTGAGCTGAAGTTAGCTCTACCTGGTGGCATCTTGGCCCGCCTGCAGGCTTCAGAGGGCTGGAGAGACAGACTGAGCTGCATCAGCCCAGCCTCGCGTGACTTGCTAAGGTCCAGAGATGGTAGGACATCCCTAACTGCCACTGTTGAGTTCCACCCCACTCTAGGTTCTATTCATACATAGGCTGCTTGTTCCTGGTTCTCTTTCCAGATGCTTCCTCACCTCCTCTGGACCCAGAGAGCCAAAGAGCTTGGGGCTGCTCTGCTGGGGGCAGCCTCTCAAAGTTCTTGTGTGGTCACTGCAAGTGGGACGGTGATCTTAGGCCCGCTGTGGCAGTCCCACGCAGTGCTGGGCATGTGTCAATGCGTGGGACCCAGCTTGGGGATGGGGAGGCGGAGGACACAGGGACCTGTTGCCTGGCAACAACACCCCGCCCTTCCCCAACCCAGCCAGACCTGGTGGTACCTATTGTGACATAACGTTCCTCCGACCACCTGCAGGGCGACTGCACTTTGTCATTGGAATCCGTCCTATGTATGATGCTGGTGTGGAGGCTTCACCCTGCCCTGTCCCTGGAGCCCCTTCCCCGCAATGGCTGATGACCCTGGAGGGACTTCTCCATCCCTGGATGAACCAGCTCGCAATCCCAGGGTGCTAGAGCCTGCCTCCTGCCTGCTTATCCCCAAGGCCCTAAATCCATCTGCCTGGCTGCCAGCCCACTCTGCTGCACCCCTTTTGCAGGCCAGCCCGCTCT